>NW_022196911.1:76363739-76372648 GCF_008632895.1 Mastomys coucha
CTCACTCTGTAGACCAGGCCTGCCTCTGCTTCCCAGGTACTGGGATTAAAGTAAAGGCATGCATACGCCACCACCGCCTGGCAATTTACCATCTTTCAATTTATTTATTTGTCCCACTTATTTTTTGTTCCCCACCACAAATTTTTGAATTTGTAGTTATTGAGTTTTTTGTTTGTATTTTTTTTTTTTTGTGACAAATTCTGGGGGATGAAATTCAGGTCCTTAACATGTTAGGCAAGTGCTCTTCCACAGAGCCCCACACCCTTAGTCTTTTCTCCCTTTCTTTTGGTTTTAAGATTTATTTTATGCAGTTCACTTATGCTATATTGACAACAGTTATCTTTTGTTAATGCATGACTCATTCACATATGGAATTATGTTGGGATTACTTTATAAGCTTATTTTTATAATTACCCTTATTTCTTCTGTCTGTATTTTTAAAAATATTTATTTTTAAATTACGTGTGTGCATGTGTGTCTGTGAGCACAGGTCCCATGAGGTCAGTGGCATCAACTGCCCCTGGAGCTGGAGTAACAGGTGGTGAGCTCCCTGACACAGGTGCTAAGGACCAAACTCTGATTCTCTGGAAGAGCAGAAGGTTCTTGAACTGCTGAGCCACCTCTCCAGCTCCTGCGAATCTAGTTTTAAAAGCGGCAATGACACCTGTGTAAATACCCACTCACTAAAGAGCCGACCTGTAGTTGCTGAGAAGGACATACATGTAGTAAAATACAAATCCATGACCTGAAGGCAGCACCGAAGCTTCTTACAAAAGGAATGCTGATCAAGCTGGGCAAGGTGGCACACATCTGAAAACAGCCCTGAAGAGGCAGAGGCAGGGAGACAGGAAAGAACTCAAGCCTGCCCTTGGCTACATAGTGATTCTGAGCCCAGCCTTGACTTCATAAGACCCTGACTCACAAACATAAATGAAAAGAAAAGCTATCCAAGACTACCTTCCTCCCTCAGGAAGGCTTTATTAGCGCAACTGTCCAGTCAGGCTTTCTAACAAGTCCACAGCACAGATGGGCTGCTCCCTGGGCTGCTCCCAGCTGCACGGCACTGCTAGTTCTCACTGAGGCCCACACGTGTGTTTCCTCTCAGTCTTCTCTCTCCAGATAGTCTGGTTCAAGAGCTACTTACCTTTCGGACATGACAGGAAAAGAGAACGTTCATATACTTGTCCTTGCGTTTCAGCTCATTAGCAACTGGGACGAAAGTGCCTGAGGTCTGAGGTGTATCTGGCTTCTGAAGGAACAAGGGAACAGCAAGAGAATTCTTAAGAGTGTAGGTGCTGTGGCAACTGCTAAGTCTACTGCGTTACAACTATACCTACACAGCTTCACATGCATCCTTTTATCTTCCTGCCAAGATGTTAGACTAGGGGAGGGTAGTATCCCATCAAAGGTCCTATAAAAACATCAAATTGGGCAGTAAGAGAGAAGAGGAAATAAAGCTTTGAGGATAATATAAAGCTTATAATTAAAAATGGCTGCTGAAGTTGGGTGTTGTGGTGCACGCCTCTGATTCTAGCAGTCAGGAGGCAGAGGCAGGTGGCTATAGTTTACACAGTGTTTAACAGTTCCAGGACAGCCGGGGCTATGTAGAGAGGCTGCCGAGCAGAGGCTGAAGTGGTTGAAGGCCAAGTTATAGAGCATGCTGATGTACATGCTAGAACCCTTTTCAAAGTAGATGATGCATCAAGTAATGGGTCTTTTAGTTCAGCACTCAGAGGGATTGCCTAGTCTCTCCATAAGGTATGAATTCTGTCTCACAGTGCTGAGGGTGGAGCCCAGGCCTTAAGTATTTACCCCTATTCTGAAGATTCTTAGGGAAACACTCTTTCTTTGCAGAGCTGCGTGAATTCAGACTATCCTTCCAGACTTACCGAGGCAAGATAGTTGCCTTCCCAGGCCCTCTGGAGCCCAAGGTCTGCCCTTTGACCTTTCAACATCTCCATGGCTGCAACCTTTGCCCTGACCTGGGGAAGGTCTGATGCAGGTATGGTCTTGATGAGTTGGGATGCTCTCCATCTACAAGCAAATGAACAAGATGTATAGGCTTTAGGCACTCATTCACTCCCCAAGGTGTTTCACGCTGTCATTAAATAGCATGAAGTAACTGTATATTGTACTAAAAATGGGAAAATGATTATAAAACCCATACAAAAGTTGCTAAAATTAATTTCCTGAAGCCAAAATTTTGTAACAATTTCTTTGTTTGTGTGCTCTGAAGTGACTAGAAGCCGGTGGCTTCTGGCTTTTACAATACCAGTTGGGCACCAAACAATCTGATATCCTAAGAGCCCTGAAGTCCAAACCTTCCTGCATACAGCTCAACTAGCAAGATCTGTGTAAACACTCCAAGGTCTGAACAGTTCCAAGTCACGCTTCTCATCCCAAGTATCTTCAATATGGAACACTCAACCTGTGTTTATCATTACATCACATAAACACAGATTCATCATTCATCCAACCATGTCCTAGGCATCATGGAAGCCAGGTCCTTTTCTTCGGGGGGGGGGCGGGGAAGTAGTGCTATAAGCAAAAGAGCCCAAGGAGCCTCTTCCAGGTACTTTTAAGAGTAACAGACAAAAACTATGTGATGTGTGATGGGGATGAATAGCTGCTGTGTAGAGAAACAAGGAAGGAGGGCAGAGCGTGCCTTGTAAGGAAGAAGTGGGTGTGATGGTGCTTACAGGGGTGGTTACGGAGGGTCCTCTGGTAAGGATAGATAGAGCCATTCAGGAGGAAGCCAGACATATGGACAGCTGAGCAGGTGCATATCCAGAAGGGGCCACAGTAACACAAGGGTTCTGAGGTGGAGACTGCTCAGTGAGTTATGAGGGAAACCTGGGATCCTGAGAAGCTGAAGTAGTATGGGGTAGGGAAAGGAAGAGAAGAGATCAGAGGGAGAGCTAGGGCTAAGTGAATCCACAGCGTCATGAGGGCATTGTCAGGACTCTGGTCTCTACTCTGCATGAGGTGAGACAGCTCTAGAGGGTTCTGCACAGACTAGATGACCTAGGACCATTGCTGTAGACAAGGGCCAGGGAGACCTGTTGGGAGGCTATTTCGTTAATACACACACCAGAGGAAAGTGAATCGGGCCGGGGAGGCAGTGATGGAAGCAGAGATAAGTGTGAGTCTAGATGCATTCTGCTGGAAGGGCCAGTGGTATTTACAGATGGATTAGCTTGCTGGGGAAGAGAAAGTTTAAGGATGACTCCAAGGCTTTTATTTGTTTTTGGCATCAGCATCTGCAAGCATAAAGTAAGAGTATTCTTGGTTGGGAGAGCAGCAGAAGAATTTGATGCTCCCAGCAGTAACTGTCTCACACGACGCCTCTGTTCTCTTGCTCGGCTATGGTAGGTAGTGCCAATCAAGGAGGCTAAGAGCAATGAACTCTCTTTAATATTGAATGAATAGTCAAGGTCAATGATTCCTAAACTATGTTCCTATGGAACACTAGAATAAGTTCCACCTAAAATAAAAATTTTCCAATGAAATAGGCAACTAATATAAGAATAAGATAAGACCTAGGCAACTATAGGGACAGGGGATGGATATTAATATACTGCCTGTGAGGCCTTTCTGGCAGACATGAGCAGGCGCTAATGAGAGGCTGCTCACTGTGAACAAGTGTGCTCATGCAAGGAAATGAACTCACAGGAATTGGTTTCATGGCAAGACCCAGAAGACCTTGAGACTTGAGTGGCTGGGGCTGGGAGCAAGGGCAGGAGGTGAGAACTGTAATGAGTCAAGGCTGGTAGGGTCAGCCATGGTAGATCACAACACACTAAAGAAATCACAAAGGCTCAGCACTACAGTGTGAGCCCTCCTCTGAATTTTGATGGCTTACCAGTGCCCTGACACAGACTGCTCTGAGGTCTTTGTTAAAGAGAGTAGGAGAGCTACAGTAGTCAAAGTTAAGGACAGTGGTGACAAGCAAACCCCACAGCACTAAGTGGCTTGCTCAACAACTGCCCCGGTGGGCCCTGGAACTTCAGATTACACTGCTGGTGGAAGAGATTTTTCTGACTGTGCTCTTTTCTGCCCGTGTGCCTGGCTGCCCTGTGTCTGCTTTATTTCCCACAGTGGCCCGAGACAAGGCTCACACCTGACTATGCAGGCTTTCAGCACAGAAGCACACTTGGGCTTCAGGAATCTGCCCTGTTCAGCCATGGTGAGAGCCATATGACTTCTTATTCTGGTCATACAAGCTACAATGCATAAGTTTAGTTAGGCAACAGCAGCTGCAGTCATAAAGCCTAGCTACCTCAATGACAGGAAAAGGACAAAAATGTCTCAGCTACAAGAAGTTGTGAGGAAAAGGAATCATCTTTTTTTTTTTTTTTTTTTTTTTTTTTTTGAGACAGGTTTTCTCTGTGTAGCCCTGGCTGTCCTGGAACTTAATACAACTAGGAAGAGCCAGGCATGATGACACATGGCAATAGTTCAGCACCTGGCAGGCAGAAGCAGGAGGATCAGAGGATCAACGTCATCCTTGGTTACATAATGGAGTTTGAGTTTAGGTTATGTGAGACTCAGTCTCAAAACAAACAACAACAAAAAGCAAACAACAACAAAAAGTACACAGAGGAGATAAAATAACACAATTAAGACACACATAGATTCCAGAAAGACAAAAAGAAACCCCATAGTAACACTGGAATCCTTTACCACACAGTCTCATAGAATTCCACAGAACAAAACATTCAAGACCAGGAGTCCATAAACTACAGCTTGTTTCAAATCTGGCTCAAGGTCTGTTTTTATACTTCTTGTGAGCTAGGAAGGATCTTTTACATTTTTACATGTTTAACAAAACAAAGAATATGTGAGAGACCATATGTAGCCTGTAGCCTGCACAGCCTAAAATACTATAGGCCCTTTACAGAAAAAGTTTGCCTGACTAGATGAATATAAATGGCAAGATTCATTCAGAGAGAGAGAGAGAGAGAGAGAGAGAGAGAGAAAGAGAGAGAGAGAGAAAGAGAGAGAGAGAGAAAGAGACAGAGAGACAGAGAGAGAAAGAGACACACACAGAGAGACACACACACACAGAGACACACACACACAGAGACACACACAGAGAGACACACAGAGAGAAAGCACATAAACAGTATTTCCATGTATTCATCAACTATGACCCTAGTGAGCAGGTGGGCCCATCCTTCCTACCCTTCCCAATCTCTGTATCCCTGGAGGCCTGATTAGTGCCTGAAAAACACCAGGTGTTCAGTAAATATTTATTGGATGAGTAAATTTAATTTTATACAAATTAATCAGTTCTAGACTTAAAATAAAACATTAAAATTTAAAAGGAAGCCTGCTCAGGCCAGAGTACAATCTGAAATTAATCACAATCATTTATAGTTATCACAGATATTACACAGGGATATACACTGGTGCAGCTACTATGGAAATCAGTGAAGAAGTTTTCCAAACAGAGCTACCACATGCACATACTGGGCCACTCCTGCATATACCCATAGGAGCCCGAGTCTGACTGCATAGATGCTGGCATGTCCATGCTCAGTGCTGCTCTGAACAGCAGCTAGGAATGGAATCCACAGAGATGCTCAACAATGCATGGTAATGGAGATGTGGTGTGTCCACACATACACATACATGAATTTTATTCAAGTATAAAGACAAATGAAATTCTGAAGTCTGTAGCTATGTGGATGAACTAGAAAACATTACACTGAGAAAAGCCAGACTCAGAAAGGCAAATATCCATGTTCTCTTTCATATGTAGATCCTAGCCTCACATTTTTAGATTTAGACAGTTAACATGGATGCCTGTAGAGGTCAGGAAGCCAGCAATGACTATGGTGGGGTAGGTGTTCATGGGGAGAGGAGAGCAGGAGAATGTATGGGACAGGAAAGAAGGGGGGGTACACAGAGAGCTATAGGTTTTTTTTGAGACAGGGTTTCTCTGTGTAGCCCTGGCTGTCCTGGAACTCACTCTGTAGACCAGGCTGGCCTGGAACTCAGAAATCCGCCTGCCTCTGCCTCCCAAGTGCTGGGATTAAAGGCGTGCACTACCACCGCTCAGCTGAGAGCTATAGGTTTAAGTGGGGGAATGGGAGAGTGGACTGGGCTAACCAAAACCAAAGAAGTACTACTTTGTAAGCTAATTTAATACAATAAATACAATAAAATACATTTTAAAAGGGAATTTGAATGAAAATACCCTATATGTGTAGAAATGCTATTCACAGGAGACATGCATTATTAAGTGAAAATTTCAGTGCCAGGTATGGGACACCTATCAATGAAGGAGGTTCCAGCTAGTCTATCACTAATAACACAGGCTACTGCTGTTTCTCAAGACTGCCCACCCCAGGACATAGAGACACGAACTTGGGCCTGACGGAAACATCCTCCTTCATGGCTAGCTTTTATGGTGCTAGAAGGTACTAAATGGGCCACAGGGGAGAAAAGACATCAGTGGTCTTACCCAGTATGGGGCCCTACATGCTACAATATTAACCTGCCAGGCAAGATGTGCCTCCTAATCTAAATGGTATGACTAGTATATGGAGGCAACCAACAACTTTCTGATTAGATTTGAGGCATTCTCCATAGGAGGGAATTTATCCCTATACACCACTGTAAACGTCAAAAGCCTGTGGCTGGGGAAGCAATAGACCCTAGAGGGGAACCTACTGTTACTGGTTTTTTGTTGTTGTTGTTGCTTTTTAACGTCATGCCATCAAATTGCTTCCTAAATATTTGTATTTATACCCATAAATATAACTGGGTTATGGTTGCTGCTTTCAACTTCAGTAGGAAAGGTTTCTTTTTGCAGTGAGTAGTGGCTGATGCAGATATTTGTAACTGGTCACGGGATGAAAATAAGTGATTTTGAGGGCTGGCGAGATGGCTCAGCAGGTAAGAGCACTGACTGCTCTTCTGAAGGTCCTGAGTTTGGATCCCAGCAACCACATGGTGGCTCACAACCACCTGTAATGAGATCTGACGCCCTCTTCTGGTGTGTCTGAAGACAGCTACAGTGTATTACCCTGGAGTGAGGGGGGCCAGAGCGAGTGGGGCCAGAGTGAGAGGGTCCAGAGTGAGTTCAATTCCCAGCAGCCACATGATGGCTCATGGCCATCTCTAAAGCTACAGTGTACTTATACACATAAAATAAATAAATAAATCTTTAAAAAAAAAAAAAAAAAAAAAAAAAAAAAAAAGAAAAACAAAAAACAAAACAAAAAAAGTTAAAAAAAAAAAGGAAAGAAAAGGAGTGATTTTGAATGCTCAGTCCTAAATGGGACATGTATACACTCCCTCCTCCTAGGGCTCAGGCAGCCCTGCAGAGGAAGGGCTCGGTAGAATGCAGGAGCTGAAGGGTGAAGAGGAGTGTTGTGAGATGCTGTCTCCTGGGCACGACAGGGCCATTGCACTCACGAACTCAGACCTGCACAAGATCAAGGTAGTCAGAATGTCGCTGTGGATAAGGGAGGGGCTCATGAGGTCCTACCTCTAGCTAAGGAGCTACTGGCAGGTGATAGCTGCAACATACAAGTCACGATGCACACTTGTAATCCCAGCGCTCACGAATGGGAAACAGGGAGATCAGAAGCCAAAGGCCAACCTTGCTGCATAGCAAGTTACAACTTAGCCTGGAATACATAAGGTGTTTACACACACACACACACACACACACACACACACACACACACACACACGCATGCTCATGAACACTTGTACTTAAAAAAAGCATAGGCAGAAGTTTGGAAGGGTATTAACAATATTGCTAGAGTGGCTATCTCAGAAGAAAGAAGGAAAATAGGAATGAATAGTATGGCAGATTCAACTTTATAAGCATATTTCTCATTTAGAAATTAGTATGAATTTAATAAAAAGAGCTTAAGTACTTTTAAAATATACAAAATATCCAGGCGGTAGATAGTGTTTTGTTGGCCCCCTTTTATGGCACTGGGTTGATTTATGGGTTGAATTATTGAATCTAGGCCTTGTCCTAGACAAGTATTCTGCCACTGAGCTGTATACGAAGCCCCCCCCCCAACCCCCGTTTAACCTTTTGAGGCAGGGTCTAAGTTACCCAAGTTGGCCTTGACCTTGTGATCCTCCCACTACAGCCCCCTGCAGCTATGGGCTTGCACCATCAGGTCTGCACCTTATAAAGTGCAAGGGAGATGCATAGCCATGAGTTTTCTGTCATGTGATTTCCCTATCTTTGCATATAGTCTATCAATGTAGAGTCAACTCTAAAGAAGACAAAAGTCCAATTCAGCTACAATTTGAAGTAGTTCTGCATTCAGAATATCAAGTAGTGTTTTTTTTTTAAAAAGGAAATTACATTAAATGACTACATTAGGGAGCTTTGAGTTTGGTTAACGACACTAGATGATTGAGCTAAGACAGCCCTAGATTTCATCAGCATGTCCTATCTACAGGATCTGCATCCTTGGGTTCAGGTGGCCTCAGATGGCTAGTATAGTCAGGACATCAGTGGTTGTAACTCTGTTGAACACATGTAGAGATTTTCCTTCTGACCATTCCCTAAACGATATGGCAATAATAACAACCATATACAAAATATTTATGTTGTATTATGTATTAGAAATAAACCAGAGATGGTTTAGAGGATCCAGGTTCTTCTAAAGTACTACAAACTGGCTAGGCATGGTGGAGCATGCTTTTAATCTCAGCACCTGGGAGGCAGAAGTGAATTCAAGGCCAGCCTTGTCCACAAAGAAAGTTCCTGGACAGTCAGAGTTATATAATAGAGAGAGCTTGTCTCAGAAAAAAAGAAAAGAAAAAGAAAAAGAGAAAGGAAGGAAGGGAGGAAGGAAGGGAGGGGGAAGGAAGGAAGGGAGGAAGGGAGGAAGAGAGGGAGGGAGGGAGAAAGGGAGGGAGGAAGGGAG
>NW_022196911.1:76372773-76428880 GCF_008632895.1 Mastomys coucha
GAGGGAGGAAAGAAGGAAGGGAGGGAGGGAGGGAAGGAGGGAAGAAAAAAGGAAGGGAGGAAGGGAGGAAGGGAGGAAGGGAGGGAGGAAGGGAAGGAGGGAGGGAGGGAGAGAGGGAGGGAAGGAAGAAGGAAGGGAGGGAGGAAGGAAGGATCACAGCACTTTATGTCAGGGGCTTGAGAATCTGTGGATTCTGGTGTTTCCAGGGAGCCAATTCTCTGAAGACACTGCATGACCACTGTCTCTGCCGTGTACATGCTGTCAACAAATAAGCTAAAAATATGAGGAGGAAGGACTTAGGCAAAAACAATCTCAGAGTCAGGGCAGGTCATAAAAAATCAGTTGGGAAGGTACAATTTTTTCCATGGGTATTTATTTAAAAAAAAACATGGCCTAAAATAGTTGTTTTCTCCCTTGGCTATACTTTAAAGCCACCTGGGAACTGTAAAAGGCCTTGGCTCATGCTCTGTTCCATCAAACAGATTCTCTGGTGGGCCCAGGGTGTCAGGGGTGCAGGAACTCTGCTGAGTCTCAGGCATAGCCGGCCTGAGAGCTGCCACCCTGACAGGATCAATGTGACTTGCTAGTTTGAAGTATGTGTGTTGATTTTAAGGAAGTTATTTATGTTTTTTTGCTAATGACAGGAAGTGGGGACAGCATGCTGGTAGTTTATCTTAAATGTGGCTTAGATCCAGGCATTTGGATGTTGCGGCATGATGCTGTCAAGTGCTACAGGAAAAATATGCTGACAATTCCATTACTTTGAGAGGTAAGCAGATGCCCTTTGAAAACAGATCGATCAAATGCAAGACAGAGGGAGAAGCAGACGTTATAACAGCAGAGAGCTGAGTCACTACCATGGCCTAGGATTTGGGAGAATGCCACTGGACAGGAAACGTGGCACTTGCCAACAAGTTCTTACCTATTAAAAATCGACTGCAGGGCCTCCTCAAAACGCCGTAGGACTTTTGGTGGGGTTGGCCACTTCACATGCTTCCCATAGTCTCTCATGTTCTTGACACCATGGAATCGTCTGGCTACCTCATGGATGTAGGACTTCACTTTATAGTGCCGGTAGTACCTGATTATTGTCAGAGCTGCCTTGGTCCTCTTGTATCGCATGCGGGCCAGGGTGCCACGCCACACCTTTGTGAGAGAGAAAGGAAACTGAGAATATTGCTGGCTGACTAAGTAGTAGGTGACCTTGGCATTACAGATGGTTCCTCTGCTTAACCAGCTCAGCTGGTAACCTGATTAGAGTAAAAATCAAAGACAATGCAGAGGTGCTGGGTGGTGGTGTGTGCCAGAGTCAAGTAGATCCTCTGAGTTCAAGACCAGCCTGGTCTAAAGAGTGAGTTCTAGGATAGCCAGAACTACATAGAGAAACCCTGTCTCAAACAAACTAACATACACTAAAACTACCACCACCAAAAGGAGACAAAGCCTGTCCATTCCATCTGTTGCCAGTAGATGGCGCAAGGAATCACAGTAGTTCACCCCCCTCCCCCCAGCCAATCATAATTTTACAGAGAAGTGTGTGTGGTATTTAAAGTAGTTTTGTTTTAACTTTATTATCACAAAATGAAGAAAACCAAAATGCAAGTATCTGTAGATGGATAAATATTTTAGGAAAGCTGAAGACAAGTAAGATGAGTCAGAGCCATCTACAGTGCTTCAGAAATGCAGCTTCACACAGAGAACACACCGGTGCTAAGCGGAATGCCACTTTAGCTTTGCAACTGGATTTACAGAAAGCCTACGCTCCAGCTTTTCCTAGGCACAAGATACAGTCCTGAGAATTTAGTATATTCATTCGTGGGAGAAGGGGCCAAAGAGATTATCAATATCATATTAAGTGTTCCTGAGCATCAGCACTCAGAATTAATCAGACAATATATAAACACTTAATTTGTCCAAGCATCATGTCAGAGATATTTACATTTTTCAAGCTCCTGTATCCAGGTACTCCTATTTTACAATCTTTTGAGAAAGCCGAATTTAATGTAATCTTTGACTGATGATCCAGGGCCCTTTTCTGACTCATTCTATCAATCACTGAATTTGCTTTCTTCCCTACTGTTTCTAATATGTGCCCTTTTCTGCTACAGAGGCTCTGCGACCTCAAATGACTAACCACTCTCTTTGCTGAATGCTACCCCCAGATCCCTTGCTGTTCACCGCTGTGCCTTAATCACCCAGTGCCACTGTCCTTAGGTTGGTTGCTTGTGTTATTTCTCTCCGGTTTCAACTGTGAATTCAAAGCCCACAGTATGGGTTCTCCAGCCTCCCCAGGGTTCCTGTAATTCCTCTTGAATCCCCATCTGTGCTTCCCGAATTCTCCTAAGACACACTTGCACCAGCTCCTCCATTTAGCTGTTTTGAGGCTGTGTTCCTGCAGGCTGAGTGCTCACTGTGTGCTGGTAGTGTTCTGCCTCCGCAGCCTGTGGCACACTGCACGAGCAAGCACACGGATTTGTTTGCAGACCACATGGGAGGAGGTTATCAAGGGAGCCCGAAGGGTCAAGAAAACCCGCAGTAAATAAGGGAAACATGGTATGTGAGCAATGTGTGTGATGGGAATCTAGAGTTCACGCATCACCAATACTGTAAGACAATGAGGCAATGAAAACCATCCTGGGCTCTCACGCGGCACTGAACAGAACCCTTTTTAGTCTCAGCGCTCCTTCCTGTAGCCGAATGTGCTGCACAGATGGCTGTGCTACGCCCCCACCCGAGTGCTAAAATAAAGGCCCCTTCTTTGGTATCTTGAGAAACCAGAGGGAACACAATTAGAGGGTGGAAGTATATGATTCAATTTCTTTTAGACAAAACACTTCAAGTTTCCTACTGTTTGTGGCTTTGCTTTTCAGAGGGGAAGAAAATTGAGATTCTCTGGTGCCCACTTTATACAAAGCCAATCTTCTAATTTCCAAGAAGCATTTTGTAAAGCTTTTTATTAAAACAGTTTTGGTTGGAAACTTTAAAAGCATTCCGGAAGTGCTTTTTGAGGACAGGCTTCATTTGTTCTGTTTGTGTAGTTGGCTTATGTAGGTTTTAGATTGTTGAAAAAATAGTATAAAAATGCTTAGCCTAAAAGACAGTAACCCCTTTCCTGGTACCTGAGCGTAGTCTCTCATCCTGCATGCTCATTCTTCATAAAATACTTTAGCTGCTTCTTCTAGGACCTATTGTCATATCTGCACATATTATACATGTATGTTCTGTTCAAATTGCAAAACCTGGGCATTTACCTGTCTCACCAACACTCATACTGCTGTCGTTTCAACAGCTGTCAAAACAGTTTTCAGTGTTTATTATGTATACCATATTCTGAACAATCCACACACATATGTATTACATTAGATCATGTATAGCATATAAAATGGGCTTATTGTTGTACAGGGGAGTATGGCTATTCTCCTATTACCATGTTTGCCTTCACTCATAGTTTAGAACTACAGGTATAATTTCTAAACTTCTCCTTTACCTTTTTAGTGTATCAGTGTTCACTTTTACCAAATGTCTCACATGGCCACCAAGTAACCATCGATACTTTTCAGACCAGCAAGCTCATCCACAGAATTTTGCTTCCATCTCCCAAGTGTTGGGATTCCAGATGTGAACCACCACATTGCCCAGCTAAGAGCATTTTAATAAGGTCAGATTTAGACGAGGATCAGAAATTCAAGGCCAACCTAGGTTACACAAGGAGACCTTATCTTAAAAATTAAGAAAGAAGCATTTTAATATTTTAAAAATGAGATCTTGTTTCAAAAATAAAAAACAAAAGTTAGGAAGTGTTAATCCCACCTAAAGAGAGTAAAGACCACCACCCAAATTAGCCAAATTTATAGCAAGTTTTTTTTTTTTTTTTTTTTTTTAGCAAGTTTTATTACATGTGCACAGTAGAGTTGTTCAGGAGACCACTTCTCCTTAAATGTGGGATTTGAGAGGCCAACCCCAAACATAGGAGAAGTGAGGTTTTTACAGTCTCCAAACTACAAGGCTAGGGGGTTTCCAAGGAATGTCACGTAGGAATTTGGCAGGACAACCTATGAGGGCAGAGGTCAGGGTATAGGGTGTAGAACATGTCAAATTCCAGAAAATGGGTCAAGGTATGGTGGAACTCAAGTTTTACAGTAGACATAAATGAACTTATTTTTAACCTTATAACAGATGCCTATTGATCTTAAGATGGGGTTAGGCCGGTTCATCAGAAGAGCAGCCCGATACTTGAGAATGTGTCCTGGTTAAGTGGTACGGAGAGCATGGAGAGCAGAGCCACAGGAAAGGGCCAGCAGCCTTTTAGGACAGAGGGAAAGCAGGAGCATCCCATAGGAACAGGGGACCAGGACAGTACCAAGCACTCTACCTATTCAGGTACCAAAGCTCCACAAAGGAGCATGTGATCTTTTTTTTTTTTTTTTTTTTTTTTTAGACAGGGTTTCTCTGTGTAGTCCTGGCTGTCCTGGAACTCACTCTGTAGACCAGGCAGGCCTTGAACTCAGAAATCCATCTGCCTCTGCCTCCCAAGTGCTGGGATTAAAGGCGTGCGCCACCACTGCCCGCCAGAGCATGTGATCTTTTGTCACATCTCTACCCCAAAATATGCCTCTTTATGTTTCTCATAATAAATGATCCTTCAATGGCTGCCTGATACTCCTCCCTGTCTGTCCCCATCTCCTACTGCCTCTCTTCTTCCTGGCTTGTCCCAGACACACCAGCTTCCCTGCTGCACCCTGAACTAGCCAGGGCTCCTCACTTCAGGCCTTCATGCTAGCTATTCCTTGTCTGAGATGATCTTCTTCCAGATGCTACATGAGTTTTGACTTTCTTACTCTGGGCTTTTTCAGCCGTCACTATCCTGTTGAAGAGTTCAACTTGTCTCTACTCTCCTTCTCCTGTACCCAACTCCCCTGTTCTATGTTCAATCTCTTCTCCTATCTCAAGCTCCCAGCTTTCTCTAGTAGACTGTGCCGCTGACTTGCTCAGGCTCCTCTCTACGAGTCAGGCTTGACTGGACAAGAGCTCTTTCTCTTTGTTCACTGCTGTGTCTCACGGCTATGACAGTGCCAAGGATGTTGCAGTCACTCAGGAAGGAGCTCATCCTTGCTTGTAGAAGATTCCATTAAAGGCACAGGGTTCCTATTTCACAACATCTCACTTTCCCTCAGCGTATGACTTGGCTGGGGATTAGCCATTCGTCAGGAACTCTGGAATGTAAATATATCTCTTTGCTACTAGGTTTCTCTGAGTAAGGGGAAGGCATGGAAGGTGCGTGCCTTGCTCTTTAGTATCTACTCTTTCATGTGACATCCTTGGATTCAGTATGCCTGACCTTCTGAGTCTGATGTCCCCAAGCCCAGGACTTTAGACAGTAAACTTGGTGCATTGTGAGAAAGAGACTGAGGGAGTCACCAGCTTCTTGGTGCCCGGAAGGAGCCCTGGCCATCCTCTCCCCTTTATGCAATGCTTACTAGTCTCTTTCCTCAGTGCCCGTCTCACTCCTCTATGGACAAGGCACCTCGCTCTTCCCACAACTTGGGGAGATGAATGTGTCGCTTCTGCTTTATGCAGACACTTAGATTTCTCCACCTGCTTGGGGGGAATTATCACTTGTCCCCTTCCAAAGGTTGTTCCTGTCTCTTGTCTGCTGTCTTGTGTGCTAAGACTCTGCTTGTCCTTGTGGCTTTATCTAAGGTTTAGAACTACCCTGCTGCTGGGGATGAGGGGGCAGAGAGGGGTGTCAACCCAATCTCTGCCTTTAACAGGTCTTCCAGTGTCATCTGGAAGCTGCATCTTTCCATTGGCCCATGCTTCCTCAGTGGTCAGGCGTCTCAGAGAAACATCTGGCACTCATTACAGGTTAATTGTGAACCTTTGCTTTAGTTTCAGAAGAGGCAGCTTTCCTTTCTCCATCCCAGATCCCCATGTTTTGTTTTGTTATTTTTATCCTTGTTGTCATGGTTACTGGTCTGTCTAATGGTTAGAACTACTTACCATCTCATACCTTTCTAGTACTCTCTGAAGTGGGCATTCTCTTGGTTCCTACAACCAGAATTTTTCAAAATTTAGCTTCCTAGATCTCCATATTTAGGCTTTTCATTTGTTTGGTTTGGGTTTTCAAGACAGGGTTTTTTTTTGTATAGTCTTGGCTGTCCTGGAACTCACTCTGTAGACCAGGCTAGCCTTGAATTCAGAGATCTGCCTGCCTCTGCCTCCCAAGTGTGGGGGGTTAAAGGTACACATTACCATTGTCTGGCCTACAGACAGTTTTTAGAGGGTCTGTCTCCATTTCTACACTGTAATTGCTCATCTTTGTTACTTTGACAGGGTCTACCTGTTCAAGAACCGTAGTGGATAAGAGAGAACATTTAAGTACTAGATTGAACTTTGAACAAACCATAAAACACATAGAATTTATCACAGATACTCACAAACACAATCCAATTTAGAATGGGACCATCTGATTTGGCCCCTTCTACGAGCAGTTTCCTTGGTGAGTGCACAAGGCAGTGACTTTCACTGTGGCCCTTTCATACACACAGGGCATCACACCTCGATCCTGCCTATCCTCTACTGTGCTCCCCGCCTCCTTTCCTCATCCCTTCCTCCCCCTAAGGAGTCTCCTCTTCTTTCATGTTACATATATCCTATTGTTCTCCAGGAGTTATTTTAAAGCAAGGATCAAAGACAGAAAAATATTCCTCTTCTCCTAAAATACCTGTTTGAGGAACAAAATTAATAAAGACCTAGTATGCTATTTTAAACCATTTTTATCAGAATGGCAGGTTAGTATGTATCAAGAAGGTAAAATCTAGTGGATATAATTTATGTTTTTAGTATAATTCCTAAAACATAGCCCCTCAGTATTACATATAAACTAATAATATTTCAAGATGATCTATGGGAAATCTAAGATGCAATGAGGTAACTAAATCTTCAGTCAATAAACCATTTTTAAAAAGGAGACTCAGAGAAGTACATGTGAATGGCTATCATAATAAGCTGTCCTGATGAGCCAAACTATTGTTACAGAGAGGGGTGCTGGGTCTGCCTTGTAGAATGTAATTTAGACATGGTCACTGTGGGCTAGAGAGAGGGTTCAGTGGGCAAAGAGCTTGACGTGCAAGCATGAGGACCCAAGTTTGAACCCTATAACCCACATAAAGGCAAATACAGAAGCACAGACATCTGTAACCCCAGTGCTCCTACAGAGAGATGGAAGGCAGACACAGGAGAATCCTGTGCACTTGCAGGCCAGCTAGCCTGGTACACACAGCAGAAAAACAAAATAAAAAACAAAAGAGAGGCCCTGTTTCAAACAAGGTGAAAGGCGGAGATTAATAGTAAAGATTGACAGCTGAGGTTACTCCATGATTTCTACACATGCAGAGGCATGTGTGCACCAACACACACACACACACACACAAACACAAAGAGTCCATCCTTGAGCTGTGGTAACTGAGTCTGGAGCACTAAGCAGCCAGGGGCCTGAGAATTGCCTGTCTCACATGCAGCCTTGCCTGGGTCCTTTAGCTGTCACTAGAGTGCAGACCACTGTTGCTCACAGTGACTCCAGCATGGCAATGATAGGATGTGACAAGTTCCTGGCAACTCTCATTTCAGGAAGCAACTGACCTTTTGGTCAACTACTACCAGGAGAACATCTCAACATTAACCCCTTCGAAGCCTAAATCACAGTTATTCTGCAGACAAAAGAAAACAAAGTGCTTCAGTTAGCAGGCCTGGTAATCTGAGGGTTGGTACCAGGACTCCACCCTGTTCAGAGTAAGCATTCCGTAGAGTTGTACTGAAGTGGCTGTTTGCTTTTGTCTGCTTTTAGTTTCTTGGGAGTAAAGTTACAAAATTGATAATTCACCTTTACAATCTTTCAGGCCAAGGCTACCTCTAAACTGATTTTTGATAGAGAACTATAGTGTTTTTGTCAAACCTTATGAGTTTGAAATGATCCATAGTGGTGTCTTGGGGTGTTTCAACTTTGCCTCCTTAAAGAAAAAAAAATTACCCCTTACATCTTAGTGTCATATGCTTACACAAGATCTCAGTTTTGAACGCTTCCCTAGATACTCGAAAACTCAGAACCAGCCAGAGATAAGTCTTTCTTCTGCAGAGTTCCCATAGTGAATTCTGAAATAGGCCTTTTGTAATATTTAAAAGAGGTCAACTATTCATTAAGTTTGGAAAAGCTGTACAATGAAACTCCTATTTTGGAAATTTACAGCTCACATTAGCATATTAGATACCCTGAGACATTCTGGATATATACATTATATAATATTTATATTTTTAACACATACTTGACTACAGATGTTTCTGTATATAGACACCTCATTTTGAACACAATCAGGATGCACCACTCTAAAACATGGTACTTTGGCACAGGGAAAGAAACCGAGAAAAATAAACGAGGGAAGGCTCTCTGCCTTCCACCACCAAACTTACTGTAAGGGAGATGAATCGGGGAGTCTATGAGGCAACGCTAGCTGTGAATCCTACCAGTATGCAGGGGGGTATATAGAAACTGAAGTGGCTACCGGAGGTAGGCAGGAAAACTAGCAGAAGGAGGGGGACATCAAGCCACCCACAAAACCTTCAATCCAAAATTTGTCTCGCCTACAAGATATGCAAGGATAAAGATGGGAGCTGAGATTGAGGAAACACCCAACCAATGACTGCCCCAACTTGAGACCCAACCTATGGGAGAGAGCCAACCCCCGACAGTAATAATGACCTAGTATGCTTGCAGACAGGAACATGGCATGATTGTCTCCTGAGAGGCTTCATCCAGCAGTGGATGCAGTCAGATGCATAGACCTATGACCAAACATCAGGTAGAGCTTGGGGAGTCTTGTTGAAGAGTGGGGGATAGAAGTGAGCAAGTCAGAGGGGTCAAAGACACCATGAGCAGATCCACAGAGTCAACTAACCTGGGGCCATGGGGGATCACAGAGCCTGGGCCACTAACCAGGGAACATAGAGGAGCTAGTCCTAGACCTCTAGCAAATGTGCAGCTTGGTCTTCATGTGGGTCCCCTAACATGTAGAACCGGGGCCTATCTCAGTCTCTGTTCCCTGACATTTGACTCTCCTTACGCCCTACCTGGACTGCCTGTTTGGGCCTCAGTGGGAGAGGATGTACCCAAATTATCTCAAAATAACACAAATTAAAATTATTTATAAGTGATAAGAAAAAATTAAAGGATGTATTTCTAACAAATTTTCCATATGTGAAATAATATTTATGTATGTGTGTGTACACTAGAGGTGTGTGCAGACACACAGACTCATATACACACACACAGTTGGAGTGGTAGGCCAGTGAGGCGCAGCAGGTAGAGGTGCCTTCTGTCAAGCCTGATGACTTGATGTTAATCTCTGGAACACAAATGGTGGGAGAAGAAAACAGACTCCCCAAAACTGTTCTTTGTTTTCCACACTTGTACAATGGCACACATAGACATAAACACACAAACAAGAAATGCCCAAAACTTAGAGTTGAAACATCGAGATCTAAGCGTTATTTATCTGTGCTTTCTGGTAGGGAGGAGGACAGAAGTGGGAAATAGTGAACGCAGTCAAAATACATGATATATTTGATTGAAATGGTCATGAAGCCTACTTCCTGATTTTAGCTCTTTTTCAACATGGAGTCTCACTATGCAGCTCTGGCTGCCTTAGAACTCACAGAGATCCACTTGCCTCTCTCTCCTGAGTGTTGGGATTAGAAGTGTATGCTACCACGTCTTTCAGTATTACTGTCTTTTACTAAAAACCCCTTTAAAGGGCTCCAACCGTTTCAAGTGTCCAGTACTGCAGAGCAAGGTTGCTGTTAGGAAATCCAGCACTGGCCAGCTGGACAGCTCCCTGACGGGCTCTGCATGGCTAAGGAGAGCCTTGCTCTGCGGGTTCTTCCCTGGTAAACTGACCATCTTATATTGATTCTACCATCTTATACTTATACGGAATCTACCACTGACCACAACAGCTCCTGATAATGTGTACGCATTGTCTCAAAGGTCTCTCTTGCCATGGCCTAGGAGGTGATTGGAAACAGTGCACTGGGACTCGTCTTGTGTGAGGCATCTGACATCATTTAAGGACAGGCGTTTAAAAAGACTTGGTCTTGACTTGATTGTAAATGTGCTGTTTTGTTTCTTTTATTAATAAAAAGTAGGAACTAAACTTAAGGATAAGTTGGGAATACACGAATACACTTCCATTCTTAAATGCTTGGTTTGGAAAGGCTATTTCTGCCCTACATGCCAAGCTTCTGCAGAGAAGTTCAAATAATATTTAAAACTCTTGGTAGCAGTGTGGCTCTGGAGTAGGCAATGGAGAATTGTGCCAGAAAAGTTCTGTTGAGACACCAGTGTTCTTGAACATAGTTTGGGATCCCACTGTGCTGATACAAAGAAATGCCACCATTTTTGAAAAATATATAAAGGGGAATACTGAACTTGCTCAGTGACGCTAAAGTTTTACATCTGCACACAGATGTTAACTATCCCTATTAATGAGAATCCTGGGCTGAGGAAGCAGCTCAGTTGATAGAGTGCTCATCTAGTATGCACAAGGCTCCTAGGTTTGATCCTTAGTACTGCATAAATTGTGCATGGTGGTGGTGATCAGAAGTTCAAGGTTGTCATGTTTATATTGTGAACTGGAGGCCAGCCTGGGCTATGTAATACTCTGTCTCAAAACAAATAAAAATCACAAAGTAAAACAAACAAAGTAAAGCCAATTGTACTAGAAATATAACCTTGTATTTGCAATTAAAATACTTTTACTTATTTCTTCCTGAGGAAATGTTTTATAATGTATTTTTGAAAATTGGAGTTTTTTAGTTATATATTAAGAATAAAAAATAATGCTTAACAAAGAATGATTGATTTTTGAAATAACTTCTGTAACTGTTGCATCTATCATTTTACAGATAAACTCATTTTATCAGTTATTTGCAATCTGAACATTTCTTTTTTTCTGCTTCTCTAGCTTTCGATTTCCTCTTGACTTACGTGGGGTCTTTACAAATGAAGATCATCTTGCCATTCATGTTTTCAATATTTTCCTAGTAAATATGTTGATTTGTTATGTTGCCTTACAAAAGTCATTACATTTTTTAAAAAGAATTATTTATTTACTTTATGTATGTGAGTTTACTGTCTCTCTTCAGACACAGCAGAAGAGGGCATCAGATCCCATTACAGATGGTTGTGAGCCACCATGTGGTTGCTGGGAGTTGAAATCAGGACCTCTGGAAGAGCAGCCAGTGCTCTTACCTGCTGAGCCATCTTTCCAGACCAAGTCATTACATTTTTTTTGTTGTTGTTGTTGTTTTTTGAGACAGGGTTTCTCTGTGTAGCCCTGGCTGTCCTGGAACTTACTCTGTAGACCAGGATGGTCTTGAACTGAAGGCCAGAAATCCAGGAGGCCAGAAATCTGCCTGCCTCTGCCTCCCAAGTGCTGGGATTAAAGGCATGCACCACCACTGCTTGGCTACATTTTTAAGAAATGAAGTAAAGTGTATTCATTTTTAATGTCTGCATATATTTCTATGTAAAACTGAGGTCATACAATAATCACCAAATGTTCCTTAATGCTTTTTGTTTTTTCATGTGATGTAATACCCTCCTATGCTGTAGTTCTGGATGGCCACAGGGTAAACAGTCCTATAGAGCACTTAGCTAATACTCTGTTGTACACTATTACTAGTGTTTTCTTTCTTTGCAATTATAAATAACAGCATTATCATCATATATAAATTCATGTGCACAAATGGTTCAAAATAAGGTTTCTAGAACTAGAATTGTGTTTTCAGAAATACTCCAAAAATTAAAAAGCAGGAAAAATATCTGGGGCAAGTTTAAGTCATATAACAAAAATTCTTTTATTCATAAATGCTTAGTTTTAGCAACTATGCTCTGTTAATAAATAGTTACAGATAATTAGCTGAACTGATATTAAAATGATTAAACTAACTACAGTGTTACTCAATTAAAAAGTTCACTATCCATTTGAAAAATATTTCTCGTCATTGTTAGATGTGTGCATATGTATGTATAGTGACTATTCCTGGTTGTCAACTTGACTATATCTGAAATGAACTACAATCCAGAATTAGAAGGCTCACCTGTGGCCCTTATCTGGAGGCTGAGAGATACAAGTTTCCAATCTGAATCTTGGCATGGAGATCTTGAGGCATAGTGGCTATGAATCCCAGAAGATTAAGATTGGAAGATCTATGAGTTCAAGCAAGGTCATCTGGGATTAAAGGTGTGGTGGCACAGCCTTTAATCTGGGCCACACCTTTTCTTGGAGACCTATGTAAGGACATTGGAAGAAGGAAGGCTCTCTCTGCCTCGCCTGCTTGCCTTGTGGGACTGAACAGCTGCTGGATCCTTGGACTTCCATTCACAGCTGCTGCCGACCATTGTTGGGAGTTGATCGTTGGGAGTTGGACTACAGACTGTAAGTCTGTAAATTCCTTTACTACATAGAGACTACCATAAGTTCTGTGACTCTAGAGAACCCTCACTAATACAGCATGCTTGCGTGTGTGAGCACATGTGCACAACAATATCCATGTGTGCAGATGCTCAGTTCATGCAGAGGATCATCCTTACTGTTCTTCTACCTCATTCATTGGAGCAAGGTCCCTCAATCAAACCCAGAGCTTACTGATGCGGCTAGTTTCCCTAGTGAGCTTGTTCTTATCTTTTGCCTTCAGAAGCTGGAATTACAGGTAGCCTACCACAACTTCTTGGCATTTTACATGAGTCCTGGAAATCCAAACTCTGATCCTCATAAACTACCAAAAAAATCTCCCCAGCATCCTCCCACCCAAATGTTTTCAGACAGGGTCTCCCTGCGTAGTCCAGGCTGGCCTCAAGCTCAGGATCCTCCTGCCTCCGCTTCTGGAATGCTGGGATTACAGGCTTGCAGCACCATGCCTGGCTTCAATTTTTTCTTTTGAAAACTGTTTCTTCATTCATTCTTTCTTTTTTTTTAAAGCCATCCTGTACTTAGAATTTTACATAGTAACTGCAAAACTTTTTGTATATAAAAGAAGCTAGCCTTTTATATTTACTGAGACTACACTTTGCCCTTTACTACAACTTCGATATATGATAATAAAACAGGACAAGAATTTTACTTGGTGTTTCTGGGGAAAATTAAGACAAAACAAAACACCACTCCCGTGTCTTCTGAAACTGCCCAAGGATTTAGCAGTGCCTCTCCTCTGGAACAGTAAACCAGGTTGCTGAAGTTGCTAGCTACAATCTTGCAACCACAAGGGGGCGCCAGATGGAGCAAGACGGTAGCATTCTCTATGCCAGTCTGAACTTGCATTTTCTGTTTCTGTGTACTGATATACTTTGAGAATTAAGAGTGCTAAGTTTTGAGCAGGAAGAGATGTCAACATCTGCCTTTCTCAATTCTTTGGTTGCTGCTATATTCAGAAATGTTGTTCCTGGTCTAAAATCGAGTATATGTCCATAAAATAATTTTATGCTTCTCTTTAAGATGTAAGCTCCATGGGGGTGAGAGGGCTCACAGCTAGGGCTTTTATCTCATACTCACCCCAGGAGTGGCAGTCAGGAGGGTACATTCTACAGATTATCTATGATTTAAAAATGTGGAATGCCCATAAGGGCTTTAGATTCTTTGGAATGCAAATTAGTTGTCAGGTACAGCAGATGGGCATAATAAAAGTGGCCCTGCTGCTAGGTGAGTGGACAGGATGCTAATCAACTCCCTTCTGGTCAGGCACTAAGAAGAGTTAATATCAAATCACCATGAGAAAGCCCTGCAAGAGATCAGTGAGGAAAAGGATGTCACTGGGAAATAGACAGGGAAATGAACTGATAGATATGAACAGATACACAGATGTGTGCACCCACATCATCCAGTTACCTGACTACAGAAGACTTCAGGCACGTATAGTGGAGAGTGCCAGTTAGCACACCAGCCAAGCCAGGAGTCAGCAACACCTACCTCCAGTTCAGACAGCCTTTCTAATAAACCCCAGCACTAAACTGCCTATCGTCGTTTCTGTGGGTGATCCTAAGAAGTACATTAGGATCATCAAGATCTACCTCCCTCTCTTTTTTTTTTTTCACCCCTCTTGACTGCTTGTGATGAATATTTCATGGAACTCCCTCATAGCCGCCCTCAGGTGTCCTTACAGAAAACTAAATCCAAACCCAAGCTCCAGCTGACACCTTGTGCAGACATCGACCCTGCTGCACTGAGCCTTGAAGAGACAGCCATGTACAGGGTGGGGGGGGTGCAGACCCAGCCAGTGTGCTGCAGGGAAGGCTTTTACATGCTCTCTCTTGCTTTGCAGGCTCTTAGCTTCTGTGCGTCTCTGGTTTAGTCCCCTTTCTCTTTGATCTAATCCTAGGGTCAGCTCTCCCATTCTTTAAGCCTCCTTAGAGAGGTCTTTGCAGAGCATCCTGGCTCCATGCATACTGGTCCTGAGGGACCTTCCTCCACAGTATTACATATTCTGTAGTTATTTCTTTAGTCACATGTTTTGCTTCACTATTTACCAGAAGGTATATGCCACAAAGACAAGATCTATTTCTGCTTCATTCAGGACTGTATTTCCAAAGAGCGTCTGATGGTGAATGAATCATTATTGGCCTGAATAAAACAAATGCATTTATTATACATTAGAGTTGCTTGTCTGAGAAAAGGTCATATGGGAGTTTGACCAGCAGGGAGCGCTCAGTTATTGTGGGGTTATCAGAACTTGGAAGGATTTCACCCCGTTACACAGCCATGAGGAAGAGCCAACCCAATCAGAAACATTCAGGACAGCAGAGACTTGGCAGCAGTCATGTTCTTCAGCAGTGGAGAACTTCAAGAGCAATGTTGATGGCCACAGTTCTAGAGCAGTCTAACAGTATGTTCTAGAGCAGTCTAACAGTATGTTCTAGAGCATCCTAGCATAGACAAACATCGACTTGAAAGACAACTGGCCACTGAGATAGCTGACAAATGAAAAAGTTTGAGTTTCATTGAGCATTGCTTTCACAGCAAAAGGATTTTGTTAAAAACACAAAATCTTCACCTTAAGCTGGTTCCCAGTATAGAATGGAGATATTCTAAATTAAGTGCCTGCTTACCTGTTCACTTCAGTTTTAGGATTTTAATAAAGAATTCTTTTGGGGGATAGGGGAAAAATTAAATGCCCAAGTGTCATTCATCAAGTGACTAAGGAAAATGCATACTTCTGTTTTCTCTTTTGTAGTAAACCAACTGAGGAGGAAGCCATGAGCTCTACTGTGTAATTGTTCCTGCCTTCATAGGGCCTATGAGAACACTTTCAACACTTGAATGAAGAGGAGGGGACTGTGGGGAAGACTAGGAATTCTATAAAATCAAAATAAACAAAAATTATTTACTAGTTCTGTACTGGTTTTGAAATTAACAAAACTCTATAAGTAATAACATCACATCATATACCAAAGTTATTGACTAGACCTAAAGTTTATATGACTCAATGAACTTCTATTCTTATGATTATATATTTTTTAAAAATTATGTATTCTTTTTTCATATATAGGATTATATAATTTTTTTTACTTCCAAGTTTTTAAAAATAAAGTTTATAAAATTAAAAAATATATTAAACTTATATAAAAATTCTGATCCCAAAAAAGAAGCCATTTTTGGGTTAGACTAGATTAGCTAGCTCCCCAGTGCTTTTGGTAGAGGTTACGAGAGAAGACATGGTCAAGAACAAAGCGCTGGATTTATTATAGCTTCTGTGAGAATTTCCAAGTCACTCCCCTCTGGAGAGGGGACTCAGTGGGTCTCTGTCCTTCCAAAGGGACAGGAAGTCCTTGCTTTTTTAGGGCCATGGACTCTTAGAGTCATGGCACTGGAGCAACAGGTAGCCCAGGGAATCTTCAGTTTCCATGCTAGGGAGATTTAGCCTCTAAACTTTAAAAATCATGGAACAGTGTTTTAGGAATATTCCTATTTGGGAATATACTTGTCTTGTGAGACCAAAGGCCATTACAGGCATAGCTCTTTCACCACCCAATAAGAGCCAGAGAACACTATCTTTTCACTGAGTAATTTGCTCTCCCATATGTATATTGCTGATTTAGCCTCAAGTCACTGTTAGCTTTATCCTGTGATGGGCTATGCTACATATGTCACAGCAAGCACTGGCTTCTTCCTGTCCTTCTTGAATGACCCTGTTGATGTGACCTACTTTTGGCCAATGGAATGTACAGGGACATGACCCAGAGAGCTTAAAATATGCTTATGCCAGCCTTGTCTTCTCAGGTTTCTCTATGAAAAGAACATGGTCCTATAAGCCATGCATGGCACCAACCTGTATGTAGGTGAGACTGGTCAAACTCCAGGTACAAGAAGAAACAAATTCTGTTATAGTCGCTAAGGTCTAAGGTAGTGCAATAGGCAGAATAATGGATTCTAAAAGCTGCCTTCTTTCTAATCCCTGAAACCTGTTACCTCAGCTGGTAGAAAGTGTGCAGACCTGACGGCTTCTGCACCTCCACTCCGTTTCTGTTCTTACTGGATGGAAAGAAAGTCGAGATTCTTACACTAGTTCCAATGAGAGAATCTCAGCTGAGACCATGTAAAGGAATTCAGTGTGTTCAACATCATTTCTCTTCATCCTTTCTGCTGCTTCTGTTGTGGTTGACAGGAAATCGGATAGCACATGCTTGGTGGGAAAATGCCATTTCTTTTCAAAATACCACCATACAGGGTGGTTTCTACTGTGTCAATCACAATACCTTATTTTCTGTTTTTTACTTAGGAGGCACATGCAATTGAACAACACCTCAGTTATACTTGACTGTTCCCTAGATGAGCACAAACAATTCCACACTCCAGACTGCAGAGGGCGGGGGTTATTTACCTACTAGATTCCACTCACTCTTACGAGAAATAAATCTTCTTAGTGTTTCCCTCTAATTTTGTTAGACAGGGTTCCTGAAGAATAACGAACAACCCCACATGTGAATTTACAAGTGAAAACTATTCTGTAAATTATTTGTTAGGTAAATAGACCAAAGACAGTTGGTTTTCTAAACAGCACTGAAGAAAATATTGACTTAGGTGACACAATTTAGTCCAGATGTTTCTGACCAAAGAAATTATACAATATTTATAAGCAGACCTTTTAAGAGACAGATGACATTAATACTCTACATATTTTAATAGCAATAAATAGCCCAGGAATTTGTATGATTAAGGCTTTTAACACAGGTTGAATATCCTTGGTTATCTGGCTGGAGCCTAAATGCAGTCACATAATTCACAAGAAGGTAGCAGTGGGAGAACTGAAAATGCAAGAGTAGACTGCACTGTTTCCATGAGGGTAGATGGCAAGAATGGAGACTGGAGTGATGTACCCACAAGCCACACACCCACCGGGAGCTATCAGAAGCTAGAAGAGGTAGGAGACTGATT
Organism: Mastomys coucha; assembly: GCF_008632895.1. NCBI lineage: Eukaryota > Metazoa > Chordata > Mammalia > Rodentia > Muridae > Mastomys > Mastomys coucha. Next base: position 76,390,254 of record NW_022196911.1, read on the forward strand.
TCCTTCATCACCTTGGAGAGAGCACGGTCTTGCTAACAACTTGTTTTTGCTCAATAAACTGAATTAAAACTTTTTGTTAGAACAATGAAAGACTACATTTCTGTTGTTTTAAGCTACCACATTTGTAATAATCATTTCCAGTAGTCTTTGGCACTAATTCACATGGTTATATGGCATAGCTATGGCAATAACTTGATTCAAATCCAAATCAGCATTATTGGTATTAACAACACCACAAAGTAAATAAATTACTTACAGAGTGCTGAAACTATGTCGAGTAAATTAACTCATATAATACTTGTAACTATATCCCCAGTACAGTTCCATTTTCCTTTTACACATAAAAAAACTGAGCCATGTGTGATCTAATCATGTTGTCCTATTCAATGTGTGCAACATCATTTTTCTTCATCTTTTCTGCTTCTTCTGTTGTGGTTGACGAGAAATCGGATACCACACGCTTGGTGGGAAAATGCCATTTCTTTTCAAAACACCACCGTACAGGGTGGTTTCTACTGTGTCAACCACAATACCTTATTTCCTGTTTTTTCCTTAGGAGGCACATGCAACTGAACAACACCTCAGTTATACCTGACTGGAGTGAGACTGGAACTCAATGTCTTATGGTAGACTAAGGTGAGAACTCTCTGAGGCTAGGGTAAACAAAACCTCTAACACTTTCTCAGTCAAGAATAATTCTTGCACATACTAGTTCCTGCATTTGCTTGGTATTGTTGAATGTACGCAAACAGCTGTTAAGAACTCACTAGTAGCCAGGCGGTAGTGGTGCATGCCTTTAATCCCAGCACTTGGGAGGCAGAGGCAGGTGGATTTCTGAGTTTGAGGCCAGCCTGGTCTACAGAGTGAGTTCCAGGACAGCCAGGACTACACAGAGAAACCCTGTCTCGAAAAACCAAAGAAAAAAAAAGAACTCACTAGTATCTGTGCTTTCATATGTAATAAGGCTAGCTAGCAAGAAACATTGTTCTTTGAGGGCTGAGAATAAAGTTACTCGCTCAAGTCAAATAGCTTTGACCATAGCAGGAAGTCCGTATCCAAAAATCTTGCCTACAACATTCCTTGGGGCAGCAGAACTGTCAACTCTCAGCTTAGCTAAGATGGAGGTAAAATCCTTTGGTGATGTGAGGGTCATTGAAGTACAGCCTTATTACAATGAAATCCAATGTCTAAAAGTTGTTCTTATTTTGGGCTTGTACCACATTAAGAGCTCTACTAAATACAAAACAAACAAACAAACAAACAAACAAAAAGACTTTATATATTTATGTTCATTTAAGAAAATACTAGTAGTGATGTATTTTAAAATATACAGTTAATATGTTTAGAGTTATTTAAAGTTTATATTGAGAAAAACATGTATTTTCAGTATTGCTGTAGACAGCATCTACATAAGACTGTTAAATTGATTGTTTTATATCAAATATCTTTTATAATATTCATTTTTATTATAACATTTTATAAATTTTAAAAAATATGACAAAAAAAGGTATTGTAGGTATTGAAGGGGGTCTCTGGGAGGAGTTGGGGTGCAAAAGGGAAATAAGAATGTGATTTAATTCTATTAAAATATGTTTTTAAATGTTAACAAATTCAGATAAATTGAAATAATGTATCTTTTCTCATCATAATGCAATAAAACTTAAATCAATAAAAAAGAAAAAGAAAAAAAACAAAAACCACTGTAATAGTCCCTGTGCCTGTGGCCACGTGTGGCACCCACACTTGCGCATGCCATTCCTGCTGAACTACTGCTAACCTAGCTGAAGGTATATGTGCAAAGGAATAAATGGCTTAAGACTTAAACACTGGAAAAAAAGGACAGGCATTAAAAAAGACAACAAGCATTTTCTTTTGAGCAAGATTCTTATAAATCATGTGGCTGAGAAAGAGATTCTTTGCCCTGAGCATTCAAGGCATAGTTTAGGGGCATTCACACCTACAGCACATTCCCAGGGGTCATATAATCCCTAAAACATATACTTTTTGCTCACTCAATAAAGCAAGTATCAGCTTTAAAGAAATGACCTTGAATCAGTCCTGCTTACAACTACTCATAATGTAACAGATCCCCATGTCCTACCCACACCTGACATAGATGTGCTTTATCCAACTCTATAATTTAAAGACAAAGTGAGGATGACATAAACCAACATCAGGCTCAAGGGCCTTCCCTCCCACTGAATTCACCATCTTAGTGCCACAAATGACAACCAGTGGAGAGAAGTAAAGATGGTCATTTAGATAGTTTCCCTGGGAGACTCTGGTGGAGGGCTTCAGTTGAAGAACACTCAGAGTGTACTGGCTGGTTTTGTGTGCCAACTTGACACAGGCTGGAGTTATCACAGAGAAGGGAGTTTCAGTTGGGGAAATGCCTCCATGAGATCCAGCTGTGGGGCATTTTCTCAATTAGTGATCAAGGGGGTAGGGCCCCTTGTGGGTGGTGCCATCCCTGGGCTGGAAGTCTTGGGTTCTATAAGAGAGCAGGCTGAGCAAGCCAGGGGAAGCAAGCCAGTAAGGAACATCCCTCCATGGCCTCTGCATCAGTTCTTGCTTCCTGACCTACTTGAGTTCCAGTCCTGACTTCCTTTGGTTATAAACAGCAATATGGAAGTAAGCTGAATAAACCCTTTCCTCCCCAACTTGCTTCTTGGTCATGATGTTTGAGCAGGAATAGAAACCCTGACTAAGACACAGAGCAAGGCAGGTAGCATGTGTAAAAGCATGATAATGAGATGCACAGTACAGGCTATGTCTGCAGATTCAGTGACCTGACACAGGCAGCCCATGGCATGGGAGGAGATGCAGTCGGTTGAATGAGATGCTGGAAGAATTTGCTTTTAACTTTTAGGAGGTGGAAGGCTTTATGATAGATGAATATCATCACTGAAACTCAGACTACAGTGTTGTATATGTAAGAGTCAAGGAAGAAGGCCTGGAAGGCCACTCAGCATGGGCTGGGCATCTTCATGCTGTTGCTGGCTTTTATATGAGAATACCTATGCACAGTACACAAAACATGGCTTTGAGTTTTAAAATTTGTGCATAAGAGAGAGCTGGGTAATGACTGGGTTGATGTCATCTTTACTTAAATATTTAAAATGTGTTAATTGTAATAAAAATGCTAGCAAAAAATTTAGGCCAAAATAATAAGATTAGAGCTATATGTTGTTTCTATTTATAATCTATTCATTTAAAGATCAATAAACTCACAAATTAGTCTGTAAAAGTGAATTTAAATGAAAAAACTTGATTATATTTTGGTTCTCCAAGAATATTCCTCATCAACTCATTTACTGTAAATGGTCCATTTCCTAGCCATACAAATATAAAATAAAATCATTTAGGATAGGTGACTATTCTGAGTTAAGATATTATTTTATAACTCTATATGAAATATCCTAATTTAAATGCAATATCCTAAATAAATATCTTATTTTAAAATCTTCCTCTTCCTCTTCCTCCTCCTCCTTTTTTTTTTTTTTTTTTTTTTTTTTGACAATGTCTCACCATGTATCCCTGGCTGTCCTGGAACTTACTATGTAGACCAGACTGGCCTGAAACTTAGAGATCCACCTACCTCTGCCACCTAAGTGCTAGAATTAAAGGCATGCACCACAACACTTGATATAATTAGATTTTTTTAAAAAAGTACAGGCTCTCATTACTCTACTAAATTTGGATAGACCATGATGTTTGGCAACATTAAGACATTTCAATAAAACTACTGAACAAAAATACTGCTAAATTTTCTTTATCTAAGATTACAGCCTTGTCCCCAATGAGTCCTAGTCCACTTCACTATGATGAGTATGTAAGCAGATAGTTGTAGCCAAGAGGAAATAATACTTAATATCATGTTGTATAGTAGTTATTTTTATCATGAACATTTTGATATTCTTAATTTTTTACATGGCCACTATTAATAGCTATATGTTTTTTTTTCTACACAGATGTATAACTACTGTCTTAGCATTTAAAATTTTCTACTGCTTTCTACTTTCATAAGAAATGTTACAAAATTTTTTTTACAAATCAATTTTACATACATTTGAAAGAATTCTCTTAATATTAATTACTAGAAGTATAGTAGCTAGAATAGAGGCAAAACATTTTTAGATTTTTTTTTTTAATATACTGCTAAATTATTCCTTGGCAAGTTCTCACCATTTAATATGTGTATGATGTACGCAGGTGTACATGCCTGTATACAAGCATGTAAATGGGCAGGCATGTGTGCTCTTGCATGTGAAGGCTAATGGTGGGCACTGAGCATCTTCCTCTATTGCTTTCTACCTTTTGACTGACTAACTGAACCTACAGCTCACCAGTTCAGCTACACTAGAAATTTCAGACTCACGTATATCACTTGGCAGTAGTGTCATACATTTGCTAAGCAAGAGGAAAGAAAAAACAGTACCTCAACAGTGTGGTGCTTAGACTGACTGAAACACACATATCATATAGTTACCTTGTTAAACAGTTACAGTTTTTTAGGTTAATGAAATATGTGGAAAAATTTACATATGCTAGAGTATTTTTTTTTTTTTTTAAACTTGCACTAGGGATATGGTTCAAGGCTAAGACAAGTTTGTCTTGCAAATGCTGATGCCATGGGTTCCATCCCCAGCATACCACAAACAGAACACGCCCCGCACCCCATCCAAAACAAAAAACCCTAAAAATTCTTTAAGTGTTAGTTATTTTTCACTATGTGATGAACAACCATTACAATAAAATATTCTGGTCTTCACAAGAACCAGAGAAGGCTAGCCAGTAAGTGGGGCAGAGGTGAAGTCAGGAGAGAATATGCATGTTAGAAAGCCCGAGTTGAAGATGGCGTTGGCAGCTTCTCAGCAGCTTCAATAAAGGGGAAACTTAATGACTTGCAGGGCTTATGTGATTTAGTAGGCATGTTTAATAAGCCAGGTAACTAAAATAAATACTCCTTGTACCCAAATATGCCCTTTGTATCTTTAGAACAATTAATTTTGTTGGGGAAGGAGCAAGAATGAATTGCTCAGTAGCAACTCCGATGGCTTTTGTTCCCCGTGTCTGAACACATTTCCAGCTACACTTGTGATTGTATGCTTCTTATTCATGAGCTTACTCCTCTTGAGTATGGGGTAGCACAGATATTGTGATTTAGTGTAAACATCTATTCACTAAATCCCTTTCCTTTTACTAATGAATGCTTTACAAAGAGTCAATCTCTCCAGCTTGTAGCAATTAAAATAGAAAAGAGCAATGAAAATGTAGCCATGTTTCTATCCCCACCCCCCTTTTCTCTGATACCACCTATAGGGGCCAGACACCGTTGCCATGGAGACAACAGCTGTTGGGCTGTGAGTGACAGGTCTCAAGAGAGAAATGTCTGAGAAAGGGAACATCTCAAGTTAAAACAAAAGTGGTGAGGGAAAAAAACAAAGCAAGCTGTTTTCCTGACACAGTGGAGACTCAATTGAAAGGTGTATTCAGCCTGAGAGAAGAAAATAAAGATTTTCCCCTTCTTTCATCTAACACAGGAAACAGTTTCCTTCCAACGGGGAACAGACTTCTTTTAAGTAAATCTGAAGCATATGTACACATCTTGGCATAATTACATTTTAAAATTGGGATTCATACTGATGCACCAAATTGGTTGCCGTAGTAATGAGCTATCACCCAGGCAACGGGTTTGCTGCTCTTTCTGGAAAGCAAATCATCAGAGTCCAATGTGGGGGAATGGGCTGGGGAGGGGGGCAGAGACACTTACTGACAACGGGGGGAGGGGGCTGTGGCAGGGCAACAGATGACACTGGCCATATCTAGGAGAAGATAAGGATGAGACAAATTGGTTTTGACAAGTCATCATTATTTTCCAAATATGCTTTTTTCCATTTTATTCACCAGTTGGGTGGGAGGAGGAGGAGGGTGGTGGGGCAGGAAGAAAAGAACGCCTTGTGGTTTCAATGATAATTTTTGCTGAAGCCTTTTTATTTTTCTAAAAGGCTATCATTTGTCAAGGTGTAGATGTGGATGCATATTTAAATGGATCAGTTGTTGGCTTATAGCATAAATCTCAGAGATTTTCTTCAGAATTGTAAGATCAATGACTTGTACTATTATTCTAATAGCACTGTTTAGTAATATATACAGGATAAGAGTTCAAATTCAGTAGCTGAAATCTCCTCGTTGCTTCAGAAGACAAACATGCTTTGGTTTTTTCATTAAGAACATACACACTTTTCCACACTGTTTTATTATAAGTGTCCAGCATACTTCCTTGCTGGAAGACTCTGTTCCTTGGATTTGTTCTCCTGTATCTTGTGCTTATCACAGTCTACATTAATACCCAGGTAACTGCAAATCTGAAAACTGCTGGCTGGGCAGTGGTGGCGCACACCTTTAGTCCCAGCACTCAGAGGGCAGAGGCAGGTGGATCTCTGAGGTCAAGGCTAGTCTGGTCTGTAGAATGAGTTCCAGGACAGCCAGGGCTATACAGAGAAACTCAAAAACAAAACAAACAAAAAAAGAAAATTGCTACTTCCTTCCTTCCTTCCTTTCCACCACCAACTGCTTGCCAGTCATTTCTACTTGAATGTCTCATTCATACCTGAAACATCATGCCTACCTTACTAATATCCTGAAAATATGTGCCAGTGACTGTACCTTCTATCACAGTCATTTGAGACATTAGCTATCCATGATCCCAACTTGGAAGAATAGGAACCTCAAACAACACTCATGGTCTGATAATTTCCTCTCATTTCAGCTGTGTGACTGAGGCCATAATGTTCTTAATTGGCTACTGTTTACCCTTTGATACACTTTTATTTAAAATTCCAATACTGACCACACCACTTTTCTTTTACCATTTCCACAGAATATGATAAGAAACTAGCTGATAGCTCTACTGATGTATAAACATGTAACAGCTACAGCTGAGCTTGCAAGAAAGCCTAGGTCAGCACTCCCACGGGGAGATGGAAGATGAAGGAAGACAAAAGCATCCCCAGAGGCTCACGGGCCCTCTAGCCGGAGTATGCAGCAGAAAACCACAAACAAATGACAAAGAAAAGCAGTTAGGTAATCTTTAACATACTTAGAAATGTTCGCACCTTACAGTCAGTCGAGCATTTCTAGTCTGAGTTTATGCTTTGAGGCAGCTGTTCTAAAAGTGTGTTCCAGGGGAACCCTTGGCATTGCTGAAATCCTCATAAGAGATCCTTTAGTAACAAAATAATTCCCTAAGAATAGAAGTAGGCTACTTGCCTTTAAAATTCTCACTCCTTCACAAGTGTACAGATGAGTATTCTAGAGACCATCACAGTAAATGTTGACCTTTTTGGTTTTATGAGACAGGGTTTTTCTGTGTAGCCTTGGCTGTCCTAGAACTCGTTTGGTAGACCAGGCTGACTGAACTCAGACAGAGATCCATGAGTTTCTGCCTCCTGAGTGCTGGTATTAAAGGTATGTACCACCCCCATTTGGTAACATCAACATTCTTATAGATAACTGGATATATGCCTGCATGTTCCTGCAATATACAGAAGTTTCTAAAATGAACTCTCTGAGGTCTTCAATAAAACCAACTTCTTCAAAGAACAGGCTTACTTGAAGGTAAAATTGAAGAGAAAATGCACAAAATTGTTAACTGATGCCTTTTGTGAAATGATGAAAAACTAAAAAGCAAATTCATGACTATTTAAAGTAAATTGTAAACTAAAGCTTGCTTTTCAGACAGGGTCTCTCTGTAGACTTGGCTGGCCTGAAAGTCAGGCTGGTTTCAGACTCACTGAGATCCTCCTGTCTCTGTCTCCTGAGTACTTGGGATTAAGGGTGTGCAACCTCAATTCCCAGTTATATGGGAAGTTTTAAATAATAAAATAACATAAGCAAGTACAAAGTTTAAATAAATGATCACTGTACCGCTCTAAAAAAAATCTTGAAATGATACACTAAGGCAGCATCATGACACAGTGCTTAATACCAGAACTGGGGCAGCTAATGTAGGAGGAGGATGAGTGCAGGCTAGCCTGGGCTACATAATACAACTGTCTCAAAAAAAATCAAACAAAAGTAAATAAATAAGCAAGAAACCAGAAACCTATAAAACAAAACACTATTTTGCTGGGTGGAAAACAAAAGCTACCAAAACAAACCAAAAGTCAAATGAAACACCAAACACCAAATCAAGCTGCTGAAAACTGCACAGGGCGAGTGTAAGAAACAAATGTCTTAGCCATGATGAAAACAGAACATAAGAACAAAATAAATCCCCTCTCCCAGACCCCAAAATGTGCAAGTACATGAGGCTGCAGCCTAACGAGCAGTTATTGATGAGCAGTCCTGGCAGAAGAAGTCACGAGCCAGCTCTCATACCCTGTTAGCAAACCCTTATGCCAGCCAGAAGACTGAGAGTCAGGCTAAGTGAATGTCCTCCTTGCTGCAGTGCGAGCTAGTCAGCTATCTCGATATGTGGGTGAGGGGTAAGAGCTCTCCTGAAACATGGGAAGAACAATTTTAGTCATTCCAAGGAATAGTCTGAGTTTGTTATAAGAAAAAAGTTTGAATATTTTTGTACAAAACTTTGTACTTATATATGTCATAAGGTTATTTTACTCACGAACCTTAATTTACTTTAGCATCAATGATCTACCTCTAATAAGCTCCACCTGTATAAACTGTTGGTATACTACTGATTAAGATTTTACTTTACTATAAATGTATCTTTTCTTTTCTTTTTTAAAGATCACTATTATTAAAGATTACTGTGGTAATTTGAATGAGCATGGCATCTACAGGTTCGTATATTTGAATACTTTGTCCCTAGTTGGTGGAATTGTTTGGGAAGAACTATGGCCTTGCTGGAGGAGGTTTGTCACTGGAGGTGGGCTTTAAGGTTTCAAAAGTTTACACCATACTCAGATATCCACTTCCCCATCTCTGTCTCATGCCTGTGGCTCAGGATATAAACTCTCAGGCACTGCTTCAGCATTATGCCTGCCTGCCTGCTTCCTTGGTCCCCCTGCTCCATAACTCCTCTGGAATCACAAGCCCCTACGTTAAATACTTTCTTTTATAAGTTGGTCATGGTGTCTCTTCACAGCAATAGAAAAGTAACTGAGACAGTTAGCTGACAAAATAATGGATTTTTCTGGGTGTTATAATGCAAGCCTGCAACTCCAGCATTCTGGATGTGCAGGAAGAAAGATCATTAGTTCAGAACGAACCTAGTGAGTTTGAGGCCAGTCTTGGCTATACAAGATCCCTGTCTTAAACAAATGAACAATGCCCTCCAAATAAAGTGACAGGCTTTATATCATTACATATACTTTATTCTCATTTGATCTTATTCACCCCTGCCCTACTCTCCTTTCTTGTTTGTTTTTTGATTTGAGGCAGGGTTTCTCTGTATGGTCCTGGCTGTCTTGGAACTCACTCTGCAGACCAGGCTGGCCTCCAACTCAAGAGGTCCACCTGTCTCTGCCTCTTGAGTGTTGGGATTAAAGGCAGGGGCCACCACTGCCTGGCTCCCAAGGTCCTTTCCTAATCCCCCTGTCCCTCTTCCTCCCAGCTAATCCTTCCTCTGCTTTCATGTTACATGCATCCCTTGCTGTCCTTTAAGATTTATCCTCCCTCCTCATATCCCTCTTTTACTATATTAGTAGAAACACATTTTCAAGTAAAAAATTAGATCTAAAAAAAGTTAAAATTTTGGTAAACTTTTGTAACTTTCCCCCACCAAAGCCTTTTCCCTCAGCTTAGGTTGGATCCTTCACTGAGCTTCTCTGGCAGTTACTATTTACCCCACGGCATCACAACTTCTTCACCTTACTGGTCGGAGTGTTGACACATTGTGTGTGTGTGTGTGTGTGTGTGTGTGTGTGTGTGTGTGTATGTGTATGTGTGTGTATGTGTGTGTATGTGTGTGTGTGTGTATGTGTGTGTGTGTATGTGTGTGTGTGTGTATGTGTGTGTGTGTGTGTGTGTGTGTGTATGTTGAGCTTCTTGTGGGTGGAACCTGGTCTTCCTCATTTTCACACCTCCATTCAGAAATAATGAACAAATCCATGTTTATCACTCACTAAAAAATACTACAAAGATAGTAGTTAGAAGCTACTATCTGATCAAAGGTACACTGTACTTCTTTCAACATTCAGGCAAGGCCAAGCAGGATCTGTGAGTCTGTTGACCAGTAAAGAACATAAAGAGGGAAGTTGCAGACTATCTAAACTAAGGCACACAAGTCATGAATTACTGCCTGTCCAGACGTAAACTGACTATGTGCAGCTTGCACACTCCTTTGTTCCCTTATCATCCTGAATTCCTGGCCAGAAGTCCAGGAGGGGGATCTGATTGCAAAAGCTAAGCCGAGGACCCTGAAACCAGGTGACCAGGATAAGGCCCAGTCACCAACGTTTACTTCCTTCTTCAACTGCTGTATCAAAATATGATTGGAAAATGCCAGAGCCTGCCTTGTTTCCCCTTGCTTTGGGGTCCCATCCTTTACAAATGTTGTATAATTTCTCTTCAGGATCACAGTTTAGTTCCCCAGTTTGCCCTCACTGATCAGGAGTGGCCTTAGTACAATAAAATTTTAGCATCTGCCTTATTACTAAGATGAGCATTCAAAGGCACAGTCAATTCCCAAGTCTGTGCTACTTACTGTCCCTAGCTGACAGCTTTTGCTGTCTAATTCAAATAAAGGTCTTGCTTTTCTGGATTCTTGTGACTGCTTGGGTTATTTTGTTTTTTCAGACCCCAATATTTGGTGTGTTGGCCCAGAACCAAACGACTACACACTTGAGCCCCAAAGCCAAACTGGTAGCACCTGGGTCTGATTTTTCAGCCATCTGGCCCTCCAGAGGTAAGCCTGCATTCTGGTTTCTGGTTAGTGTGCCTCTCTGGGGACCCAAAAAAGGAGAAACTGGAGGCAGTATTGCTCATAGGGTCAGAGTGATCCAGTGACATCTTAGCCCTCCCTGGTTCCTATTGGGTGAACATCTGGTTTGGGTTCTAAACATGCTGTCTATTCATGTCTGTCAGTTAGTGACTAGTTTTGTTTAGTTTGATTGCTCTGTGTCTCATACTCAGAAAATGAGCCAAACAATCTGCCGGCTGTTCACCCCTTAACTTAGTCTTAACCCATCTCAAAGATTTTCAGAAGAAAACATAACAACAGCAGCAACAAAATCCCTGGCTGAATTGAAACAAAACCTGAGAAACTGGTGCTGCTTCTTAGAGCCCTGCGACCCGGAAGCTAGGAGCTGAACACTGCTACAGAAGCCTCCCTCCTGCCTGGATCAGGCTGATCTGTCCAAGCTGCTCTTAAAGGGCTTAGGGTTAGACTCCTGTAACTGTTTAGGTTGTACTGGTTTCTCAGATCCTAACACTAATTCAGCCCGTGCTGTCAGTTGGCATCTACATCCTTCCCTATCCCAACAGTGGCTCACAAGACAGTGTGACAAGCACAGATCTCTACTCCCAGAGAACACCTCAGAATGCAGCACTCACTGACCGTGTTGCATTACTCTTCATGTCAAGAGCTGATTCATGCACCCAACATCAACTTTTTCCTCCACTTGTATTAGGAACATACACCAGTCCACATGTTTACAGTGAATGATTCAGACACTGCTGGATGTCTAAGGTGATTTGACAAAGGAATTGTGTCAACTCCATCGGCCTCCTCCTCATCACCTTTGTGGCTGGTTTTATAAACTTTCCTTCAAGTGTGTGAGTCACAGCTGATTTTCCTCACAACAGGGCACCCTGAATGATAGATACCACTCACTATTGAGCAAGTGCATTTGTGTGTGTGGGAGGTAGGTTCCTGGGTTCAAATTCCAGTTCCAGCATTCATCATCTGTGTGACCTCTACCCATCTACTTAACTTAGTTTGGTTCCCTTAGTTACCAAATGGACTTGTTTATAAGGTTCTTAAAAGATGTAGGTAGCATATAAAGTAACTGGATGAGCATCCATCAGCCAGATACCATTTTAGGAAGCTTTTTGGTTTGTTTCTTTAAGGGTAAAAGTAATTTTTTTTTTTGAGAAATAATTATTTTGCCTCTAGTCTGAGAAATAACAAAGCATGTGGTTCATTTCACACAGAAGGAAGAAGACTTTGTTTAGAAGTGCCTTAAAGACTGCTTAGTGTCCTACCTCACTTGACAAAGCTTCACAGTAAACAGCTCCTGAGAGGAGGGGGCAAGCGTGCTGCAGAAGCAACAGAATCATGGTTGGAGAATGATTCTGTTCATAGTCTGTCTTGTGATTAGATTACTCAGTTCTGTATACAAACCTCAGAGGTCCCTTATAATTAACAGTTATATTATTCTCAAGTTTCAGAATTCACAATCTTCATTATAAGCTTATTGTTAATGAGCCACACCTTAATTCTTCACAAGATCACTCTTGTGACGGGGGCTTTATTATAACCCACCCCCAAATGCTTGCAAATGTGTAAGACAAAGCACAAAGTTAACAAATAAATGCAAGAATGTACAGATAAAATTAAGTTGTTAACCAAGACAGATCAGCAAGGGCAGTCCTTGTGATGTACCGGCTACCTGGCAACCTTTGAAGTATTATTTAAAAAAACTAAAAGCTATTTTATAAAAATACTTATAACTAATACAGTATAGCAATTAAAAAAAAATTGAACAACATTCTAAACTGAGAGCAGCGTCCATGACAGGTTGCAAGGAACCGCGGCCAACGGTATGTGGCCTGTGCTTTGCTGTACAGTGCTATGCTCCACACTCAGCAAGCCCAGGCTGTCCCTGATCTTCTGTAAAGACATGAGCAGGCTCCAGCCAGCTGGAGATGGTGAAAGACCAAGTATCACATGATGACAACAATTAAGAAATTATAGTATGGGGTTGGAGAGATGGCTCAGTGGTTAAGAGCACTGGCTGCTCTTTCAAAGGACCCAGGTTCAATTCCCAGCACCCACATGGCAGCTCACAATTGTCTGCAACTCCAGTTCCAGGGGATCCAACACTCTTACATAGACAGACATACAGCAACACACCAGTACATATAAAAGTAAATAAATCTTAAAATAAATTTATGGTATGGTAAATGCCACTAAATTCCTAATGTGATCTTGAGCAATAACACAAGTAAGAAGCCCACAAAACTAGAAAGTAAAATAACATACACATAAAGCATGTATTGCCTGGGAAAGATAAAATAGAAAATGATTACATTTTATTTACTTATTTTGTTGTGTTTGTATGCATGTGTGTGTGGATGCACATACTGTGGCATGTGAGTTGGACGACAGCCCATGAGCGTTCTCTTCTATCCCCTGGATTGAACTCAGGTAGTCAAGCTCATTATCATGAGCCATCTCACTGGCCCCCAATTTCTGTGTATGTACATTGGAAATTGAAACTAGGGCCTTGTACAGATTATCTCAGCACTGAGCTACACCCCCAGCTCTTGAGTTTTTGACACAGAGTCTTCCTATATATAGCTCATGTTTGCCTAAAACTCATTATGTAGCCCAGGCTGGCCTCAAACTTGTGATCCTCCTACCTCTGTCTTCCAAATACTGAGATTACAGGTATGTGCTTCTATGCTAAAGTGATTATCTTAAAAACAAACAAACTACAACCAAAACCGAAAAAATGAAATCAACTACTGGGAACAGAAGGAATCTAACACACACACACACACACACACACACACACACACACACACACACACACACACACGGTATAGAATAGCTAGTCTTGTATACAGGAAAAGCAAACCCCAGAACAACTTCCATAGTTCATCATTGACACATGTGAAAGATATTGGAGTAAGATACTTTGACTTCTGTTCTTCAGGTTAAAAAGACCTGATAAGATAAAATGCAATTAGTAAACTAAAAGTAAGAAAATTGCAGAATAAGTAAATTGGAAACAATCCTTGGGGAAGAACAATCAAATGTATCACTAGAGCTGAGGAGAAAACACAGTGAGCATAAGAAGGAGTGACTGCAGACAGAGAGTAAGAAGGAGTGACTGCAGACAGGGAGTAAGAAGGAGTGACTGCAGACAGAGAGTAAGAAGGAGTGACTTCAGACAGAGAGTATGAAGGAGTGACTGCAGACAGGGAGTGCGAAGAATCTGAAGAAAAACGGGGCCAAGTCTACTCAATTAAATTTAAGAACCTGGATGGTTTTCTAGAGAAAAAAATGATCAAAACTGATTCTACAACAGATAATAAAAACTCACAGGTCATCATAAATAGCTAACTGCCAAGGTGGCACATACCAATAATCTCAATATTCTGCGAAACTGAGTATCACGTTAGCTTGGCCTACATACTAAACCCGTCTCAAGGAAAGGCATGCAGGTATAACAAAAAATGAAAGGAAACAAAGCCTCAAGAAAATTGTTAAGTTATGCTCACACAAATGCCCCTTCCAGATTCCTAAGGAAGTGAACCTGAACAGACTAACTTCAATGCTGGTTAGATTGTTTCAAAAGACAGATCAAATACAGTATCAGATCTAAAAGAAGACAACAAAAATTAACAATAAAATCATAACAGACAGAAAACCAATCCACCAGTCAGTCCACCACCACCACAAAGCTCCCTCAAACAGGAGCACTGAGGATCATGGGAAAGGATTCGAAGATCCATGACAGGGGCATAAAAATAGTTCAGTGTTTCAGAAAATAAAGACCCAAAGTCATAGTCATTCATAAGAAGGAAAACAGAAGTGGACAAAGGCAAGATTTAAAACGCAATTAGTACAAAGAAATTGTTTGAGATTAAACAGAGTTTTATAGTCTAGTTTAAAAGTTATTTTGCATTCCAGGCAAAGTGAATGGAGACCAAGACTTAAAAACACACTGGCAACTGTAAGGGAAGAGATAACTTTATGTCTGCATAGCCAGGAAAACTAGTCACAAATATGAATTAAGAAATGTTTCTTGATGCAGAAAACCCAACATAAGTCAATATTAATCTCGGCACCAACGTTATTATGTAGAAAATATGTTAAATTCATAAGTGTAAAAATAGTAAAGTATCTATGAATTAATCATGAATCCTAAGTCCTCTCTTAGTCTAAAGGCCAACAAAGATGATTTAATTAATAAACCTATTTTGTAGTCATATAGATCACTTAATACTGCACAAATGTTAATCCTTTAAAGAGATTCCGTAAATTCAATGCAATCCTAATAAAGATTACTGTGTTTAATGAATCTATTACACACATTAAAATTCTTATTGCGGAATAAAAGACTCTATGTGGCCCAATCTATCTCAGTAAAGAAAAGCACAGAAAGTGGGTTTACCCTACAGTACATCAAGACAGGATTCCTTCAATGTTACCTACTGTAAACCCTATTCACCTGAGAAAGTTTTAGGTAACTCAGATATATACATGTATATGTATATGTGTGTGTTTACAAATCAAACATTTAATAATAATAAACAATAAAGAAATTTATCTTAGAACAAATTTTGGAATACACATATTTTTGTCATTTATTAAAGATGAAAGGAAATTTGCATACTAATGAAATACACATAGGAGCCAAAGTCCATTTATCATTTTTTGTTGTTTTTGTTTCTCTGTGTAGCCCTGGCTGTCCTGGAACATAAGAGATCTGCTTGACTCTGCCTCCCGAGTGCTGGGACTAAAGGTGTGGTGCCCTTTAACAATACTAGCATTAACTATTTTTAAAGTAAAATCAGCCACTCATACAGCAATCTTTAAGATCAAACATCCTAACAGAATGCAATCTAAGAATACACTAATTTGATACACACTGAAGAATGACAGAGTGAAAATAGTATCTTTGTTTTCTGTATTTCAACTGTGTTTGTGGAAGAGCAGCAAACTTGAATGCACTGTAACTGACTACAATTCACAGCATACAGTGACTTCAGATCTGACCTAAGTGTTGCAGCAGACTGGTTGGTGCTATAATAGCTTGTACACTGCAGTAAAGTTCACAATGTAACATGGGTGAGCCTTGCCTCGGACATCTCAGATTCATTATGTGTTTGATTCTGAATTAATTTTGGTTACTGCATGTTCAGAAACCTTTTACTGTTACCAAAGGTTTTGCACCCTACATACTTACTTAGTCATATATGGGTTATAACTCACAACTTCAAGAAGCTGGGTACTAAGACATACTATGGTAAAAGCTGTGTGGCATTATTATAAATAAAGACAAATAGAAAAGCTGGAACAGAATGGAGCACCAGGGACAACAGTACATTCAACATGAGTTATAAGTAGCTCCAAAAATCAAAGGAAAAGGAATAGAGTCTGCAGGAGATAGTGTGAGAATATAACAGGCCAAGAACTTAGTATAACGGATGCCATTTTAGAGGAACCATCCTGACCTTGAAGCCCAGCATGTAGGTCCTAATGTATGCTAAACTAGGAACAATGACCTAGTCCATCAAAGACCTGGCCCATAGTTCCAGGAAAGACTCTAAATGTATTAACCTTGCCTTTTAGCTTCTGTTGTTCTGTTTCTTACTAATGGAAGTGTGACAACCAGGAGGCCGTTTTTGTGCATAAAAGACAAAAGAATGTAAGGCATGGGGCTGCATAATTTGGACAAGTTCTCCCTGCAGCTACCAGTCAGCAATAAAGACTTTCTTTTTATATTTCAGAATGTTCGTGTGGTAGTCTCTGATGGGCTTATTTCACAAGAAGACTGGCCAACCATATGAAAGAAAAACAAATTGGATTCCTATGTGAAACCATTTTATAGATGTATTACAAAAGAATTTAAAGACTTAAATGTAAGATAAATTCATCTAATTCTTGAGAGAAAATATATTTTTGTGACCTAGAAACAAGGGAATTCTTCTCAAATGAAATTCAAAAGCCCAAAGTATAAAGCACGATGTCTACAAAGTATAAAATTAGAGAATCTGTGTTCAACAAAGCCCATTATATAGATACATTTTAATGTCTATAAAATAAAAAAGGAGAATATATTTATAATGTCAAAAGTAGATATAAGGCAATGTTAGGAATTGGATTCAAGGATTTCTTACTTATTATCAAGAAGACACTAACTTGAAGAAAAATAAACAAAAGACCTAAAACAATACAAGCTTCATAAAATGTATAGTTATACATATATGAAGTAGTTTATTGGAATTACCCCCACAATAGAGAGGTAATGCCCCAAACATACACTTTATGCTAGCAAATAAAATCCTCAGGACCAGGAATAGGTTACCTCTTTTAGAGTTGGCTGTTGGGGTCGCAGACCCCCAAGCATCACAAGCTATTGCCAGCACTCCTGCTTATCCCCCAGAACGTAACGGTAAGACCCTACTGCTGAAGACAATACATTCTTGAGTCATAAACCAGGGGGACATCAAGCTGGCACTAACTTGGAAGCTTCATGTCTACAGGCTGGTGTCCCAGTGCTGGAAGCGCTGTGCACAACACCAGAGGAGAGTAAGTATCAGTCTCACCAAAGCTGTGAACCCTGTGAGCCTGGCCTGATGAGATAGGCCCACTGGTGTAACCATCATGAATGTTATGAGAGTAATCAACAACTCTCTGATTGGATCAAAGGCCTGCTCTATGAGATGGAACCCATATCTGGCACTATCAAAGGGACCAATAACCTGTGGATAGACAGGTCATAGTCCCTAGGGGAAAACCCAGCACTATTATTCCTCTAAATAGGTACAGTATTAAATTGATTCCTAATGAATTATTGCTATACCTTTAGAGTATCAATTCTCACCAGAAAAAACTCCTTGCGGTAGATGAAAACTAGTGCTGAGGCCCCTAACTGGTTAACATATAAAAAAATAAAGTCTGTAGAATGCTTATCTCTAAATCAGACATTTGTATCACATCACCCCTCCCAAGGCTCAGGGATCTTTGTAGAAAAGGTGGCCAAAAGATTGTGAGAACCAGGGGTTCTTGATAATATCAAAGAAACAATGTTTTCCAGATCCAACAGGATATATGTACATATGAACCGAACCTATGTGACGGCATGTAGATGACCCTTTGCAAGCTATACCCAAACATAATTTCAGCCCTGAGGAAAGAAGGTAGATGGGTAATCCCACCAATAGCTGAGGAGCTATTTGCTCCTCACCAAAGGCTGAGCAGCCTTTGATAGCTGCTGGGAGAAGAGCTACTTCCTTCGATGATGTGGCCTGATAGACTGACCACATATCAGTGTAGGTTAAGACTCCCTAGGCCACACAAACTGGGCTTGATAGGTAGAAAAAAAAAAAAGAAAAAAAGTAATCTCAAAGTTAAAAGGCAAGCTTGGGGGATAGGAAGGGCAGTAAGGAGAGAAGTTGATGATGACTAATGATGGTGTGTTTGTGTGTCCGAGTGTATGTATGTGTGCATGCATGTGTGCTGAAAATGCATTGTATGAAATTTTCAAAGAATAAAAGTATTAAAAAGAAATATAAATAGGCAATTTGCAACAATTCCCATCCCCAAACTATCAATTATTGAAATGTTCAAGTTCAACAGTAACCAGGTAAATAGAACCTAAAACAACTCTGAAATATTTATCATTGTATTGATTAGTCTGATAAAATGTAGGGAGCAATATCATACTAGTAGGAATATGGGTACACAGTCACCCTCATATAGATAAGCAGTAGGTAGTGGTTGTACAGTTGGTAGTTGCTCTGAATAGGAACCTGGCCATACTAATACCAATTATGTATATATATGCTATGACCCTGTGTCTTCACAGAAGTATGTGCATACACACAGTCTTATTTTTGAGACAAGGACTTTTTCTGTGGCTCAGGTTCATCATGTAGTCTAGGCTTGTTTCAAACTTGTGGTGATCCTCTTGCCTCAGTTTCCTGAGTGCCAGGATTGCAAGTGTGAGCCACTATACCTTGTTTACAAATATAACTTTGTTTTTTTTTAATGTACAAGGTTTGATGAAAAGGCATGGGGATAAAAAGAACGAGCACATGCATGCAATGAGAAGGCAGCCTTGAGCAGATCAGTGACAAGAGGTGAAGTCAATGAGGTGTGGACTCGGCATCCACCTCTGAGGAAGGGCTGGGGGAAGGATTACTTATGGGACAGTCACAAACATATTGGTACAATTTTTGAAATATGTGATTTTCATGTGCTCTAGGCATGAAACAGCTTTGGCCTCTAAGCCAGGCATCAAGCTAGGATGAACAAAGGACTGTCATCTGCCCTGCCCTTGACTAAGAACACTACTACCAACAAAGTGTCTCTCTGTCCACTGCCGGGGGGTAAAACACAAGATTTTTTAAAAAGTCTTTTAAGCTCCCTAATGAAGGAGCTAGAGAAAGGACCCAAGGATGAACAACAATATAAACTAACTATACCTTCAAAGCTCGCAGGGATTAAACCACCAACCAAAGAGTATACATGGTGGGACTCATGGCTTCAGCAGCATATGTATAGCAGAAGATGGCCTACTTGCTCATCAATGGGAGGAGAGGCCCTTGGTCCTGTGAAGGTTTATGCCCCAGTGTAGGGGAATGCCAGGGTCAGGAAGCGGGAGAGGGTGGGTTGGTGAGAAGGGGGGAGAGGGCAGAAAATAGGGTTAGTTTTTTGTTTTTGTTTTTGATATTTTTTCGGAGGGGTAGCCAGGAGAGGAGATATCATTTGAAATGTAAATAAAGAAAATATGTAATACAAAAAAAAAAAAAGTCCTTTAAGCATTTAAACTGAGAAAAAAGAATGTTGAGCTGCAAAAGTAGGCCAACAGGATATCTAACTTTAAACATCAGAGGATAGAATATCTTTTAAGTTTTGGAGCGACATAGCCAAATAAATTTTGCATGGGTGAAGGGGGAAAAGGTGAAGTGCTCAAAGACTCACACACTGTACCATCCGCACACATTTCTTGAATTAAGAAAAACATGTAGCGAAGTTTTGAGTATACAGAGACCTTCCTGCCTGTAAAACACAAAGTTACCTTTTGTAGGAAGAGGACAACCCTGACGAGCATCTGGGAGCGGAGTTCTTCCAAGGTGAACAGCGTACGGGGTGTTCGAATGAAAATTTTGGTCTTCCCATAAGCTACGTCATCCTGAAAGCCACATCGCTCTATAAGTTTCTTGACGGCCTCTTTGTCTGAAGGAAGGCTGTGGTTAGGCCAGGTGAACTCAGAGATCATCTTGTACCTGGGTGTAAAGAGAGGGGAGCACAAATCAAAGGATGAAAAGAAATGTATTGTCGTCTAAAAGAACAACCGCTCAACAAAACTGCAGCCAACTGTTACGAGATGAAAAAGAAAGTCTGTTCGCTAAAACACTCCTTCATGATAATAATTCTTACCAAACTGGGGCTAAAAATGACTTCCTTAGTCTTTGGAAGGCTACTTGCCAAAAATTTATAGCAAATATCATCTGTAAGCCAGGTGAGCTAGGAAGTATTCTCTTTACAGACGCAAGACGAGGATGCTTCCATCTTGGGTTCTCAACACTACTCTAGCACAGTGAAGAAGAACAGAACTGACAATGCTCATGAATAATGGGACTCTCTTCAAAGGAACCAAATGGATCTTCGGATAAACTCTTAAAACTAGGAGAAAATCAAGCAGTGTTGGGTCAACCCATGAGAATGAATTGCACTTCTACAGCTAAACAGCTCCTTGTCATTTGAGTCTGTCACAAAGCCACTCCTTAAGCCACAACTTTTTTACAAGTGTAAGACTTCACACATCACAACCTCAAAGTGATGTTCCACCACTTCTATCATAGTCTGCTTTGTTGCAAGCAGTCATGAGCTTCTGCAGAAATTTTAGGGACACACACACACACACACACACACACACACATACACACACACACAGCATGAGTACACGGCAGGAGGGAGAGCATCTAAAAATCCTGCCTGCACAGTGATTTCCCCATACCCTATGCAGCACTAACATGTAGCTAAATTAAGTCATTTTTCTCTGATATTGAATCTGAATTTTACAGAGATTTTCTTCACACTCGTTCAGGTTACAGAGTATTTTGCTGATGCTTCCTCCTGGTACTCATATGTTTTTCTTATTTTAAAACAATTTAATGAGTACGTATTAGCTGTATAAAATAATGGGTTTCACTGAGACACTTTTATATTGAATACAGTAGAGTCTGATCAACCCCACTGCCTTCTAAAGTCTCCTCCCCCATCTCCTCCTAGTTTCCCTCTGCTTTTATACCTTCTCCCAAGCTTCCACAGATGAGAGGAAACAGAAACACTTCTCTTTTATTCATTATGATCATCTACAGCTCCATCCAATTTCCTGAAAATGACTTGTATCTATACATGTTCTGTCTGCATCCACCCATTGGTGGGCACCTAGGCTGATTGCCTAGCATGCTTACTGGGAATATTTCTGATTCTCAGGGTATTCCACACAGGAACTATGTGGCTAGATCACGTTCCTTGAGAACCCTGCGTGCGGGTTCCCTGATGTTGGTACTAATTCATACTCCCACTATGGTGTGTACTTGTTCCTTCTCTTCCTGCATCCTCATTATTTGTAGATGGTTTTCTTGAGGAAAGCAATCATGCTGGGGTGGGATATACCTGCATGTACGCACACTCAAATGATTTTATTTTGCAATTTTTGATGACTTTGTTTTAAAATGTTCTGGATATCAATCGGTCTGATAAATAATTAGTAGATATCCTTTCATCCTCTAGGCTATCTCTGTTTTTTCCTTTGATGCATATAACGTTTTAAACTTGATGCCTTGCCATTGTCAGGTTTTGCTCTATTTCCTAAGGTTTGCTTAGATTCTGTTTAGAAAGTCATGACCTGTGCTTATGTCTCAGCGTTTGCCTTTCTGATGTGTGCGCATCAGTGCGTGTATGTGCAGACCCTGAAGTCAGGGTTCTTCCTCTATTGCTTTCTCTGATGTTATTTTTAAAATCGAGGTCTCTTGGAGACTAGAGAGATGCTTTATTATTTAAGAGCAGCGGCTGCTCTTTTACGGTCCAGGTTCAATTCCCAGTACCCACATGGTTGCTCACAATTGTCTCTAACCCCAGTTCTAAGGGATTAGATGTCTCTGGCCTCCTTAAGCACTTTCACTTAGGTGTACACACACACACACACACACACACACACACACACACACACTTGCATGTATGTACACTCAAATGATTAAGAATAATAAAAATAAATCTAAAATTTAAAAAAAATTATCAAATGAAGTTTGTGAACCTGGAGCTTGCTGTTTTATCCAGAATGGCTCTCCAGCCAACTCCCAGGACCCTTCCTGTCCAATCCACTGACTGGCAGCACTGGGATTACAGTTGTGCACTGCCACAATCATCAGCTTTATGGCACTGGGGATCAAATTCAGTTTTTACTTTGTCAATGAGCCATCTCCCTAGTGTTAGATTTTATAGTATTTTGCCTAATTTGAAAGGTTTGGCTCTTATAAGAAGGTTTTTGATCCACTTTGAACTGACTTAGTACAGGACGGGAGACAGACTCCTACATGTGGATATCCATTTGCCCCAACACAATAGGTTAAAGACAATGATTATAGCATCTTTGTCTCCTCATCTATACAGAATGAGGTAAGATACTGTTTCCCATGGTTGCTAGCTTCAGCAACTTAAAACAAACACATAAAATGTTTAAAAAGCATGTCTGGTACACAGAACGGACATTTTAAAAAGCCATTGACTATTGTTATAGTTCTAACTATAACAATATACTAAAATCAGCCATTGACTATTGTTATAGTTCTAACTATAACAATATAATAAATCTCTTCAATGTTTGAGCATTTCTTGAGTTTGGTTGAATAGTGCTTCTTCCCTATTCTGTCTTTACTTCTTGCACCTTTTAGATGGACCTTGCTTTCCTTACAGCAGCTAGAGATGTGGCTACTTGTATCAGCTACTTACACTATGCCAATCTCCTAGTCATGTGGCTACACTGAACCAGTCATTCATTCATTCATTCATTCGTTCATTCATTCATTCATTCATATTCTCTCTTGCTAGGCCTTCTTATGTAGCTCAGGCTGGTCTCTAATTCATTGTATAGGCCAGGTATGAATAATCCAGATGCCTCAGCCTCCCAATGCTGGGATAATAAATATACATTTTCATGCCTGGCCCGGGATGGCTTTTTAAAAGGCAGCTCAAGTTTCACTAGATTGCCTTTGCTTATAACTGAACCACTGAGTTGCCTCTGCATCTTCATATAATATTAAGGAGTAAGATACATGTTTAAGGTTCACTTAGACTCCTTCTTTTTGATTCCCCATCTTGGCTGTGCATCTGCTATTTTAAGATTGTTTAGTTTGCTTTCTGTTGCTGTGATCAACACCATGAACAAAAGAAATTTAGGAGAGGGAAGAGTTTATTTCAGTTTACACTTCCATGTCATAGTCCATCACAGAGGGAAGTCAGAGCAAAGACTCAGGGCAGGAACCTGGAAGCAAGAACCATGACGGAATAGACATAGCAATAGGCCAGTCTGATCTGATAATTCCTCTGCTGAGCTTCTTTCTTACCAGGTAACTCTAGATTGTATCAAGGTGACAATAAAATTCAACCAGCATATAAACATATGTTTTCCACTATTTAAGGATGTTTGGGGTAGAAATGGGGTATTTAATCTTGAGCCACTAAGACTATTGGAAATGTATAGGTTTGAGGGAGTGGGGTGTGGTATTTGTGCACATGCATATATGTATGTGTGTATGTGTGTGTGTGTGTGTGTGTGTGTGTGTGTGTGTGCGCGCGCGCCAAAGGTCAACACTGAATGTCATCCTCTATTCCTCTCAATTCTTTTGAGGCAGGACCTCTCTCTCTGAACCTGAGGCTTGCCATTTTCATCTAGACTATCTGGACATCAAGGCCCCGAGACCTACCTTTCTTTGACCTTCTTTCAGTACTGGGGCTAAAGATGTATGCACTATACCCACTTTTATATGGGTGCTGTGGATCTGAACTCAGGGCCTCACATTTGCATGGCAAACACTTTACTCCTCATATGTTCTTTTTAATCTTTCTGTTTTTATATGAGTATAGAAAATGTATTCTAGTGACTACTATTTTTTTTATGCTTCAAATGAACACACTAATACCTTCTGAGTTGAAAGTTACAAGGTCCAAAAGGAAACAAAGGGTAGGTAAAGGCCCCACTCACAGAATACCTTTTCCCTTCAAGCCATGTTTCCTTACTGTTGGGCTACTTCATGCACTCTCACGGCTTTCATTGTATCTCAAGGCAATGCACTCCCAACATAGCCCCTCTAATGGCTACCATTCCCATGATGCTCACGAGTTAACTTCTACTGACTTTCTGTACGTGACAACACTGTAACTGATAGATTGTTCAAGTTTTCCGTGTATTAAAGATGGACTATGACTCTTTCCAATGAAAAATCTGGACACTGTTTGAAATCAAGTCTCACAATGAACACACCTCCACTCATGAAAACACTCCTTCCATAAAGCCTATAGATTGATGTAATTTCAACAGGAACAGTGGATCAATTTTAAGCATAACTTTTTGATTACTATTAAATTGAACTCCAGTTTTCCAGGTATTATTCTATAAAGTTTTATTCATTCTGGCCAATAACGTCTCTTTGGTATGATCTCCCTTGTACACATATAATTGAATTCTAATGCTGTAGAGAAAATGTCAATACTAGGTGGTTTCTCAGGTTTATAATCTCAAATCTCCAACAGGCCCTCTTTTCTCTCTGATGGCAAGTCTATGGAACAAACCCACTTGTTTACACACTCTAAAACAGTGGTTTTCAATCTGTTGGTTGAGATCACTGGGGGTGTTGAATGACCCTTTCACAGGAGTCACATATCAGATATCCTACATACCCAGATATTTAAATTATGAACAGTAGCAAGTAGAGTTATCAAGTAGCTACAAAAATAATTATGGTTGGCGGTCACCACAACACGAGGAACTGTATTACAGGATTGCAGCATTAGGAAGGTTGGAACCCACTGCTCTAAAGGAGTGTTCTTTCTCACTTCCCCTCGGCTCTCCTCTGATGCTCTCACTCTTATTCAGGATCCTGTCTCACATGGTAGTGAGAAAGCAGAAACAGGCAGGAAGTGAAGCTTCAAAACTTCCTGCATCTGACACGCCATATTTTCTGACTGCACCCCACTGTCACAGGCAAAATGTGCTCCCATCTCAGGCTGATATAGCTTCCATTCAAGTATGGGATTTTACTCTGTTTTGCCACCTTGTGGATGCTCTTACTACTCTAGACCCCTCTCGCATATGCCATGGGATGTCCTCTGTTCTTAATCAGCCCCATCCTTCTGCAGCTGCTGTGTTCATTTTTCTCTGTTCCCAGTGCACAGAAAACTCTCCTAGGCTGTGACAGTTACAGACTCACTTCCTTTCCTGTCCTGCTCAAATCAGGCTCTGCCCTCTCCTTTGACTTTTGTGTTGATAAAGTTTATTGCCAAGCTTCTAACTTCTGCGTGGTTGTGTAACAACATTTTATATGATGGCACAAGTTTCTTTCTGAAATGCCATCACCTGTGGGGTTCTGTGACACAACCCCTCTCTAGTTTTCCTTCTGTCTCAGGGGTTATTCCTTTTCTTCTCTTGTTGGTTCCTTACTGTTGGACCATGAATCTAAATACCACTCCAGACCTCCTCCTCGTCTCTACCCAGTCCTGGACTTATATCTGCATCCTAAAGACGACAATCTCTCTTATCTGAAGCCCAGTTTCCTCTCAGAACTCCCAAGTATGCATGCCCAAGAACCCAATGTTTCCACTTAAATGTTTAGAAGGCATTTAAAAATTAACAGAGCAAGAGAATAACATGTGTGTTCATGGGTGCAGACACATGTGTATGGAGGTGTGAGGGCACATATGTGTACCCATGTGTAGAGGCCAGAGGACAATTTTGAGTGTGACTCATCAGCAAAATATCTACTTTACTCTGACACAGGTTTCTTTCTTACTTGGAACTTGCCACACAGGTGAGGTCGGTAGGCCAGTGAGCCCCGGAGGCTGCATGTCTGCGCCTTTCCAGCACTGGGATTATACGTATGCTCCACCACACATGGCTTTTTGATGTGCTTCTGGGGAACAAACTCAGGCCCTCCTTGCAAACACTTTACCAACTTTTTGCCTAGCCCAAGCAAATAATCTTGATTTCTATCATTGTCTTGTTCTGTGCTTTCCTCTTAAAACTTGTTTCCTTGTGGTTATGTGTGTGTACATGTTCATATATGAGTGTGTGCAGGTGCACATGTATGTGTCGTACAGGTATGTGTAGGGACTAGCCATTAAGTGTCTTCTGCAATCACTCTAACTTATGTTGTTTTTTTTTCTTTTTGTTTCTTCTTCCCACCTTATTTAAGAAACAGTCTCTCACTGATTTGGACAGACTGGGTGGTCAGCAAACCCTTAGTGTACTCCTATTTCCATCTCTCCCACACTAGGATTATAGGTATGTACCTGGCTTTTTATGTGGGTGCTAGGATTCTGCTCTCATCTCTGCATGCTTCTGTGGGAAGCACTTTACTGAGACAACTCTCAAGCCACCTCAAACTTTTTCTATTCAGCATCATGTTTACCCAGATGCTCAAACCAAAAATCGACTTGTCACTTTCCTTTTTTGGGGGGGAGGGGAACATGTGATCACCATAGTGACATGAAGACATCTATAGGACATATTACTCAATGCTTAAAACTCACTAATTTCAACATTTCAATGCTTTGGTCTAATTACAAAGCTCAACACAAGTCAGGCTCTGTCTATTTCTCTGCTACTTACCAGATACTCAGCATCTTTAAATTCTACTGATCACATGATTCTTTTTTTTTTTGTTTTTTTGTTTTTGTTTTTTTGAGACAGGGTTTCTCTGTATTGCCCTGGCTGTCCTGGAACTCACTCTGTAGACCAGGCTGGCCTCGAACTCAGAAATCCACCTGCCTCTGCCTCCCAGTGCTGGGATTAAAGGCATGCGCCACCAACGCTCGGCGGATCACGTGATTCTTAACTTGCCACATTCTTTCTGCTGGTTGTTCCCTGTCTGACCTTCTCTCTTCTAACCTTTGTATAATTGGGTTCTTTCTGGAAGTGTTATCTCTTTAGAGGCTCCTCTGACCTCAAATATTAGAATTTTCTGCTTTAAGTTTTTACATTTATTTTTATGTTTTATTTGTGTTTATGTGTGCCTAGCTCAGCTGCCCAAGGAGGCCTAAAGAAGGTGCTGGATCTGTGGAGCTGAAGTTATAGGAGGTTATGTGCTACCCCCTGTCATGCTCAGTGTTCTATTGCTGTGAAGAGACACCATGGCCACAGCCACTCTTATAAAAATAATCATTTAATTGGGGCTTTTAAGCAAGCAGATATGGTGCTGGAGAAGTAGCTGTGAGCTCTGCATTTGGATCCACAGGCAGCAGGAAGAGAGAAAGACCCTGGGCCTGGCATGGGCTTTGGAAACCTCAAAGACCACTAACCCCAGTGACACACTTCCTCCAACAAGGCCACATCTACCCTAATAAGGCTATACCTATCCCAGCAAGGTTCCACCTCTCCCTCCTAATCCTTTCAAGTAGTACCATTCCCTAAGCATGCAAACATGCAAGCCTATGGGGGCCGTTCTTATTCAAACCATCACACCCACATAGGTCTTCTGGGAGAAAAGCAAGTTCACTTAAACACTGAGCCGCCTTTCCAGCCCCTGGTTTAAATCTTATATATTTATATGCCCACTTTGTGTGTGTGTGAGATCTATAGTTCAGAATGTTGGAAATGGTTATAGATATTTAAAATGATTAAACTAATGAAAATGAAAACATTTCCTTAGCTCCCAATTGCCAAGAGTCACTGTCATTATCATCCCTAAATCACAGCCACACCGTTTCCTACTTAGTGACTCCTACAGCTAGGAGCTGCTCTAAGTGCTTATGTCCTTCATCCCAGTCATCTAATGTCCTTCAAGGTGGTTACTACTTCATCCTCATTTCATATACAAGGAAACTGAGTCATGAAAAAGAGTCACATGACTAGAAAGTGGTAAATCCAAGATTCAGACCAGTTAGTCTAATTTTACAACCTCGGTGCTTAACTTAGAATGATGATAGCTCCTGCATCAGCAGCAATAGTAATAGTGAATACCTATTATGTGCCAGGGATTTGGACTTTTACTTAATTCTAACTATCACCACTCAGTGAAGTTTTAATATTCATTTTATAGATGCAGAAATAAGATAAAAGAAATGAAGCATCTAAGTGGGAAGGAAGTATTACAGTAGATTCCTGGGTAAGACTCCAAATCCATGTTCCTCACATTTCCATCAGAATGACTGAACTTTCTTCCATGGTTTATAAACTCAGGGACTCTGTGGATTCTGGAGAATAATTTCTCATATGTGCAATTTCCTTGACTTTTCTGTTCACTTAATAGATGTGTGCAGATGGCCTAATGTGGGCTGCTGTTTCATGGTTCTTCTGAGTGCTGTTGGGTTCTACTGTGTACTCCACCCTTACCTGTGAAGGAACTTCTCATAGGTCTGGCGGAAGGCAAAGCCTGCCCGGCGCACTCTCACATTCTCCAGTAGTCCCAGGTATTCTACCTGATGGCG
The DNA here is from genome assembly GCF_008632895.1 of Mastomys coucha. Lineage (NCBI taxonomy): Eukaryota > Metazoa > Chordata > Mammalia > Rodentia > Muridae > Mastomys > Mastomys coucha. The sequence goes on from NW_022196911.1 coordinate 76,418,830, forward strand.
GCAGCGCTCATCATCAAATATCTGTGGGGACTTCTTGTCGTTGGGCTTGATGCAACGTACATAGTATGGTTCCTAAAGAAATAGATAAGCAGTGACAGAACTCAGGCCCAGACAAGGGATGCCAGCGTGTCATCAGTATCAACTGTGCCAAACTAAGTTCAGTACCTCTGACCACTGGGGCATATACCTGTAAATGAAACATTCTCCCTTTCTGCCTCAATTCAAAGTAGTTCGCATGAAGCCACCAGTTTATACTTTAAGACTCATCAGAAACAGTAAAAAAGGGTTAAAGCTAAGGAGTAAATAATTAGGATGTGTAAACACTGACTTTTGTATATTTATAAATAGCTGAAGAAATCAATCAAAAGGAGAGAAGGCAGCAGCTGTGGTGAAGATTAACTGTGATGGAGAACATGACGTGATGGAGAAGGTCAGGCCTAGGAGCTGTACAGTGGCTCCCTACCTGTCAGCCATTGCCCGTATATTGTTATATCTTTGCCCTTGTTGCATTAATTTGTGCTTCTGAAAGACATGAAACTTTATGGGTAACAGAAATATTATAAAGCCATCAATTGGCATTAGAGATTCTATGAAAAAGCCCCACTAAAAATTCTCCCCTCTATGTCAATTACATTTTGTACCAGGCATTAGATCTCAACTCCTGTTAAATATAAAGCCATGTTTGGCATAGATCCTGGTACACCGAGGATAATGAATAAATTATCACTGGATGAATTTAAGAGGTCAAATATATCCTACTTGTAAGAATAGCGACTGTCTTTCTCTTCTCTGAATCCATTATCCATCAGACACACAGATGCACCCTAATTAAGATAGAGTTCTACATAGTTATATTAGGTAATTTTGGGCATCATGGAGGGCTTGAGATGGCAAAGAGTAGCAAATGATTTAAGAAGTGAGAGAGTTTTGAAGAATGTGAACTGATAATACCTAGAAAGGAAGCTATAATTATATATTTATTATGCTCCCACACCATAAAAATAAAGTTGTTTTCTTCCTTCTTTGCAAATCCTACTGCATTAGCTTCCTATTGTTGGTACAGCAGATTATGACAAATTTAGTGGCTTAAAATATTATTTTATTATCTCACAGCTGTTGAGGTTAGAAGTCTAAGGTGGGTTTCAACAGTGAAAGTCATGGTGATTTAGAGCTATTACTTTCAGGAGGACCTTGGAGATAGCTTGTTTATCTTCTCTGGTGTGATGGTAAATTGAGATTGTTAACTTGACTGGACTGAGATACATCTAGGAGATTAGTTAAGTGCACCTCTTCACTGTCTCTGAGAGTGCTCAGGGAGGATTAACAAAGGGAACTATGAGCAGTACAGCCTTAGAGGCTGGGGCTTGACTGGTATAAAGGGAAGGGGACTACCTACAGCACGTCACATCCTGGCTGCCACAATAGCAACTGCTCTGCTCTACCATGCTCTTTTTGTCACAATGGAAGGAAAGCCAAGAGTCAAAATACATTTTTCCCTTTTATTCTGTCACAACAATGAGACTCCATCTCTCACACAGCAATGGCTGAGTTCTCTCATGCCAGCTTTCTGCTTCTGACTCTCCCTTTTCCTACCAAAGGGCTAAGTGACTATATACCGAACCGACCCAGATGTTCTTGGATAATCGCTAACTTTAAGGACTGCTGGTAAGACCTTAATTTCACCTTTTCTGTGTAACACAGTTACGTGGATTCCTAAGTTAGGAATCTATGGAATAATAACAAGCAAAGTAAATATGGCATAATAAAAGGCATGGAGAGTAAATTATGCAGCCAATGATTTAATTGGTCATGCCTATACAATAAATCTCTGATTAACAACTCACAACACTTGGGCTTGGAGGATGTATTGATGTACTGGGTGAATGGTACCCTCTTACTCCTTGGGGACAGAAAGCCACTGTACTTGGATCCTACTTCCAGCCTTTGTCAGCCTATTTTTCTTTTCATCTGGCTGTTTGTATCCTTCATAATAAAACTGTTACCACAGGGATAGAATTTATACAGTTCTGTGAATCATTCTAACAAGTTATTAAATGTAAAGAACAACCAAGAAAACTTCAAAAATTGTATCCAAGCCATACAGAAGTGGGTTCCAGAGACCTTACTTGAAGATGGCATTTGAAATCAACATCAATCTTATTAGCAACTTTGCCCTTTAACTTGTTGGACCAGATGACAATTTGGCTAGTAGTGTCAGAGGGAAATGAATTACAAGATACCTAGAAGTTATCAAGGTTGGTGCTACCTGGTAGGGCCACTATTCTGTCTAGCATACCTGTCTTTATTTTGGTCTTGTCATCTATAGAAGAGTGACATGACCATGATATTTGTAGCATAAACCACTAAGAGGTAGGAGTCTCTTAATCTGGACTGGCTTTGTGACTTGCTTTACCAATACAACACATCAGAAGTGATACTAAGGGACATTGGGAGATGTATCCATGAGAGACACTGCCTCTCTAGCATGTAAAGAAGCCAAACACTGCATGAATAAGATACCCAATCTTGACTAGTCAGGCCATAGTCATTTACTCATTAGACTGCCTATCCCTGACATCCTGACCTTGACTTGTTGAGTCCAGCAGAATTACCCAGCCAACTCATTGAATCATGGGGAATAATGAGATGTGGTTCTATTAAGCACTATATTTCAGAGTAATCTGTTATGCATCAAGAGATAACTGACAACAGGCTTGGTGGCCCATGTCTTTAATCCCAGCACTCAGGAAGCAGACGCTGGTAGATCTTTCTGAGTTTGAAGGCAGCTTGGTCTACATAGTGAGTTTCAGGCCAGCCAAACTAGATAGTGAGTCCCAGTCTCAAAAAACAAACAAACAAACAAACACATTGGTATGCTATCCAATTCTGAAATATCAATACTTATATTTTAAATATGTTTGTATATTTAAGCAGAGGATGATGATTATTATGTTTACATAGAATCCTACTTTTAAAAGCAGTTGTAGGGCTGGGGAGATGGCTCAGCGGGTAAGAGCACCAACTGCTCTTCCGAAGGTCCTGAGTTCGGATCCCAGCAACCACATGGTGGCTCACAACCACCCATATTGGACGCCCTCTTCTGGTGTGTCTGAAGACAGCTAGACAGCTACAGTGAATTGGGCCAGAGGGAGCAGGGCCAGCAGAGGTCCTGAGTTCAACAGCAGCCACACACATGATGGCTCATGGCCATCTGTACAGCTACAGTGTACTCATACACATAAATAAAATAAATTAAAAAAAAAAAAAGAAAACAAGCAAGTTTTTTTTTTTTAAAAAAAAAGCAGTTGTAGTTGGTAAAATTTGTAATAGTTTTTACATAAAGTACTGATGAACTTTGAAAAGACTTAATGCCATGGGGAAGGAAGAGAGGTCACTAGTCAGTGATGGTCTTTGGTGAGCTTTTTTGCATTGAAGATCTCACTGCTTGGGGAATAAACCTAGACAAGTGGCACCAAGCACAATAAGTATCAAAGTGCTTTTTAGATCTCTAGCATGTTCTGGTGCTGATGCAACACTACATAGAATCAGCATATCTGCATTAGTTATTATGCTATTATAGTGGGACTATTTCCTCTTTAATGCCAGACTGACCACATGTAGAATCACCTAGGATACTGACGTAGTATACTTCTGTGTGTCTGAAGGGACGGTTTTGAAAAGAGTTAATGGTAAGAATTACAGTTCTGCAAATCATTATGGTAAGAGCTGGCTGGAATGTGGGCAGTATCATTACATTGGCTGGGGCTCTGGGTAGAATAAAAGGGGAAAAGGAGATTGAGACCGGAGTATCAACATTCGTCTTCCCTCTCTGCCTCTGGCTCTCCATGATGTAAACTATTCTGCAGTACCAATCCTTTACCACCAAGATGGACGGAATCTTCAAAAACAACAAGCCCAAATAAAGTTTTCTTCATTACATTGCTTCTGTTGGGTATTCTGCAGGCATGTGCTACACACACACACACACACACACATACACACACACACACACACACATACACCTTCATGTACACAGAGTCAGTGAAATAAAGAAATAATTCTCTAAGAGCTAAAAAGAGACCGTACAAACACTAGTCAAAACAGAAATTTGCATAGCTGTAATATTTACACAAAGTAGGCTTAAAGATAAAAACGAGGAGGAAAGGAAGGGATATTTCCAACAGACAAGTGGATCAACCAACAAAAAGATGTGATCGTTCTAACTTAAAGGAATACAAAATATTCAAAGCAAAGACTGACAGTGCACAAGGTACATGAGGAGAGGGAGGTAAAGTTAGAGTCAATAACTCACCTTTCAACCCAACAAAGAAATTAGTAGTGATACTGTACAGTTGGACAATCTAATAGCCAAACTTGACCTACTGGGACTTGCACAGAATACTGAATAAAAGCTATCTTTAAATACAAACAAAACACACATGAAGGTGAATTTAATGAATTTCTAAGGATAAGAATCACACTGAGGATATTCTCTGGTGAAATGCTAAAGTTAGACATCAAGAGGAACAGAGATAATTGGGAAACCTTTATGCTTGGGAATTAAGAAACATACTACTGAATAACTCAGAGGTCAGAATTATGAGGTGAATTAGGAAATACTTTGAACTGCATATAGATGCAGTGACGTGGACTCAGCAATCAGTGCAGGAATCATGTGAGGCTGTATCTGAGACTTTATTGAACAGGTAAGTGGAATCATACCAGCACTGAGCAACAGCACACAGGAAACAGAAACACCACCACGAGACACCAACAACCAACCAACAAGTGGGGAAGCCCTTTCCTCCTGCCTAGTGATGTAAGCCACTGAATAAAGAATCTAGTGGGAATACTTTTTCTATATTTAATCAGCACTCTGTCTCAGCTTATAAATGCCACCTCCTCTCTCACTTATAAATACCAAGACTGACTCAGCCTAAGCAATCCTAAATTTGACAAACTCGGTGTTGTATAAAGGCTAAACTGCTGGAGTTCATAGTGATCTCATTCTCTTAACCTGTCTCCCTAGGTTTTATGTGGAAAATATAATTTGTAGAAGTACGCCAAATGGTGCATGCATCAGCTAGAAGTTAATGCACTTATGTATACATCTATTTGATCTGTTTTGCACACTGACAAACAGTCAAGGCATGATCAAATTCATTTAAGTTATTAAATGAATTTGAACACATCGGTAGCATTTTACAGCGCCATCAAGATGTATATAAAGTAAGATCTATCCTCTGCATTTAAATATATTCTAGAACCTAGAATCTAGGTGGAGAGAGAAGATAGTACACTTGAAACACTGTGGAGAAATGTGCCATGGAGTTCCACTTCTGGGAAATTGACTAGGTAGTACTCATCAGCTTTCCAATGAAAACCTGAAAGGCAGGGGAGAAAAGCTAGGGAAAGGCCTCTTCCACACACTACTGTAAGGTAGTAAGGAAAGGTTTGGCCCAGACCAGAAGCCAACAAGCAGATGCCAGGCTGCTTCTGGATCCTGGTGGAGATCTTTAACTACTTGTTAGTGAGCTTCCAATATTGGTAAACACTCAGTTTCTCTTTTCAGCAAGAGTCTTTCTTATGCCTTCATTTATGGAAAGGACATTCTTTGGGTATGGAATTCTCGTTAAGTCCTTTTCACTCTGCCTGATTATTATTCTTTCAAAGCTAATCTACCTTTTCTCTGGCTGCTTTTAAGAGACTTGTCTCTGAAGCAGGTGTGGTGGTGCTCGTATATAATCCCTGCACTTGGGAGACAGGAAGATGAGGAATGCCAGCTTATTCTCAGCAGCAGAGAGCTCCAGGATAGCCCAAGCCTGCTACCCACACAACAAAAGCAATCAAGATGCTTTGTCTTCTGAGGCTCTGCACTTCACTCCGTGTCACATCAGTTTTCCTTTAACTTTCCCGGCTTGGGGTCTACTTGGCTTCCTGGCTTGCTTAGAGTGTGGTGTCTTATAACATTCTTAGAATTCTTGGGCAAATTTCTTCAAGTGTTGCTCTGTGTTCCTCCCCTTCTGTGCATCTGAATATGTGCATGCTAGATGTGTTCATTATTTTATGGCTCTAAGTGTAATTCTAGATAATTTTTAACTTTTTAATTTCCACTAATATTTTTCTGTCCAGCTTTATTTCTGTCACTTATCTAGTTACTTGTTCTTTCTCATATTTCTAGGCTCTTCAGTAAACATTTTGAATTTTGTTACGTGTGTGCACATGCATATATGTATGCATGCATTCATGCAAGCAAACATGTAAAGACCAGAGGTTGATGTAGGATGTCGTCCTTAATAATTTCTTAATGTTATTTTGTGAGACAGTCTTTCATGGGACCTGGATCTTACTTTCAGTAAGAATGGCTGCATGCAAGCCCCTGAGATGTTTGTCTCTGCTCTCTAGCATTGGGTTGACAAACATGCACCACCATGCTCAGCTTTGATACGGGTGTTCGGTTCAGAACTAAGATCCTCATGCTTGAGTCCAGTGAGCCATTTCCCCAGCTGTGGATTCTATCTGGGATTGTTCTAGAATCAGGAGTTGTCACCTGGGCCTGTTGTTTATTCCCACTCTAGCATATGATATCTTAAAGTTACTTAAAAAAAAAAACCTTCATTATTTTTACTTTTAAGATTTATTTACTTTATGTATTAAGAGTATTTTGCCTGAATGTACACATGTGGACCACATGTGTGCTTGGTGCCCACAGGAGCCAGAAGAGAGTGTCGGTTTCTTTGGAGCTGGAATAACCCATGGTTGTGAGTCACTGGGAATTGAACCTAGGTCCTCTGGAAGAGCAACAAATACTCTAAATTGCCGAGCCTTCTCTCCAGAGGATAGCACCACATCCTACCCGCTGTAGGCACTCTTCACAGTGAGCTCCTATTTTCTTTGTTGGAAGTCTTTAAGATCTGTTATGAAGGTGATATCCTCAAAAAAAAAAAAAAATGTGTTTTCTTCTTTCAGAAGTTTAGGGCAATACAAGACCTGGACTCCCTTAAACTAAACTGCTGGGTTAAAGCTTTTTAAGCCTTCTCAGGTAGTGTGAACATGGGCTGCGAATCTCATTAAAGTTGGTTTATAACTACATATTCTCAAAAAAGACTCCAACACCTGACACCCTTTGGCTAAGTGTCAAAGACCAAGATAGGCAGTTTCCTCACTGACAATGGAGGATTATTTCTAGTTCACTCTAGATTTGGGGGATATAAGTCTTTGTAGGGGTGTGTGTAGATTATCAGTTTAATTTGGGCAAGCCTGAGGTTCCAGTTCAAGGACATAGACTGGAATGCTGACTCAGCACCCTCAGGTGAGAAGGCGGCTCTAAGGCTGCCCTTCCACTTAGTTGATCTCTATATTTACACAGCCCCTCGTTTACTATCTCTTAAGTTTACTAGTTCCTGGTTGGCATCAGAAAGTTGATTTTTTAAAAAAATCATTTACTTAATACTTGTGTTGTTTCAGGTATCTTTAGTAGGCACTGTATTTATTATGCTACTAGAAAAGGCAACGTTCATACATTCTTTTAGGATCTTTTGTCTGTGTTCTCATATTCAACCAACCTCTTATTTTCTCATACTAACCTTGTATTGTTGTAACAAAAGTCCCATAAAATGAATGGCCTCTCTTCACACCACCCATACAGTTGACAGGTGCTGTGTATGAAAGTTTGTAAACTGTATCTGTGAAATCATCAGACCTGATGTTCTTGGAGAAGTTGGAGGACAGTAGACTTCTGATTAGTGATTCAGAATCGTTAAGGTTACTGTTTTATTCTCACTTTCTATTCATCTTAAATCAATTTTAACATGTTTCTAGCAAACTAAATTCTAAAATGTGTTAGCAGCCAGTTATTCAAAACACACTGACCTCCAGTATCAGAGGCTATAATGGCCTTCCATTCAACCTATTGATCTTTTCTTTTTTTAAATCAGTTTTATTAGAGGTTTTGTCTATTTATTGTTTTTTTGTTGTTGTTGTTGTTTCTCCATTAGGGTTAATTTCTGCTATTAAAATTATTTTCTTCTCTTCTGAGTTTCTCTTCTGGGTCTTTCAGTTGAACCTACCTACAGCTATGTTTGTTGCTTTATAAAGGTGTACCAAATGTTGACACCCTATAAATGTTGTCAATGCATTGTCAAGCAGTCCCAGATTTTTATAATTTTGTTGTGATATCCTCCTAAGTCTGTGACTTATTTAGGAAGGCATCTTATTTTTAGAGTTTGCAAGCACATTTAAATAGCTTCCTTGAGGATGGAGAATGGAACTGTCTATCTAGTCTTCAAAATAGTTACATCATTGTGGCCCAGCATGTGGTCAATTCTTGCAAAAGGTTCCATTTATACTTGAAAGGAATGCATACTTCCTACTTACTGGGTACAGGGTTGTTTTGATGTATTAGAAAAGGTTGGAATTAGGTTTTCATAGTTTCCTGTATTTGAGACAGTCTCCCTATGTAGCCAAGTCTGACCTGGAACTTGCTGTGCAGCCTAAGCAAGCCTTACATTGTCAGTCTCCCTGAGATGACAGATATATATTTATCCACTTTTGAGAACAGTGATTCTTTCTCTAGTTAAATGAGTCAATGCCCTCCACAGCACTCAGTTCTTTCCTGCATTGCATGCCTTCTTTCTAGGTTCATTTCTTTACTGGATGCAGCAGATTAAAGATGACATAGAGTATAGAGATGGGAGACTCTCGGTGTGGACGGCATTCTAGCCTTCATGCCCGTTCTTCTGTCTTCCTGGAAATTTAATTATACAAGAGGAGGGACTGAGCTTATTCACTATCAGCTGAGGCCAAGGAATGATGGTGGGAACCACAGAAAGCTGCTGAATAGATGTACCCTTGTGGTATTTGCCTACTGTAGTCATGGTGAAGTACAGATGCAAATTAATTTTTTTTTACAAGGGAAATAGATTTTTAAAAAGATAACAATAAAGAAGAAAACATACAATAAAATTACCAGAAGAAAAAGATATAAAGGAGCTAAAAATAACGAGTCCTAGAAGGCTGCTAATTTATCAAACCTGTCAAGAACAGCAGTTAGGAACAGAAATCTGTTCTTTAAGGGAAGGGAAGATAAAAGCTGTATTTAAAAATAAAATGGAAAAATAACCAGACCCAACTTATCAGACAACACTACAATCAAGGCAACAGCAAAAATTAGAAATAACTGTCATGAATCATTTGTATAATCCAACCATTTAAAGTAATGTGAGGATAATACTTAGGAGCTACATTCTTGTTTAAATTCCTTCTGGCCACTTGCTATTCACACACAACACATGGACGGATGGTGCGCGACCATAGCTACATTCAGCTATTTCCACCTCTCGTCCCTCCCTCTCTGGCCATGTCCTACTTTCCAGCACAGCTTCAGTTTATCTTTCCAGATACAGTACGTCATACATCTAGTTGAAACCACAATGGCAGTTTCCCCTTGACTTTAATGGTAGAATAAAAAGTTTGAATTTAAAAAAGGAATTCATCTGGGATACAATTTTTTAGTCAAGTATTTTTTTTTTTAAAAATCAGGAATAAAAAGTTTATTGTTCACTTTGAATATATACTGTTCAACTTAATTAAGGATAATGACCTAAAAAGTAAATCACACATGTGTTCTCCAATGTATGTTAAAAGTATGTTAAGAGGGAATCTATGGATTATAAAGGACATTTAGAAAGGAAAATAATTACCTTTGAAGCAAGGTTGTCTACCAAAGCAATCATAGAATTCTTAAACAAGGTGGCAGCGGTGAGAGGCCTCTTGGTCACCTCTGTAATGCTCAGCTTGCCTTCAGGCCACATATTCTTCAGCACAGGATTTGAGCTGAGAAACAGAGAAGGAATGAGTCAAAGCTGCATTTAAATAAGGGGAATAAAAAAGGCAATCTGTGCTGTCAAGTGAGTCCTAGAATCACGGTGCACTGCACATGGGATTCACAAAGCCCAACTGGGAAAACTGTTGCATTAGAAAACTATGGGGCTGGTGAGATGGCTCAGCGGGGAAGAGCACCGACTGCTCTTCGGAAGGTCATGAGTTCAAA
>NW_022196911.1:76428978-76494522 GCF_008632895.1 Mastomys coucha
AAAAAAAAAAAAGAAAAAAAAAGAAAACTATGATTATACCATGATGAATATTGTACCGCAGACAACTTTCAACCTGTAGCACTTTCAGAAAACTCTTTAAATTTCTTTAAAGTGACATCCATTAAATTACTATGTAGATCTATTCCATAGATAATGTGGCTTTTAAATTATACACGTACATATGTATCATATTGTCTTAGTCAGGGTTTCTATTTCTGCACAAACACCATGACCAAGAAGCAAGTTGGGGAGGAAAGGGTTTATTCAGCTGACACTTCCACATTGCTGTTCATCACCAGAAGAACTCAGAACTGGAACTCAAGCAGGTCAGGAAGCAGGAGCTGACACAGAGGCCATGGAGGATGTTCCTTACTGGCTTGCTTCCCCTGGCTTGCTCAGTTTGCTTCTTATAGAACCCCGGACTGCCAGCTCAGGGATAGCACCACCCACAATGGACCATCCCCTTCTTGACCACTAATTGAGAAAATGCCTTACAGCTGGATCTCATGGAGGCATTTCCTCAAGGGAGGCTCCTTTCTCTGTGATAACTCCAGCTTGTGTGACACACAAAACCAGCCAGTACACTTATTTTATATAAACACACACACATATATCTGTGGGATGTTTTTGTAATGGCAAAAAGAAAAAAAAAAGAAAAAAAGAAAAAAAGAAAAAAGAAAGAAAGGAAGAAAGGAAGAAAGGAAGAAAAAAAACATGTCCCTAGCAGGAAAATGGTTCTTATACATGTCATGGCAGACAATAGGGAAGGGAAGACATTTTCTATAGGTAACCAATACACAGCTAGGGATTTGAACATAACTGTTTGAGAGTCTCCTAGCAAAGCTGTCCACTAGAGCTAGATTTATGAACACATTCACGGGTAGTGCCAGGAATTCTAGGACAACATTGATATCATACTAGGGCTACTACGACTCAAATCTAAAAATGCACATCAGGCCGATTCCATGTTGAAACCACAGATTTGTTACTTGACTTTATGGAGATTTGTTTTTCCCATAAAATGTTTGTAGTGCCTCAGCTGTGATTTTCTTCAATCTCCCTTTGGGTGCTTTGTACTTTAAAATAGCTGGGACTGGAAATGTTGCTTCACTGGAGGGCCATTTTTCTTGTCAGATTGTTTTTTCTGACAAAGTTGGGGTTAGCAAAGATGATAATTAATAGGCTTTCACTGCTAATTATATTTATTCCTCCACCACCTTGTCCATTTTTCTTTCCCTTGTGGAAAACTGAATTGGTTCCCCAAAGCACGATGTGAATGTGTTTCACACCTGCCCAAAATGATCACTGTGAGATGGAGGACTGGATGATGCCAGAGGGCAGAAGGGTGACATGAGGTTGGCTGTGTGCCCAGAGAGGGCAACACTTCTAACCACCACCACTGTGGAGGACCAACTACCATCAATGCAGTCAGGAAGTGGATCGGGATAGTTTGATCACTGTACGGTGCTAGCTTGTCATTTCCAGTCATACCTTATAAAAATGAACACAAAAGTGCACTGTGATGGTTTGTGTACGCTTGGCTTGGGGCCCTATTAGGAGGTATGGCCTTGCTGGAGTAGGTATGTCACTGTGGGGTTTCTAGAAGGTAGAAAACTTACGTGTGTGCTTCAAGAATTCTTCCATGTGCCAGAAGACTGTGGGGCACTGTTGTTGGGACCTAGGCAGTTTCTAACCCAAATCCTTCCTCTACTTTACTTACTGTTAGCTGTAACTGGAGACTATTCTCATATATGTTGTAAGTGGAAGGGAGGAGGAGGAGGACTGAAAATATGATTATATAGTACATTTAGATTGATATAAAAAGAATCCAAGCAGACATGATCATTTTAAGAGAGAATTTTCAGGCCAGAAAGTCATATATACAATATTATCAAACAGTTTTTTTTTTTAAAGATTTATTTACTTTATGTATATGAGCCTACTGTACTTGTATTTAGACATACCAGAAGAGGGCTTCAGACCCCATTACAGATGGAACCCTGGAAGAGCAGTCAGTGCTTTTAACCTCTGAGCCATCTCTCCAGCCTCAAAGAGTTTTTTTTTTTTTTTTATAGATAGTTTAAATACTTGGATAAATACTTGAGTGCTACCTGATATGGGTACTCCAGTCCCAGAGGAGCAGCAAGCTCTCCAGCACCTAGATTTTTTTTTCTTTAAAGCAACAGAAACAAAGCCAGAAACCTAGCATGTATAAAAGGTAAGGCAGATGTGAGCAACAAGAGAACGAGTAAAAATTCATGCACTTGGCAGACCATCTGCCTGCGTCATTCTTCCATTTACAGACACGTGTGCACAAAAGTGAACATATATATCATTCCTGTGTGTATGTGCAATTGTTGGGTTCTAAAGAACAAGAGAGCTAAGGGTCACATTAACATATACAAAGAAAGGATGCATTCAGATTTTGGGAGGTTGGTCAGCTACAGAAACATCAAAAAGTATTTGTGGGTAAACGTGTCTCATCTAAAGGCCACCTCACTGAAAGGCCTTTCCTACTGCAGACACATGAAGTAACCAGCAATGAGCAGACATTTAATCTTCTCACTGCTCTGGAAGATGATAAAATGGATTCACCTTGTCCCAGTCTAAGTTCTTTTGTTCTAACTCCGTGCTTACCAAGCACACAAGAGGACTAGCGTCTGTGGGTAATATTTTTCATTGTCAATTAGCAAGCAAGTTCCCACTGCTGTCTGGCTTCCCAAGCAGGTTTTTCCAATAGAAAACAACCTGTCAGACCAATGTAAGTAGTGCACCCTGTGTGACTGTTCAATATTTCAGGAGTATATCCGTAGGTTACTTAGTTTCTACCCTGGGGCTGTGATCCTGGGCTACATTAGTCTACACTGAGAGGTACTGCTCTGTCAGCTGATTTTCTAGGCCATGATAAATGCACAAACACAATAAATACTATTTTGTGTTCCTTTTTGGACACAAGCTTGACAGCATACTGTGACATTATCACTGGTCAAACGTGGCTATATATCCAGTTTAACATTTTCTACATAGAGAAATGCTAGCCTCTGCCAGTTGTTCCTCAAAGGGCTGCATACCACCCGACAAACTGAACACTGGCTTTCTTTTCTGAAAGTCATGTTCTTCTATGCCCAGCTATGGCATGGATTTACTTTCCTATTTCAATGTGTTTGCAGCTTTCTACTGCTAACAGCTCTGTCCTCCTTCTTTGTGGCTTCAGCATCTACAGACATACCATTTTAGAGCCAAAGATCTTGAGAGAATTATTTAAAACATCTTATGTCCATCTTTTCATTTTCTATTCTCTCTCAAGCCCGTGTCAATCAAACATTTGTCTTGACCACTGCCCAGAAATCAATATTTTCCCCAGGCGGTGGTGGTACACACCTTTAATCCTAGCACTTGGGAGGCAGAGGCAGGTGGATTTCTGAGTTTGAGGCCAGCCTGATCTATAGAGTGAGTTCCAGGACAGCCAGGGCTATACAGAGAAACCCTGTCTCAAAAAAAACCCCAAAAAACAAAAAAACAAAAAAAAGAAATCAATATTTTCAAGAATCCAGTGAGTTATCCCATGAGCAAATACAGTTGGTTAATCTTGGCACCCTTTCTGTTTTTTATTTGGTATTGTTTATTACTGTTTTCTTCTGTTTTAAAAGAGATTTATTTCTTTCATGTATATGTGCCTGAATATATGCACACTGAATGTTTGCAGTACTTATGTAGGTCCAGAGAGGTTATCGGATCCTTTGGAATTGGAGTTTTAGGTGGTTGTGAGCTGTCTCATGTGGGATCTTTTGAAAGAACAGCAAGTGCTCGTAACTACTGAGAACTACTGTGTTATTTACTTATTTATTTATTTATTTTCTTAAAGTACTCCCTGCCGGACCTCTGTGACACTGGGTTTGTGTTTTTCTTCTCTCTTGCAGAGTGCCCTCAGTTTTCTTTGACTAACTGTTGGACCATTAGGGAATCAATTATTTTTATCCTATTCTTTCTTTACTGTTATTTTTAAATCTACTATTCCTTGGGAAACTCTTCCAGTCTCATGGTCTTGAATATAATTAATATACTGACATGGAGAGGTTCTTCCAGCCTCACCTTTCTGGAGATGCAGATACGATGCTACAGTAGCCTACTGGGCATTTTCACTTGGGTGCAGTATGGACTTCCACATTCAAAACACACACTGTCTTGCCACATAGGCTCTGGCTGCCCATCAGCTCACAGCTCCACTCTCCTTTCTGAATATCTCCTGGTCTGACTCCTCCTCACCTTGTCACTGCTAAGCCAGCCTCAATCGGTCTCACTCGCTCTACTTTTGCCTGTGACTGTATTTTTTACACAGTGGCACTAGTGATCTCCTTAGTACAAATCACAGGAGATCAGCAGATCATGCTTTGCAATGGCTTCCTTTCTCCATCCTCTGTCATTACATTGGCTCGCAGACTATATGATTTTGGTCCTGTCCATCTCTCTAAATTCATCGTTACCACTTTCCCCATCTCCCACTGTTTTTAGCATACAGCCTTCTTGCTGTCAATTCTCTCAGCAGAATCCTTCCTTGGGGCCTTGGACCAGCTGTTCTCTCTGCCTGAAATACTCTTCCTTCAGGTAGCAGCGTGGCTTCTCCCCTCACTTCATATAGGTGTCTGCTTGATGCTGCCTCTAGTAAGGGTTATCCTATTTTTAATGCCTCCCATCCACCTCTACTCTTAATCTCTCATCTACTTTTTCTGTAAGTTATTATTAGAAAAAAGAGTGGTTTCTAAACTATTTCCTCAGCTGTATCTCAGAGCATACAAGGACGTGTGGCTCAAAGGTATATAGTACAATCTTGTAATCTACTGAGGAATTACTCTGTACAGGGTGCCAGAAGGCTGGTGGCAGTGAACAGAGAAAGCAACCTAAAAGGAGAATCAAGGCAAGTCTTACTGGTATTAGTAGCCCCTGCCCCAAGTCTATAGATTTTATAATCTTGAGGTCATATACATTTTTCATACATTAAGCAGAACAATGCAGAAAAGTCTTCTAATGGAATCACGTGCATACACATATACTCTGCAATCTATGACAAAGAACTCGAAGTAAAGTTAACAATAATCATACCTGTTATACATGAGGCGCTTGAAATCTTGAAATAAAGTATCCTTATTTTTGTCAATAAAACCGATGGCAGAATAGCTGGGGAGAGAACAGAGCATAAGCAATCATCGACACGTAGAAGCCACACCCAAGCTTCCCTAGTATGTACAGGTCTTCTGCTATTAGTTTTGCAATCAGCTTTCTGTACAATCGGTTCACTTAGCTCTGAGTAAAGCCCAGACTTTATACACTAAATAAGAAGGCCTCTGCTTCTCTCCTTCAGAAGGAAAGTGAACACAGGTCCCATAGTTCTAAGAATATCATTTTCTACTGGCTAGCTTACCTCAAGAAGATGACTTCAAAATAGATAGCTGTATTTATCATCCAGCACTCCTAAGATAAAAGCAAAATAGCTGCATACAGGAACAATTTGTCCCATCCGTGGGGAGGTCAAGTGACTTGCCTAAGTACCACTCAGGGCAGAGTAGGAGAGAGTCCAGGGAGAACTGCAAAGGATGGTAAGAACTGGGTAAGCAGAGAGGAAAAGGACCAGCAGACAACGAGGGGCAACAGGCAGGATGAAGGGCTGGAGGCAGGCACATGCAGGAGCATTACAGAGAGGAGCCCACTATGTGCTATCAGGAGGAAGGCAGAAAGTAAGGCTTTGAAAGGCCAGCTAAGAAGGCAGTTGGTGAGAAGAGCCCAGGCTGGGGAACTGTACTGCTTCAGTGACCGGAAAGGCCTCTACAGGGGTCTACACTCTGTGCTGGGGGAAAAGAGGAAGCAGGGTTCGGGTGAGTAGGTACTGGCTCGATGACTGCACACAGTAACTCTAAACTCCACCTTAGCAGTTCTGCTCTCTTGCCTGTCTCCATTTTCTACTTGACAACCACATTGATACTTCTCAAGCCCCTAGCCATGACCTTTAACCTTACATGTTTAATTTTGCAAAACAAACAAACAAAATATCCCAGGAGTGCTATCCACGAGGATTTAAGGCCACCACATCCAAAATTAGTTTGCTGCCTGCTTAACCTAGATCTTTTTCCTAATACCTTCCTGTCATTCTTACTGAACACTTGAACTCCCCTACTCTTAATCTATTGTTAAACCCACACAGGTTGAATTCCAGAGGCCATAGTACAGTGTTCAAATCTCACTGTGATTTGATCTTGTCTACTTTTCAGGCGTCTCCAATCTGCACTAAAGCAAGGGTGGATACACCCCTGCTACTTCCTGAATATTTTTTCACCACCCTTCCCACTTCATCCTATAAAAATAATTCCTAGCACCCAGAGCCCAGCAGTATCAACCTCCCCAAGCATACACAACACTTAAAAATATTAGAGTGTTTTCTTACTCAGAGTTTGTCACAACACTTGCTATGACTCATATGGAAATTATTATAAACTATCTGTTCTCATGCATATATATGTATATGTACACGTGCATATTTATGCTTAAATATATATTTAATCACATGCATATGTGTACATCTTGTATGAAAAGCACCTGTGGCCAGATACCATACCCTATAAAGTATTGGGAATCTAAAAGATAATCCATAAAAACCCATTAAAGGGCTGAAGACTAAAGGAGAAGCCTGAGGCAGTGAATGCCAGTTGGAACTGTGAACCAGGAGCCTGGAAACCTAGTTACTGCTTCAGTTTCCCCATAAATATGGCATGAGACTTTGGGCCAGATATCTCCCTGTTCTGTAGAAGTTGATTTCTCCATAAAACGGGAGGATGTGGGAGCAGAGGCCTCTGTCCAGCTCTGCCCTTACACCACCCTGATCATCAAACAGCAGCCTGGGATGAGGCTTGGGCTTATCCTAGTGGGAAACATATCGGTGGAAGGGACTTTCTTACTCAGCACTCTAAAACCTGGGCACAGGGTCAGAACAGTGGGCGATGATGACATCTTGCAGTGATGGCTAGTTTGACAGTGGGTGGTAATTTAGAGTCATATAGTTTCATGACTCTGGAGTTCTAACTTAGTCAGAGAAATAGCTATTAAGGTTTCTTCAAATGTCTTTCCAGCATTTATAAAGATAATCATTTGCTTTTGTCTTGATTAATCTCTTCTTGTAATGGGTTACATGGGCAGAACTCCTAGCATAATAAATAAGGAAAAGGTAGAGTTCTTTAAACGATAAGGAACAATGAGGACTAGGGTTCAATGAAGAGTGAAACATAACAAGTACAGCCTGAACAATGACCCCATACCAAGTGACGGCCACACCACAGTCCCTTGGGAAAATAATTCCCACACTGGAACTTGGGAATGCTGTCTTCTATGGTAAAGAGATGTGATTTTGTTAAGGTTCTTAAAAGAAGGCACTAATTCAAATGCCATCAAATCCTTTTAGCATGGAGGGGAGAGTTAACACTCAGGAGAAAGCAATGGACTGAGGAGGCAGCCATAGGAGGTAGCGCCACAAGCCAAGGAACATCCCTAGCATCAAAAGGTGGGAAGGGGACAGAGTCTCCCCGAGAGGAGCTTCTGGGACAGGAGTAGCCTGTCATCTCGCGGTTTTGATCTTCCTGCCTCCTGAGCTATGGAACTAGGAAAGCTCACATGTGTGCTCCTGTGTTTGTTTTTGTGGTGCTGGGATCCTCACCTGTGCCGGGTGAGCATTTCATCACTAAGCTACATCCCTAGCCTAGGTGGCTGCTGCTTTAAGTCACTGGCTTGTGACAGTCTGATACAGGAGCACCTGGAACCTAACGTACCAAGGTAATTTTCACACAATTTGGCATTTTCATGTCAAATGCTATTTTTATTGTAAGGCAATAAACAATTACAAAATAAGAATTCTCTTTTCAAACATTATCTGACAATAATATAGTAAAACTGCTTCTGCTTGCACAGTTCCTGCAGCCTTGCAGACACTGGGTACTCCGCAGCTTTGCCCCTTATTCTCTCCTCTCCTGTCTCCAGGCTTTCATTTAATGGTGCTGGACTTGCACACTGCTTCCTCCAGCAAGACTTCTCCAGACTCCTCACTACTCCCATAATGCTGAGTGCCTCCCCAGCACAGTCCTTACCTCCCTTCCTGTTACTTGGATGAATGTACTTGTATTCACTAACCTGCTCGCTTCTTATGGGCAGAACCCATTTTATTCATGTGTCTATTGTAGATCCAAGGTTATTGACACACTAGTTCATTTTTATTGATTTCCAACCACACCAGGAAGAATACAGTCACACAACATATGCTCAAACCAAATGTCTGAGAAGCAAGGAAGAAATGAAGCTATGCCACTTTCTTCAAATCAAGAGACTAAAATACACTGATCTACAAAATGACCTCCCTTCCCCAAACACATGAAAAGAAAAATGACTGATAGTTTCCTAATCTTACTTCCTGAAGAGAGGCTGCATGCCAATTATCATGCTAGGCACCAGAGTAAGATACTCACACCACGTCACCTGCATAATGCCGGATTCGAAAGTCCCGATCAAACTCCAGGATTTTGTCTGAGGCACAGGTCTAAGAAATAAAGGACATAAATTTGAAAAAAGATATTTTTGACTTCTAAAAATACATTCTAATTTAATATGACCAAACACCACAAGTTACAATAGCTAAATAAGATCCCATTCTGGCCGGGCGGTGGTGGCGCACGCCTTTAATCCTAGCACTTGGGAGGCGGAGGCAGGCGGATTTCCGAGTTCGAGGCCAGCCTGGTCTACATAGTGAGTACCAGGACAGCCGGGGTTACAGAGAGAAACCCTGTCTCGAAAAACCAAAAAAAAAAAAAAAAAAAAAAAAAAAAAAGATCCCATTCTGTGGGGTTTGTTTAAATCCATGGCTGACAAAGTAAAGGCTTTTGGCAGAGATTCACATAGCACACAGCTAGCCTCCATTTGCTGGCTGCTCTAATAGTCGATATGGCCAAATGACTAGGTCTAGACAATGCATATGAACTGCGGCTATTGCATACCCAGTGTGAGCAGAGGTTGGCAAATGATGCCCTTTATTTAGTTGGATATAAAGGATGGTCCCTAGCAGGTTGGGCAGCCAAACAATGGAAGAAGTATGGTTCTCTGAGAAACAGGCATTCACTGTGTTATCTTCTGACACTTAAATCTTTCTCTTCCATGTTCCACTTGGGAGGATCACATTGAAGGCTTACTATGTATGAGGCACACACATAGCACAGTCCTTGTAACCGACTCTTAGAGTATAACAATGTCTCTCTCAATACATAGCTGAGGCTCAGACAGATAATACTACATCAAATTGCTAGTAAGTGGTAGCCCTGGAAAGGCTCCAGGAAACAGAAAGGAACAGAAAGTAGAGAGTTAAATAAATCTGGAGACTGAAGCATCTAATATAAAGGTGTCTCCAAAGTATATCCTCCTCCAGATCTCCCAAGGCTGCACTTTTATTTTTAATTGTGTCTACGAGGGTTTGTGCATTGTGAGTGTGGGTTCCTTTAGAGACCAGAAGGGGATTTTGGACGTCTTAGATCTGGAGTTAAGGCAGTTGTGAGGTGCTTGACATGGGTGCTGGGCACTGAACTCTGGTTCTCCTCGAGACCAGTATGCACAGGTCAGTCTGCACTCTTTAACTATTGAGCACTCTCTCTAGCCTATCTGCCCCCCCGACCTCCGTCTTTTTTGAAATATCCTTTAATTTGTAAAATTCCTGAAGGAATAAGACTCAAATTATGTGTCATTCTTATATTTGGATAAAATGCAAAGCTGTGATTATCCTCAACACACACACACACACACACACACACACACACACACAAACTTTTTCTTGTACTGTTATATATTTATTTAGCTTTTTATTTTAAAATATTTTATAGTTGTTTGGATCATATAACTGCCTCTCCATAGTACCTTTAATGCAAAAGGAAGATTTCTTAGCCCCAAATAAAAGCCACCAATCTTTTATTTAATAAGCCAGTAAGTCTGTCTGATCAGTTAGCAGTAACAAATGATACACGATACCTGGCTCAACATACAACCCAATGGAATTGTTTAACAAAAAGGTACAAGGTGGTTTAAACATCCTGACAAGCTTGGGTATTTCATTTATTTCCTTTATTACGTAAAATTCCTCAGAAGATGAGAAGAAGGGGAATGGCTCGGCTGGTGAAGTGTTTGACGCATATACATGAAGACTTGATTTGGATCCTTAGCAATTACATAAGAGTTGGGTACAGTGATGCCGATAATCCCAGTGCTAGGAGGGCAGAAACAGGAGGATACCTGAAGCTTTTGGCCAGTCAAGATAGCTCAATCAGGGAGGTCCAGGCTCAGTGAGAGACCTTGTCTCAAAAAATAAACTAGAAGGCCAGAGGGGTGGCTCAAAAGTAAAGATGTTTCCCACCAAGCCTGAGTTTGATCCTTGGAAGTCACATAGTGGAGAGAACTAACTTCTGCAAGTTGTCCTCTGACTTCCACATGTGTGCCAAGGCATGCATATGCATGCACACGCCCAAATACATACATAAATATAAGTTATTTTTTAAAAGTTGGACAGCAATAGAGAAATATAGGACATTGACCTCTGACCTCCATATATGCGTGCACACAGACATATATACATACCACATATACACAAATTCTCCAAAAGAATATACTTTAAATATCTTCATCTCAGTATTTATCCAAGGGATACTGAGGGAGGAAGAAAAAGAAGCAGGCACGTGGTCTATTGGGAAACTGGGACTTCCACCAAAAACAGTAATAAGGAAGGAAATAAATAAATAAAAGAGAAAGAAATCAATCACTACATAAATTACTATTTAGCATTTCCTATCAAATCAGTAGCAAGTGTTTAAACACAGATGTCTAGCTGCCTTAAGGAGAAAGATTACAGCTTAGTGTGTTGGCATGTAGTGCCAGCATGAGTCACTTGAATGGCTGAGGATCAGCAGAGCCCAGAGGTCTGAGGCCAGCCTGAGCAACACAGAGCTAGAGTCCATCTCAAAAAAAAGAAAAAAGAAGAAAGTGAGATTACATTTCAAAAATATTTGAAGGGCTAGATGGATGGCTCAGTGGTTAAGAGCACTGGCTACTCTTTTGGAGGAACTGGGTTTAAGTCCTACTTCCCACAACTCTAGCCTGAGGGTATCTGATGCTGTCTCCTGGTCCTTTAGGGCACTGTATGCACATGGTGCACATACAGGCACGCAAAATGCTCATATGCATAAAACAAAATGAAAAAAAATTTTTTTGCCTGACCAATTTACTTAATTCAGCTATATAAATGGCCATGGTAAAAGATAGAATAGTAATTTGGGGTGTCATCTTTGAGACTTACAGATATCTATTTAAATATAAACAATTTAAGAAAGATTTATTTGGTATGATAAGTCAATATAATTTCACCAATACTGACTGTCTAGTATCCAGAGGGTACATCAGTAGATGAATCTCTACAACCTGTGACGACATCTCTAAACTCCCTAGAACATTTGCCTAGATAAAGGTACCCTCTAAATATCTCACTGTGACTAAGGTTACTTTCCGCTCTGTACAGTTTTGTGCCCAGCACTGAGGACTAGAGCTGTTTAAACAAGAGGTACTTAATTAGACCTTTGGGGTATAAGTGGGAACTGGCTGAAGTGACCTAGGTTCTTAATGTCAAGGATCAGTCTGCACTAGCTGAAGACCAGCTTGTAGCTACAAGTAACTTCCCTGAGATAAGTGTCAGTTAATAATCAATTTACAGATGATTCACACCTTCTCTATAGTTAATGATGGAATTTCTCCATTAAGATTACATAATTCCAAAGGCGACAGAGTTAGGAAGTAGATTTATTCATGCAGCAGTGGTAATGTGCTGCAGATTGACAGAGAAACAGAACTGCTGCCCATTTCTTTCTGGATGGGGAGGAACAAGGCATGTTTTCTTGGCAGTGTCGGGTTCCTGAACAAGCTTGCACTTGTGGGGAAGCCTGGGGTGATGATGAGGTGCCCCTCCCCAACACATACTCCTAAACAACGACAAGCATACTGCATATAAGGTCTCGTACAAGAGTCTGAGAACCACAGCTCCTACCAATTATACAAATGTGATTCTTTGTGACATTTTTAGATTGTAAAAAATGGAGAAGAGACTTGGAAGTTTTCTCAATACCCTGAGAGAATGCTCTTCTTCATTACAAGCACACGTGCAGCTAGAATCTCTCAGGTTGAAGCAGGTCCCAAGGTCTGAAGTGTGCGGGCAGAGCACACTCAGTGAGGACTGTGGTGGAGAGTCAAGGACAAAAGCAGTTTCTTATGCAGGGTTAGCACATGCAGGCATAAAATTCTAGCACATGGACAAGGACTCAGCACCTATTGGCTACAAATGACATCATGCTTTTGAAGAATCCTGTTCCTTTTCCCTGCATCTAGCAATTCCTTAGTCTGTAGCTCCCTCTCCTGGATACTATGATTCTATCAACCTCATCACTGTCAGAGAAGCAGAACTCACAGAGACAGACGAACAGGCCTTTCTCCTTTATTTGACTGTACATTTTTTTAATCTATTATAAAGCAGTGTTGCTCTAAGCAAAAATCTCATAGCTCAAGATAAGAGGAAGGTCTTATTACCTTTCGGCTGGAAAAATGACCATGTTTGCCCAATTTACTGTTAAGGGCCTCAAGGAACATTCCGTCAGTGACTTTGCCAACATTCATACAAGCGTCATCCAGGATTGCAATGATGCCTTTGTGCTGCTGCTCCACGAGGTCCACAATGATTTGGTTGTTGAAGTAATCAATCTGCAGGACAAGTAGGAAAGCAATGCCCAGGAGAACGGGATCCCCAACAAGCAAAAACACACAGGGGTCCCCTTCCGTATCACCTCAGTGTCACCTGGGCAGACAGTGGTGAGGTGGAGCACCACAGTGAGCACACACGTCAACAGAGGTTTCCAGCCTAATGCCTCCATTCTTGTGCTATAAAGGGAACATCAGTGATGACTGGACTAAGGCAAGAGTGATTAATTCTTGTCTTAGTCTTTCCTGCCTCCTCATCCTCCACCCAATTCCACTCCTTCATGAGTGGGATTCTCAATTGATTCTCAATTTTGCTTTGAGGACATGGGATGTAATGTAAGCAGACAGTTTTGATTGTCATGGTAAAAGGAATGCTACAGGTGCTGAGTGCTGAGTGGGTACTAAACTGTTCAATGTGCAGGACAGCCCTACTGCAAGAATTACTCATGTTTTCATGTTTATATGTTCAATACTATATTTTCAGTTACGAAGAAAAGTTATTTACACATTTAGAAAAATGTCTTAAAATACAAAAAATGAAGGAAATCTATTACTAGGCTAACATTTCAAATATTAGGACTATGAAAATAAAGTCTTCTGTCCTGGGTATGAGAATTACCTTAAAACTCCAACTGATGTTTGCTGAAGATTCTAGCAATTCCTGGTTTTAAGTTTAATGGTGCTTTTAAGCTCTGCTTAAAGAATGCTTTTAAAAGTCAGGTTCTTCTGGTGACCTGAATGCCCATGAGTTGGGAGAGGTGTGCAGGATGACTTATAGATAACAGAGGCCCCGTGTCACACCCTTGCTCCAAATACAAACATTTCTTTTTTTTTGTTTGTTTGTTTGTTTTTTTTAAATACAAACATTTCTAACAGCAACATTCTTCCTATGACTATGGGATCCGAATAACAAACTTTATCATTAAATTTGTTATAAAATCTAAAATCCAGCTATGGCTATATAAGACATACAATGTACATAATACATTCTTAGAAAGCTTCAGGCAAACAATTGAATTGAAAATTAAAATTTCACTTTATTAGAGTTCACTAGAATATGAAGTTCTTAATAGTTAAAATGATTTGTAGGAGCTCCAGAGATGGCCCAGTGCTTAAGAGCACTCACTACTCTTCAGAGGTACCTGATTCAGTTCCCAGCACTCACAATCGTGGCTCACAATCCCCTGTAACTACAGCTCCAGCGTTTCCCATGCCCTCTTCTGGCCTCCATTGAACCTGTAGGAATGTGGTGTACATACAGACAGTGGCTTGTTTCATGCATGCACACATAAGTAAAAATAGAAATTTAAAAAACAAAAGCATTATTTGCTTTTAGAAGCAAATGAGTCAGAGGGATAATGAAGATTTTTATGAACTCCTGATAGGCATTCACACACAGGCCATAAAATAGGCTGTGAAGAAAACCTAATTCTGAACCCAGTCAAGACACTAGATCTCATCACTAATACACAGAACACGCAGGTACACAGAAATGTGTTAATGACACTTCAGGAATTGGATTACCAAAAACTGAGCTGGGAAACCTTACAGACAAAAATGCTCATTACAGAAAAAGTGCTTACTCTTTTCAAATAAAAGATTACAAAGGAAGAAAAGAAAGAGTGCGGGAAGAAAAGGAGTGAGAGAGGGAGGGAGGGAGCACAGGAGGCAGACCTATGTGAGAAACCTATCCGATCAGTCAATCAATCAACCAATCAATCAATTATAATGCAAAATCTTTCTTTTTATCTAGTCAAGCAATCTTTAATCATCATCAACAACCTAAGAAGTAGGAAGTGATACTAAAGGAATTGTTACTCATTTTGGGGATGGGATCATAGAGCTGTAGGATTATTTGTCTCTTAGAGAGATGTGGAAAATCACAGGTGAAGGAACGCGACGGCTGAGCAATCAAGGTAATCTGGACATGTGAGGAAGGACCGTGACATGCGGGGATGCTGCACAGAGTTCACAGTTCCTCCTTACTCCAGAGAACTCCGGAATATTCTATAATGACGAAAGAAAGCGCAGTGCCTAGATGTTTGGGGCTCTAAGGCAAACAGAGGCTATGATGTTGGTGCACACCAACATGCTATTTCTGTCGCCTGGGAGTTGGGTTCTGTTCCTTTAGTGGCTTGTTTCAGTTACAACTCCCTCATCTTCAGGGTTACCGAGCTTTTCTGAGGTGTCTGGATTAGCCACTACTGTGTCTGTTATGTTTCCCACTAGAAACTAAGTCCATGGAACTTGAATTCTGATTGCTGGAAGAGTTTTTAGATGTTTTTTTATTTTTATTTTTTTGAGACAGGGTTTTATTGTATAGCCTTGGCTGGCTTCAAACTTGTGATTCTCCTGCTTCAGCCTCTGGAGGGCTGAGATTACATGTATGTGCCACCACAGCCAGCTTCAAAGGATACTTTGGATCAGTTACCTTCAAATCACACCTGAATAATAGGTTTTATGATAAGATTCATGCTTTAAAAAAAAAAAGCCTCGGAGGTGGGAGAGATGGCTCAGAACTTTAAAAAAATAATAAAGTTTTTTTTTTTTAAAAGCCTCAATTTCAGTTATATTGTATATTAAACAAAAGATTTATTCTTAGGAAACCTCATATAAACTTAATTGAATTGTATTCTAAATAGCTATGAGAGATCACTGTTTAAATCAAACAATAGGCAGCTCTTTTATAATAAAATTGACAACTCTGGTTTATTTTAAATATGTAAAATTTATGTTCATAAACTTCAATGACATTTTATGGCATATTTAACACGTGATAGAAAGCAAAGGTGCAATTCGAGGCAGAAGTGCTATTTATTATACCACTCTCTTTTGAAAATAAATAAGTAGAATAGAAAATGGAAAAGTATGAATATAAAAATAATTTAAATGTGACATTTCAAATAGCTTTTGAATTGAAATGTCAATACTGTGTTTGATATCAAAGAAAAAACATTGGCTTAGTTTTTATTGTGTGGTGAGAGTGGAGTTTTATAAACTCAGCAACCAGGCATGGCAGTGAGAGCCTATAATCCCAGCACTTGGGAGGTGGAGCTGGAATGAGCAGCTCAGGTCATCCTTGGTTTCATAGTAGGATTCAAGGCCAGCCTGGAAAAATGTCAGACTGTTCCCTAAGAAACAAAGGAACCCAGCAAAATCACACAAAACAGAAACAATAACTATACAAAAACATCAGAGAGTTTTAATTTAAAAGTGTACTGCCAAGATTGTTTTAAAATACAAATGTATACCAAGAATGACACGCACACAGGTCTCACTTCTGTTAGGAGCAGGAGAGAACAAGGAAGCCTGGAGAGCTAACTGCTCAGCTATGAACCTCAGTCCAGTATCACTTCCTGTCTCCATCTCATTGGCAGAGTCTGCCTCTGACAATTACAAAGAGCCACGAGGAGAGAGGTGACAGCAAAAGAGAGAATGTGGAACTGGACAGGCATACAAGTGCCCCAGCATTCCAAACACAGGCTTCCGAGAATGGGAGCGGCAGCAGCCAAGGTTGGTGCTACCCAGGAGAGCACTCACGTGTTTCCAAGGGATGCCTTCTCGCTGGTACTCCTCTTGCTCCTGCTTCAGCACCAGCTGAATGAAGAGCTGCTGCAGTTTCTCATTGCAGTAGTTAATGCAGAACTGCTCAAAGCTACAGGAGATGGAAAATGTTAGGCTGAAATAAAGAAAAACAAGCAGTAGGATTTTCAGTATCGCACCCAGTTTACCTGTTGTTGTCAAAGATTTCAAAGCCATAGATATCCAAGACACCAATAACTGTGTTTTTCCCATGTACTGTGGTGTCGTAGTTCTTGACCTCAATGATGTCATTGATGCGAGTAACAATCCAACAAAAGAGGCGTTCATATATTGCCTGTGAGAGAAAGAACATTATAAATCCTTGCCTGTGTGGGAATGAGTCTCTCTGTTTGGACTTGGGATGTCTTCAATTCTATCTGCCTTCTCCTGACTGTTCAGCACATGTGTTATTGCCTAAGTAGAATGATTAGAATGTACATCACCTATTACCAGACAGCAACATGATGTATGTCAAACTGAAGGAATTTTTAAATACAGCTATTGGCTACTATTTGTATTTTAAGACTATTCTCTAAGCACGTGTCCACACCTCACTATATCAGTGATACATCTGTACTTCTCACTCTGAAACTGTTCCTACTTTGAGCTATGAATAAATGAACTTGGATACTTAAGTTATTCATTCATTCACTGAACATTTGGTGGGCACTCAGACATATAATTTGCTGGAAATACAGCACAAAGCACACAGAAAGTCAGAGTCTCTAAGGAGTGTAGGGAATAGGGTAAAGGAGCACATACACACAGTGACTTTTAAAAATTATTCTATGTGTCTATATGTGAGTGAACGTAGGTGCCCTTAGGGGTGTTGGTTTTCCTGGTACTGGAATTACTGGTAGTTTAAGCTGCCCAAATGAGTGGTGGGAAATGAACTAGGGTCCTATGTATGAATGGTAAGTGTGCTTAACCGCCGTGCCATCTCCCCAGCCCCTCCTTAAGTGACTCTAATTTATTCTGTGTTCAGGCAATCCAGGAAAGGCTTCCCTGAAGAAGAGACTTGGGCTGAGTCAGTGGCATGACTAAATAGGGCATTATGGGAGAGGAGCAACCCAGGCAGAGACATGGCATGTGCAGAGGCCCTGTGGCTGGAAGCAGACAGAACTTAGGAGGCAGGGAAGGCACACTAGTGCCATGCTCTGCTGAGGAAGGAGTTTCAGCTCCCTCATTTCCACGGTTGCTCTAGTTTGCTTTTCTAGCGGTAATAAACGAGGGGCTTCACGGGGTCAGTGATGGCCAGAGAGTCTCAAGGGTTCCTAAAGCCCTTAGCCCACCATCAGGCATGTCTGAACACATCCTTAGAGGATTTCATGTGTGCTGCAACCCATGGTTCAAGTTTCGTCTCACCTTGGCAAAGGCATCTCTGCCGTAGCTAGCCTCCTGTTCCGTGTGTTGTTTGTCGATGATGTCACGGCCTGTGGCCACCGTCCGGTAAAGCAGGGCTTTCTCCACCATGTCTGCCTTAGTAGAGAGCAATTCTGCTATGACAGACACAACCTTGCCATTCTCAATAAGTGGCGTGTCACCATCTACTATAAATTTTAAATTTCCCTATACCAAAAACAAAAACAAAAGAGACATTTGCAATGAGCTTCTGACATATCATGAGTTCAGGTGAGCTTGGTTGTACCTGCCTTGCATGTCCATAACGTGAAAGCCTCACCTCACACTTCCCTCTTCTCTACACCTGTCTATCCTTTCATCTTAGTGTACAGTTTTGACAGAAGGTCTATATTGTTATGGTGTCAGGTTCATGATTCTCTTTGCTATCTGGTCTATGGTGCTGGCCTCTGATGAGCTGTCTGTGCCTTGGAGGCCATTTGCAATCATCTGTTTCAAATGCTGTTACCGTTAGGCTCAGCGCTGAGTTCAAGGCCTAAGGAAATCACAGCACAGTGAACTGGGCAATGTCTCCAAATCTACAGTGGTTTGGAAAACCCATCATAATATAAAATAATAAAGAAAATCAGGATATAGTTTTCAAAGCCACAGGTGAGATTTTCACAAAGGAAATTACTTTCCACAGGGAACAAAATCTGAAAGAGTGCTTGCTCTGTTTCTGTGGGGAGATGACACACTTTGAGAGTTCCTACTCACCAAGTGAAGAATAGCAGCCAAAATTTTATACACAGTTTGAATCTCCTCAGGTTTGAATCCAATTACTTTCATGGCATCAGCTACGACTTTGAACTCTGCAGCATCATTGATGGAAGACTAGACATGAACAGAAAACCGTAAGTCAACATTTCACCTGAGCACTAAATACAAAACGGAAGTGGTTAGCCAAAGTTTTGATGCCTTTGTAGTAAATCACTTTAAGGTAGACAAATATTTAAAAAATCCTTTGTGTTGGAAATGCTGTTTAGATATATGAGGCCTTTTTGTGCGAGAGATTTGTGTTACTTAAAATAAGCACCATGCAGTTTTCTGAACGGTTCTGTCCTGAGTTGCACCACTGAAGGTCACAGCTCCATGTTCCATGGAGGCAATGGCATGGGATGTGAGGTCACAGGTGAAAACTCTAAGTTCCATGGCTGGCTACTGCATCGGCAGCTCTCTCCCCCAGGTCCTCTGTGCAGGCTCTCACACTGTGTAGTCAGGCTTAGTTCCATGGCTGGCTACTGCATCGTCAGCTCTCTCCCCCAGGTCCTCTGTGCAGGCTCTCACACTGTGTAGTCAGGCTTAGTTCCCAGCAGGGGAAAAGCAGCACCCTGAGCAAAGCCACCAGCTGTAGTCACTTAGCAAGCTGTTAAGGAGTCCAGGTCTATACTGCATTATTTCTCTCATGTGATAAGTGATAAGAAGTCATAGCTTCTAACTAGAGCACAGGAGCTCAAGGATATACAAAACAAACCTCCTCTGCTTGAAGAGTGCATGTTCCTTTGTGTTATAGACACAACTAGGCAAGCTCCTACATCTGCCAATGTTTTCTCACTATGGGATGGATGCTTAACCTTATTGAGTCTTAATTTCCTCATGAATTACATGGAAAGAGTAATGCATTTCTTACAGGTTGTCGTCTGGTCCTTACTACACCAAAATACTCAAATATCAGATATTACTATTATAACTACATACTGAGATTGTACTTCTGTCCCATACAAGGAAATTTCTGGCTGTTTCCCTACCAGCCATCCATCTCTTATTTCATTACTGCTAACAGAATGAGATCTGTTTAGTCCTCTTCAAGCTCATCTCTGGCTTGCTCCTAGTCTCAGGAGACTTCATGGTTCTAGAGTGAGCGTGATCATTATCCTGGCTAGTATATGGTCAACTGGACACAAGCTAGAGTTATCTCAGAAAAGGGAAGGAACCACAATGCCTCCAGAACAACAGCCTGCAGGTGAGCCCATGGGGCATTTTCTTAATTAGTGATTGATTTGTGGAGGCATAGCCTACTGTGGCTGGTGCCACCTCTAGACAGGTGATCCTGAGGAGTATAAGAAAGCAGGCTGAGCAAGTCTGGAAGCAGCACCCCTCCTGGCCACGCGTACTGCCTTGACTGCCTCTGACTCCCTGGATGATGGACTCCAGCTGGAAGATGAAATAAACCCTTCTCTCCTTAGGTTGCTTTTGGTCATGGTGTTTATCACAGCAGCAGAAGCCCTAACTGAGACACTCATTTCTTCCCTTTATTCAGTGAGTGCTCAGCTACAGGCTATGTATGACCTAGGAGATGTGAGGAAAAGCACATGTCAGGCTGCGTAAGGTGAGGGTCACCATATGTTTATAAGGTGGCATTTCCTCTGCCTGGGAATGTAGGGACTGCGGATGACATTTTGAGACCACAGTAGAAGCCAGAGCAAGAAGGCAAGCCAGTTTACCGAGGGTAGCAGAGTTGTAAGGTATAAAACCACAACCCCCACCTGTGTGGCTGAGGTGCTGGGTCTGACCATCCCAGTGCTTGCTGTCACTGGCTTGGGGCCAGTGAATTCATCACTGTTTTGGGAAACTTTACCTGTGACCCAAGGTATCTTAATTTCACATGAGTCTTACATCCTAAGATTAACATGTGATGTATTAAAATACATGTGATGCTTTATGGGCATTAAATTCATTTATGTTTGTATGAGAGAAATGATAATTATATTGTAATATAATAAATGTAGGTTGAAGCAGGGTTTGTTGTATGATTTTATGGATGAATATATACACAAGTCATTACTAACGGTCATCTGCATAGTAGGACTTAAGCATATGCCTTAAGCTGTTTTCTTTTTTCTCTTTAAAGATTTATTTATTATTATATCTAAGTACACTGCAGCTGTCTTCAGACGCACCAGAAGAGGATGTCAGATTGCATTACGGGTGGTTGTGAACCACCGTGTGGTTGCTGGGATTTGAACTCAGGACCTTCTGAAGAACAGTCAGTGTTCTTACATGCTGAGCCATCTCGCCAGCTCCCTTCTTTTTCTTTTTTAAAATTAAGTGTATGGGTGTTCTACCTGTGTTATCTGTCTGTGTACCACACATGTGCCTGATACCCATGGAGACCAGAAGAGAATATCAGATCCTCTGGTGCTGAACTTACAGATGGTTGTGAGTCACCATGGAGGTGCTGGGAATCAAATGAGGGTTCTCTGCAAGGGGAGCCAATGCTCTTTACTGCTGAGCCATCTCCCCAGCCCTAGCTTAGATTTTGACTATGAGCACATAATTTGTCAGAAAGAAAGGGAAAAATCCAAATAGAAAAGAAACAAAAAGTATAAAAGATGAATTTTATCTATAAAGAAGTTCAAACGTTAACTTAATACTTGGCATTAGGCTACATGACCTGGCACAAAATAATTTTGGTAATAAGATGGTCTTATTGTGAAGGAATAGCCCAGCCGCCAGCTGTAAGCATTGATTTCAGAATCCTCTATACATATTTAAGTATTTCTGGCAAGGCAGAGAAAGCTGGAGCATTGCCTTCTTCTATTTAATTTTCAATTCATTTTTAGCCAAACATTTCTGCTCTTAGAAAAGTGTAAAGGGTGGCAAACTTAAATGCCCAGGAATGGAAAATTAATCACTTCTATCAACAGCAATAAAAATATTGCTAGGCCAGTAATGGGGGTATAACTAGCATAAGTGAAATAATAATTTAATAGAAAACCCTTCTCACATCGTTTCTGGGTGACTAGGAGGACCCAACTGTGTGAAGCCTAGAAAATGAGTAAAGACCTAGATCACTTCTACAACAGACTATCTCGGGGTCAGTGTCTGCCTTGACAGTTGCATTAGCCAGTAGGAGCCCTAGAGTGTCAGAGCCAAATGAGCATCAGAGATATTTTTATTTTTCATCCAACTAAAATCCCCAGTGCCTTCTCTGGTGTGAGGCGGCCTGGCAGTGCGTCCCAGTGCCTTCTCTGGTGTGAGGCGGCCTGGCAGTGCGTCCCAGGTGCAGTCATCATCTTTCTGTCTGGCCCTCTTCGTACTGAGGTCACATGTTTGTGCTACCTTACCGTGCAAGCAGTATACTTTTTATTACAGAAAAGCTAAAAATACGGAAATGCAGGGCCCAAGTACGCATACTTTTACCCTTCTGAAAGTAAACTTTCCCTCCAGCGAACCACGACAACAGGCATTTACTTCTTTATACACTCTCCTCAACCAACACATTGTTAAACTGGCTATGAGATGACTAGAGGAAAACTAATTCAAATAAAGAAGTAAAGTGGGCCTGCAGATGTGCATGCAAGTGATTGCAGGCAGGGGAAGGGAAAGCTCAAGTCCCTTTGAAAGAAACAACCTAAGGGCTACAAAACTATTTCTTGGATAATCACAATCAATATTTTAAAATAGTGGAGGCTGGGCAGTGGTAGAACATGGCTTTAATCACAGAATTTGGGAGTCAGAGACAAGTGGATCTCTAAGTTCAAGGCCAGCCTAGTCTATAGCATGAGCTTTAGGACAGCCAGGGATACCTGTCTTGAAAGACAGAGAGAGAGAGAGAGAGAGAGAGAGAGAGGGAGGGAGGGAGGGAGGGAGGGAGGGAAAGAGGGAAGGAGGGAGGGAAGGAGAAAATCAAAGTGCTTTTTAATCTCATTTTATCATATGAGGAAGGCTTGCTAGTGCTCAGTGATTTTTATGGTTTCAGATAAATGGAGTCAGATCAAATATTAAGAGATGCTAAGAGAAAACCTTGAACACAGAGAGAGGAACTTTTCTGTGAGATGAGGACAGTCCAGCTAATGCAAGGTTAGTTAGCCAGGTTTTCAGTCTTGTGGTGGAATAAATTTTGGACTGAGATCTTTACAAGCAGAAGAGAGGAAACACTCATCTACATGGGGGCATCAGAAGGCCTGGGTGACTCCTGCGCCCCCTCTGCCTCCTCTTGGCTCTCAGAGAACAAACTCACCTTCAGTTGTGCCCCCACACGAATGTAGTTGTAGGACGAGAGTGATTTCTGCAGGTGTAGAGAGTGCAGCATCTGCTCAGAACCTCCCTGGAGTAGCTGAAAAATATTTAATTTAAATTAAATTGCTGTGATGGATAATCTTGGTTGTCAGCTTGACTGCGTTTGGAATCGACTAAAAGCTGCTGGGTATTCCTGTGGGAGATTTTCTTGATCAAGCTATTTGAATTGAGAAGACCCTCCCTAAATGAAGGCAGTCGAGATTAAAGGAGGTCTAAGGGGAAAGCCTGGCTTTTCATTTTTGTATCTTGCCAGTCAGCTCATCTACTCTGTTGCTGGAGCCACAACCACTGCTACTACATTCTTTTGCTGACAGAAGAACTCAAGATTTCTTCAAAGTTCTAAGAAAGATCAACACCTCCAGGTATTTCCAGACCTTCAGCCCCAGACCAGAACTAATGAGGCACCCTACTTCATGGGCTGAGCTGTTATGGGGTTCTCAGCCTCTCCAGCATGAAGACAGTATTGTGTAAGCCAATCTAATAAATACTGTTTTAGTAAATATTCACTCATTTGGCTCTGACACTCTAGGGCTCCTACTGGCTAATGCAACTGTCAAGGCAGACACTGACCTCCATATGGTCTGATGTAGAAGTGATCTAGCTCTTTACTCATTTTCTAAGCTTCACACAGTTGGGTCCTCCTGGTCATGCTTTGAGGAAATTTTTGGATTTTATTTTGTCTTGTTGTTTTCACTTATAGGTCTTACTAGCTTCTATCTAGTAAGACAGGCAGAACGTTATACAGCCATGAGGAATAGCACTTAAATTTCACATTCACAAGATAGGTCTAAAAGGTTCTTGCCCAGAATGCCATCATTTTACAAGCAGGATCCCTGCCCTGAGGTGCTTGCAGCTTAGCAGTGTCATCCTGCTGAGTTCAGAAAAGTCAACACTGGGGAAGAGGCATCGGCTGCCAGTCCCATGGAGTCCCATGTGCTCAACAGCTTTTCCTCAACTGTCACAGCCAAAAAGGAGTGTGACTGACAGCTGGGGCTCTCAGACTGAAGATATTTCTTAGTAACTTCACCCAACTGGGAAAGATACTTGCAGAAAGCTCTAACTTCTTGAAATAAACAATTCTTATATTTTATAGAGAAATAGTTTATCTAAAATCTAGCAAATTGTTAATAGAAACAAAAATACAAAGTTGTTATCCTTTTGTTTGTAAAGCATGCCTTCAAGAGACATTGACACAAAGGTTCTGCACTCAACAGTAAGCTCTGGTTTACCTCAAATGTACAGTTAAAGGACCTTAAAAATGATTTTTTTTTAACCAAACATACCAGAATTTGAATGGCATTGACTAAGGCAAGTAGTTAGTCAAACAATGTCGTATTCGATTGTATTGTTACCATTAATCACCTTCAAAGACAGTTACACAGACATCAATCTTTTTAACTCCAAGTTTTTAAAATATGTGTCTGCATGTGTGCTCCTATGGCTGTGTACAGGGAGGCCAGCTTTGGGGTTGTGTCATTCCTTAGGTTCTAGTCACTCTGACTGGAGCCAGCAATCCCCAGGACTGTCACTGCCTACCCAGCACTAGGACTCTACACAAACACCACCAAGCCTACAACTTTTTAAACACAGGTTCTGGGGACTGAATTCAGGTCCTCATGCTTATCAGTAAGCAATTTACCAACTGAAATATCTCCAACCCAATGGTTTTTATTATTTAAACCCCCAAATGTTACTTAATAAGGTCAGCAGCTTTTTTAAAGGACCTTGGTTTATAGCACTTTGAGATTTGAAAATCATATTAGAGTCACACTCACACTATGAGTGCAGATGTGCCAAGGGAGGGTTATTTAAGAGTTTGTTCCAAATTCTAATAACATTCCCTAAAGACCTATTTATTTTTTTCTGAGTGTTGACAGCATAGAGGATAATTCTCCCTTGGATTTATAAATCCTTGTTTTGCTTTTAAACTAATCATATCGCCTTACACCTATCAAGAGCAACGTAGATGAAATTTACACTCCTATCTCTGGAACTCTCAAGCACAAGAGAAGCAACTCAATTCAAAAGAAACTGAAATCAACATTTGTAGATAGTGCTGACAGCTTTCACAGTCATAACACTGTTACCTCTACTGTGAGGTGATGTTCAGCCTTCGAGCATTGGCTGGCTGGTCCCCTACCAGCTCTCAGTGCCCACACTCACAGTCTCTCAGGCTGTGCAAGACTGTGTGCATACATGGAATTAGTAGTGGAGACCAGGAAAGCCAGAGAGGTGTAGAGGACACCAGAAACATTCTCTGCATGACTATGCAAACAATTCTCTGCATAAAGAACTGATTACTAACCTGATAGAAAGAGTGGAAGCTTCTTTCTCCAGGTTGCTGCACAATCACACGAGACTGAGAAAAAATATTTTTTAAAAAATGGTTAATTTGGAATTATAGGTATAAATGAAACAGAAACTTCTTAGAGAATCTTGTAGTCACAGTGCATTAAGTGGTTAATCTGAAATTATAGGTATAAATGAAACAGAAGCAACTTTCTTAGAGAATCTTGTATTCATTGTGCATTAAAAAAAAAAAAACTTGTGGCTAGTGGATGGGATTTAGCTCAGTGGTAGAGCCCTTGCCTAGTAAGCACAAGGCCCTGGGTTTGGTCCTCAGCTCAGAGGGTGAGGGTGGGAGTACAAAAAAAAAAAAAAAAAAAAAAAAAAAAGAACAAAACAAAAAAATCTGTGGACAAAGCTTATCAAAGATGAGTGTTCTCTACGGTTCCCCTGGCAATATTCTGATAATTCTTTAGGTTGTTTAAAATGGTACCTAAATATTCATAAAAAGTGAAGCCATGGTTTTCGTTGTGATTTGTTTGTTTGTTTTTTACCTACAGTCTCAAGACAGTAAGGATCTAAGTGGGGAGGATGGGAAGGAATGCTGGGGAGGAACATTCTCAACATTCCCTCAGCTGGCATTTCAAAAAGCAATGCCTCATGTCCTATAATAAAATCACTCAACATGATCAGGCCCTAGGGCCTCTGCTCAGACACTCCAAAAGACTGTTCAACATGTATGTGCATTCAAAGTATTCTTTTTGATTGAATATGTTTACACAGTGGAATCATGAAACATTATGGAAGAAAGATGGATAATATTTAGTGTTCCTGTTTCTTTCCAACTGACTCTGAAAAAGCACTTATTTCCTTAGTAGTCTAACCTTGATCTGACACATAAAAATAGAAATTGCAGGGCTGTGAGATGCTATGGTGTCCCTGGGGTGGGAAACCCTCCACTGAGAAGCATCTGCATTGAAGCACAATTCAAGGTAGAGGTGACTATGGTTTGGCTTAGCTGGACTGAGAGAATGAATGTGTGTCCTGCTGCAGACAGCAAGCAAACAGAAACTAGAAGGAAAAATTTCAATTTAGTAAAAGTAAACTGGATAGAGGATGGCAACATAAAAAGAGTGTGGGAACGCCGGGCGGTGGTGGCGCATGCCTTTAATTCCAGCACTTGGGAGGCGGAGATAGGTGGATTTCTGAGTTCGAGGCCAGCCTGGTCTACAGAGTGAGTTCCAGGACAGCCAGGGCTACACAGTGAAACCCTGTCTCCAAAAACCAAAAACAACAACAAAAAAAGAGTGTGGGTCTGAAAGCGGGCATCATGGTGCACAGTGTAACCT
Source organism: Mastomys coucha (assembly GCF_008632895.1). Lineage (NCBI taxonomy): Eukaryota > Metazoa > Chordata > Mammalia > Rodentia > Muridae > Mastomys > Mastomys coucha. The sequence goes on from NW_022196911.1 coordinate 76,455,423, forward strand.
GAGCTCTTAAGAAGCTGAGGCATAAGGGTGGTAAGGTACAGGTCAGCCTTGGCTACGTAGGGGAAGGGAGGGAGGGAGAGAGAGGAGATTTGACTAGTTTGGATTAGATCTTATCCAAAAGTTGTCACACATTCTTCTGTCCTATGCATACCCCAAATCTGCCTGACAATGCCTAACTCAATGTACTAAGTGCTCATGTGCGGACACAGGAGGAGAGTTCGTACCATGGAAGGCAGACTTGAAGACAGGTAATAGGATTACACAGTACTTTAAAGCAATAAATGCAATTTCACAAATATTGTTTTTAGACATTCAGCTCTCACAAGCATCACCCTAGAAATCTAGCACATATACCTTTTCCAGTAAGTAGTTATTAATATGTCCCCCAATGGGGTCTCCCTTGAAGTCAAAGTTGATATCCATGTATTTCCCAAACCTGCTGGAATTGTCATTACGATTGGTTTTGGCATTTCCAAAAGCTTCCAAAACGCAGTTTGACTTCAGTAACATATTCTTCACTCTTTAATGAAAATACATCAAAGTTATTATAAAAAAATTCAGAGATGAAGATACTTAGAAAACTGGATAATCTTACCATCATTCTGGCCCTTACATTTGTGTTTCTAGTTCACTGACAAGATTCCTCTCACACAGTTACACTGGAGAAATAACCTGGCCACTGACACAACCAGATTAGTGGACCATCGTCCTTCCCCCAATCCTGCAACGGACCCTTTTATGCTTTACAAAGGCATGTGTGTAGGAACTGCTTGCTTACGAAGGTCCCCATAAGATGAGACAGAGCCCAATATGCTCAAGAATGACAGTAAATTTACATAAGCCTTATCTGCTATATAAAAATGAAAGTAATTTAGTTCTCAGCTAGCTACTCTCCTGAGATTCAAAAGAAATTACAAAAATTTGATCAAATGTTCAAAAACCAGAAGTGGGAGTATGTCACATTTTTTTAGAAAGGCCTCTTTTGACTGGGTAATCCAGTTACGATGGAAATACAAAATCCACACAAGTATCATCAAATCTAAATTCTCTTCCTTTACATCAGCCAACACCCTGGATTCCGCCTGTCGAGCTGCCCATGATAGACAAATGAGCTGCGACTCCTCAGTAAACTGAAGGAAAGTGCCTTCTCCCTCTTAGAAAGGGCTGCACCGCATAGCAAAGCCACTCCTGCTGCTTCATTAGACACAAATGACCAGCATCAGTGGGGACACTGTTGAGAAGCCATGGGTCTGTCTCCCAGGTCCATTCCGCTCAGAGTATAACTTTAAAAACACAGAGCAAGAACCTGCAGAGACTTGCACAATAAAGCCAAGCTGTGCAAATTCCAAGAGCTCTGCTGAGGTTGGAAACTAGCTAGAGCCAGGACACTTTCAACTATTTCAAAGTGGTTCTAATTTTTAAAATATTTTTACAAGAACTTGATAAAACTGGAAATTGATATAGTAATAGAAGTAAAAGCAGAAATATAATATGCAATGTGAGAATCAAAGCAATTTACACATCAAAAAAAAAGAAATGCTTGCTGCCAGTCAGTTGAAGCCTTGCCCAGTGTGCGTACGAGGTGAGGCCATGCCCAGCCAACCCGCGACCTTGAGGTGCCTTACCTCTCTATCTCTGCTCTCTGGCTGGGGTTGGTGATGGCGGCGATATACTGCATGATGTACTTACTGGCCTCTGTTTTACCAGCTCCACTTTCCCCTAGAGGGAAGAATTGGGCAGGGGTAAGCTCACTGTCAACAGAGAAATTTAAACCTTTGATGGTTATTCATTTAAAACTCTGTGTTACTTTCTCTTCCACCTTCCCCCTCCTCTCTCTCTCTCTCTCCCTTCCCCTCCCCACTTTCTTATTAACTTATTTTGTCCTGGGCTGCTTCTAATAGACAGAAACATGTCTTTAAAAATGACAGACGTCTGTGTTCGTTCAGAGATGATGCACCTAGCCCTCAAGAGACTGGAGGTCACAGAGTTTAGAGGTCAGGTGGGGTGAGGGGTAGGAGCATCCATGTGGAGACAGGGGGTGGGGAAGAGGTGTGGGATGTAGAGCAGTTAGAGGGTAGATGGGAGGGCAGGGAATGGAATATGGAGGGTAAAAAAAAAAAATAATCAAAAAAATTAAACTGAAAAAAAAAAGACTGAAACTTTAGAGTTCTAGCATCGCAGAGAATTATTGCTGAAAACATCAATGAAGCATCTGAGTTTCAGGAGGAACAGTGAGATTTATCATTAAAGGATTTTTGTTTTTGTTTCTGTTTTTTTTTTTTTTTTTTTTTTTTTTTTTTTTTTTTTTGGTTTTTCGAGACAGGGTTTCTCTGTGTAGCTCTGGCTATCCTGGAACTCACTCTGTAGACCAGGCTGGCCTCAGAAATCCACCTGCCTCTGCCTCCCAAGTGCTGGGATTAAAGACATATGCCACCACCGCCCAGATTCATTAAAGGATTGTTATTATTAAAAACAAAACAAAAGACAGAAGCAAAATTAGAAATTTCAAATCAATATTTAGTTGAGTAAAAATATATCAAGGGGGGCTGGAGAGATGGCTCAGCAGTTAAGAGCACTGACTGTTCTTCCAGAGGTCCTGAGTTCAATTCCCAGTAACTACAGGGTGGCTCACAACCATCTGTAATCGGATCTGATGCCCTCTTCTGGTGTGTCTGAGGAGGTCAACAGTGTACTCATAAATAAATCAATCTTAAAAAATATTTATTCAAAAAAATATATCAAAGACTAAATTGTGGTAAGCTAGTTCCTTATACTATACACCAAAGTATAGCAAAAACTGCTATACACCTAAGTATAACAAACTAAGATGGTGATCCAGACAGTAGCTTCAGCTACATTCATATAACCTTATTTTCTACAGAAAAATTTCTTTTTTAAAAAATATTTATTAATTTATTTATGTGTATGAATATACTGTAGCTGTCTTCAGACACACCAGAAGTGGACATTGCATCCCATAAGAGATGGATATGAGCCACCATGTGGTTGCTGAGAATTGAATGCAGGGCCTTTGGAAGAACAGTCAGTGCTCTTAACCACTGAGGCAACTCTCCAGTCCAGATAAGTTTTCTTGAAATTTATTGGGAATAAAGTAATTAGTTAAACAATTAGAGTCAGGTGCACACGGGCCCAGCTGCTCAGAAAGTTGAGAAAGAAAGCATGACCACAAAACCCAGCTAGATCCAGCCTTAGTCAAAAACAAAATAAAACAAAACAAAACAACAACAACAAAAAACAACAGAGTCTTAAACTAAATTACAGCAATTTTAATGAAAAAAGAAAACACCAAGCTTGAGACGCAAGGCACCACAGGAAGTATGTAACAGGTACCAGTGTTGGTAGTGGAGGGATCAATTTAGAAGTTCCTTCCATGAGCTTAAACACCAAAATTTCACTCACTGAGCTTTCTCCCAAGGTAATATTTTTTAAAGTAGTTTAACCAAACAGTATAAGTCTCCCAAGGCTCTAAAACTATTTTTTAATAAATTATGTTATGGCTAAAGTTGGGCAGATAGATTAATAAAGAATTAGATAAAAAATAATTACACAGTGGAATTGCTAAAGAGAGTGTGCTAGTTTTATGGAAACCTTAATGAAAAATATATCCACTATACATTGCTGAACGAAAAAACTAACTTTGTAATGGCAGATATATGCTTTTAATTATGTATTTGTGTTTATTTATATATGTGTGACTATGTACTTACATACAGAGCAAAAAATATACGAAAGGGCACACGCTAACAACCTGCTACTTCTGGAATTTTGGGGGACACAACTTCCTCTCCCCCTCTTTCCCTGTCAGATGGGTCCCAGAGGATCCTTTCCTACAAAAAAACACAGCTCTTGCCATTGCTCATGGTTGTTCACCATGACTTGATACACTGACCCATGACTGAAGATACACTTTGTGCTGGACATGCAGAACTCAAGCTGGAACAGACCTGGAAGCTTTCTCTCTGCTTGCTTGCTTTCATTGTACCCTGAAGGTTCTATGTAGGCTGCTGCTCTTTGGTGTTTTTCAACAATGTTACTCAGCTATGAACTCTGTGAGCTACATTGATGGCATGAATGTTAGGGGGGTAACCAATTACTATCTGATTGGATTTAAGGCCTACTCCACAAGTGGAAACTTATGTACAGTACTGTAAACTTAGCCAAGAACCTGTGTCTGGGGAAGTCATGGTCCTAGGGGAAAATTAACTATTAATACTTTTATAAATGGACCGTCTTCTAAATACTCATCTTTATACCCACAGGCTAATGCATCTCTCAGTTGCCATCAGAGAAGCTTCTTTTTGCAGTGATGGTGGATAACAGAGACTCTCAACTGATCTATCTAAGTGCACAGAATAAGGGTCTGTGCCGGGCTTAACCATAATGAGGTATCTGTATCACAAAGTTCAAGGAGCATTACGGAAGAAGGGGTGGAAAGATTTTAAGAGCCAGAAGTTGGGGAGGACTGCTGTGAAACGGGGTCTTCAAATCATGACAAGGCCTTCATACTCATAACCCATACTGAGATGTTGTGGTTGCCTCTACAACACCATGAGAGTTTCTTGGGAGTCCACATTCTAGCATGGGAAAGAAGCTCACAAGGCCCACCTCTGGCTGAGGGGCTATCAACAGTTGATGGCTACTTAGGGGAAAGAGCATAAGTTCTTTTTAGGGGTGTGGATCCTGGCAGGTTGACCATGCTCCAGTGGATAGCCCTACATCCATGTGTATAAAGTCAGCAACAACTAGAACCAGGTGCGTTGTAAACAAAAAAGAAAATGAGGTTAAAATGGTAGTGGTGGGAAGAAGTGGAAGGGAGGGAATTGGGGGTGATAATGATAAAATACATCGATAAATGATAATTAACCATCCGTAATGAGGTCTGACACCTTCTTCTGGTGCATCTGAGGGCAGCTACAGTGTACTTTAAATGTAACAATAAATAAATCTTAAAGAAACAAAACAAAACAAAACAACCCAGGCAGTGGTGGCGAATGCCTTTAATCCCAGAACTTGGGAGGCAGAGGCAGGCGGATTTCTGAGTTCGAGGCCAGCCTCGTCTACAGAGTGAGTTCCAGGACAGCCAGGGCTACACAGAGAACCCTGTTTCAAAAACAAAACAAAACAAACAACCCCCCCCAAAACCCAAAAACAAAACAGTATATTCCTAGGCTATAATTCTCCAATTCCAACACTAAAATATTTAATCTTTTGACCCTTAACATTCTTATCTGTAAAGTAGAAAAATAACTATGTTACATACCACTTAAAGTTGTTTTGATAGCCAAAATAAAATAATGATCATAAAAATATTTTGAAAAGCACAAAGCCACTAAAGTAAATGGGAGGACTTATCAGCATCAGCAGAGATTCCTACAGCTTGAGAGGCCACCCGGGGCCAGGGAAAGATACTTTCCTGTCCTCACTTTACTAGGCGAGACGCTGCCAAGGGCTCAGCACCGTCTGCGTGGTGAGGCTCTCATTCTGTGCATGTGGGCTGCAGCTCACCCTTTCCTCCCTGAGCTTCAGAGCTTAGGCCCCAAGCTCAAGAAGCCCATTTCTGCCTGTGTTTGCACCATAGCGTCAGCCTCCAGACACCTGTCTGACTCCGAGGCACACGAGTGCATCATTGACTTGGTTTCATTCTGTTAACATCTGAACTATCTTTGATATGCTTTATTTGACACTTTTTTGGTGCTTCAGATAGGAGGAATCATATTCCATGCTGGCCCGAACTACAAGTAACAAAAGGCATGCAAGTATAATGTGTTCTCTTTTTATCTGATGAGGCCTTGTTATGCTGCTTGGGCTGGTCTTGAACTCTATGAGAGTTCAAGCAATCCTCCTGCCTCAGCCTTCAAAACAAAGACTAAAGGATGATCAAACATGATAGAAATAATTTGAAGTATTTAGTGTTCACTACTTTTCTGGGCCCTATATTTTTTAGGTTTCTAAGATTAAAAAAATAATAATAATGAGGATCTTATCAATTGTGTGAATTCTTTCTTTTTTAACTTTTATTCCATTATGATGAGAAAAGTTACATGATTTCTATTTATCTGAACTTGTTAACATTTAAAAATATATTTTAAGTAAATAGAATTAATCACATTCTTGTTTCCCTTTTTAACCCCAACTCCTCCCAGAGACCCCCTTCAATACCTACAATATCTTTTTTGTCATATTTCTTAAAATTTATAAAATATTATAACAATAAAAATAAGTATTATAAAAGTTGTTTGATATAAAACAACAATCAATTTAACAGTCTTATGTAGATGCTCATCTACAGCAATGAATTCTTTTTTTTAAAGATTTATTTATTTATTATTATATCTAAGTACACTGTAGCTGTCTTCAGACACACCAGAAGAGGGTATCAGATCTCATTACAGATGGTTGTGAGCCACCATGTGGTTGCTGGGATTTGAACTCAGGACCTTCAGAAGAGCAGTCAGTGCTCTTAACCGCTGAACCATGAATTCTTCTCCAGCCCCATGAATTCTTGAGTAGAAAAAATTTTTTAAATACCTTTCAACTTTGGAACCAGGGCCCCCTCCAAATACCTGATATCATAATACAGGTGTCTTTTGACCGCCTCTTCATAGCCTTGTAAGCAGCGTCAGCTATAGCAAAGAGGTGAGGAGGTCTCTCATATAGCTCGCGACCTTTGTATTGCTCCACTGTGTCCCTCCCATAGATGTTCAGCACCTTGTATGGGTTCACAGAAACAACCACTTCTCCAATGAATGTGTAGATGCGTCCTTTCTCAAATCTGCACAGAAGCAAGAACAAAAGGTAGCTGTGGTTACACAGATGTATGGATTCTTTCCTCTTAGCTTACTAGCAAATAAGCCCGATGTTCCAAGAGCTGTTTCTGAACTGACAATTTATCAGCTCTCAATTTACTTTTAAAGACCACGTTACAGTTTAGGGTGGTGACTTGTGTCTATACTCCCATCTCTTAAGATGATGAGACAGGAGGATTGCTGTGAGTCAAAGCCAATGAGTTCCAAGCCAGCTTGAACTACAGAATGAGATTCTGTCTTAAACATAAGCACAAATACAACACAAACAAAAATGCAGCCTATGTTTGGATCAGTCATAGCAGCTTATGTTTATATTCAGTTCTCCTAAGGCTGAGGCAGGAGGATTACTGTGAGTTGGAGGCCAGCCTGGGGTACAAAAAGCTCATAAAAAGCAACTAACAGCAGAGACCTTATCTGATGTGGTGCCCTTCAGGTGCCACTAGTGAGAAAGGTCAGTCGGGCTTAAAAGCCAGGCAAGAAGAGGAACTTAACACTTCCAAGGCTGTGAACTTCCCCTTCCTAAATACAGTCAATCAAGAGAGAAACACCCACAGCTCTACGAGGAAAAGAAATGGAAGTTAGCCGGGCAGTGGTGGTGCACGCCTTTAATCCCAGCACTTGGGAGGCAGAGGCAGGCAGATTTCTGAGTTTGAGGCCAGCCTGGTCTACAGAGTGAGTTCCAGGACAGCCAGGACTATACAGAGAAACCCTGTCTCAGGGGAAAAAAAAAAAAAAAGAAATGGAAGTTAAATCAGGTCTTGAAACTTAGTTTACTGGATTTTCAATTTAAAAAGGCCTGTTCGCATTTATTTCTTCTCCCTCGAGAAGCCTCACTAAATTGTCAGTAAGGAAAGAGACACAGTAGCTCCACAACAGAAAACTCTATAGGAGACACTGCTGATAGAAATCACTCTGGCTTTGTAGTGACTGCTTAGAATCCCATGGTGTAGATACAGCACGATTTATTCAGTGGTCTTCCTTCCCTCCTTGGACTATGAGCAACACTGCAGAAAACCCCTGGACACACAGCTTACAAACCAGTGGGAAGGACTCTCAGGAACGGGACAACCGACTGAAAATGTCTATATTTTTAAGGTATATAATATGGGATCACACTTACATGTGTGTCTATCTCTATGTACATTTGATAAATGAGTAGATGTATGCATGGCAAGATATTATAGAAAATATGGTATGTTTATCTTTATATACATACAGTGGGGTAGTATGAACGGGGGAATGAGGAGGCTGGTCAGAAGATGCCATAGGAACAAAGTAAAAACAGCAAAGCCTCAAGACTGAAATTATAAATAGGGATGATACATCTGTTCAAAAATTGAATATAAAAGCATAGAAAACCCACACATACTATTTACACAATAACCCACACCTATAAGCATGTACAAGCCAGAGCTTAACTGTTTCTCTCAAGTGATTGTTACCAATACACTCCACCTGCTGAGAGGCACAGGCAAATACAGTCATTTTTCAGCATCCATCGAAGATTGGTTCTATGAGCTCTCACAAATAACAAAATCCTAGGATATATAAGTACCTTATGTAAAACATCCTAGATTGCTGGGCAGTGGTGGCACACCCCTTTAATCCCAGCACTTGGGACACAGAGGCAGGCAGATTTCTGAGTTTGAGGCCAGCCTGGTCTACAGAGTGAGTTCCAGGTCAGCCAGGATTACGCAGAGAAACCCTGTCTCAAAACAAAACAAAACAAGACAAAACAAAACAACCAGAAACCAGAAAACAAAAAACAAAAGTCCTAGATTTGTGTAACACCTTTGTACATACTTCTCCATATTTTAAATAATCTTTAGGCTGTAACAATTCTTCATCTAATCTATGTGCTATCTAAATAGCTGTTACATTTTTAATCTGCAGTTGCCTGGATGTGAGGATACAACATCTGTGGGAATGGAGGGAAGATTGCATCTCACTATTTTTTTTGTTTGTTTTTGTTTTTGTTTTTTGAAACAGGGTTTCTCCGTATAGCCCCTGGCTGTCCTGGAACTCACTCTGTAGACTAGGCTGGCCTCAAACTCAGAAATCCACCTGCCTCTGCCTCCCAAGTGCTGGGATTAAAGGCATGCGCCACCACTGCCTGGCTGCATCTCACTTTTTTTTAAAATTAGATGTTTTCTTATTTACAATATTTCCTTTCCCAGGTTCCCCCCCTCAAAAAAAATAAAATAAGAAAAAATAAAATTAAAAAAAAACCCCAAAACTAAAATAATCCCCTGTTCCCTCCCCCCTCCCCCTGCTCACCATCCTACCCTCTCCTGCTTACTGGCCCTGGCATTCCCCTACACTGGGGCATAGAACCTTCACAGGGCCAAGGTCCTCTCTTCCCATTGATGACTGACTTGGCCATTCTCTGCTATATATATGCTGCTGGAGCCATGAGTCCCCCTGTGTGTACTCTTTGGTTGATGGTTTAGTCCCTGGGAGCTCTGAGGGTACTGGTTAGCTCATACTGTTATTCCTCCTAAGAGGCTGCAAGCCCTTCAGCTCCTTGGGTCCTTTCTCTAGCTCCTTTATTGGGGTCCCTGTACTCAGTCCAATGGATGGCTGTGAGCCTCTACTTCTGTATTAGTTGAGTACTGTCAGAGCCTCTCACTTCTAAGAGCTGAATGAAGAGTGCTCACACAGGCAAAATGCCAGTCCATGGGTATATTTATAACCCATGGACAAGGAGAAATAACTAAGCATTTGGGACTGATAGGCAAAAATTTTAAACTTCCTTTAAGATAGGAAGTTGTCAGCTATAATTAAGACTGGAAACAAACAAATACAGCCATTGTGAATAATAAATTAGAACAAAGATTTTTATCAAGAAGTTAGCATGTACTTAAATAAGTACCAGTGAGGTTTCCTGTTTGCTTTTTTATTGTGGTTTCCTACTGACAGTCAAAACTAAGCTTCGGGATCCTTCTCCCCTGGGCCTGACTGCTCACATTCCTAACAGCAGCGAGACCTTGTAAAAGTGACTTAACCTCCTTGTGTTTCAGCCTCTCCAGTTGTATAGTGGTAAGAATTATATCCCTCTATCCCTCGAGCACTGAATAAGTGTTTTTCCCCCTTTTCAAAACTGGCAATTAATTTTATTGTTCTATTATGTTATCCATGAAAGTGATGGCTATTTGCTTGTATTGAGACAGGGTTTCTGGCAGCCAAGGTTGGCCTTGAAGTATGTAGCCAAGGTTGGTCTTTAATCCCTGATGTTCCTGCCTCTATCTGAGTTCTGAGATTGCAGGTGGATGTCGATTCTTTACCAAATGTTTTTATTTTTATTAACACTGCCCCTCCTCAAGAGCCCTGTTAGCTACAAGAATGGACTAAATGATCAATATGTCAACTGCAAGCCACCAACAAGATATCTATCTATACAACTTACATTTAGGGACCCAGAAATATGAAGCTGGAGAGGTGGCTCAGTGGTTATGATTGTGTACAGCTCCTGCAAAGGACCAGAGTTCGGTTTCCAGCACCCATGCCAAGTGACTCACAATTGACTATCATTCTCAGTCCATGGGCTCCAATATCCCCCTTCAGCCTTCCAAAGCAACTGTGCAAATCCTCCCCTCAAGAATATACATATTAAACAATCCACAAAGAAATAAGAAGTAAGATTCACTACTCAAGTCTCTCTGATTGGATCTGCAAATATGTAACATAGGCTAAGCAGGCATCATCAATGAGCCCAGGTCAAGGTTGTTTATTTTTCAAAACATCCCAAATAGAAAAAAATAAAAAACAAAAACAAGCAACAGGGAGTTATGGGGAAAGTGACCTCATGAGCTCAATACTCTGACTTAGAGGCATCATAATGCACTTTCTTGCTGGATAGTTCTTACAGCCACTAATGGGATCATTTCTGAAATTCTGGTATTAGTTCAAGTAAATATTTTGTTTATTTCTAAGCATCACTTTTTCAAAGTATAATCAAAACACACACAGTATCAGGTTAAGCATGGTGTGGTGGCTTATGCCAACAATCTTCAGTCCTGGGACGCAAGACAGGATATCAAGGGCAGCTTAGACTACATGGTGGGACCTTGTTTTAAGAAGGTATACAATGTATAAGCCATTTGTTTACAAACCACGTTATTTATGAACCATAATAGTAGTTCTATGTACTGACTTGAAGGGCATTTCAGAGGCTCAACAAAATATGACATTAAATAAATGTTTCATCAATTTGCAAAACTGATAGAAAGTTATTTTTGAATTCTAAACTGGCTATCAAATGACTTTGAACTTGGTTAGGTCTCAAAACTACCACTAGATGGTGCCACTATACACTGTATTATCCTGTGCAATTTCAGAAGGCTTTGGTGTCTAAGGTGGAGGGGAACAGAAAAATAAAGCAGTCGGTGCTCTCTGGGCTTTGTTTGGGGAGGATCTGCAGTAATTACACTGGAAGATGAGCAAGAGACACCCCGCTCCAAAGGAACAATGAAAGTATTTTCTATGATCTTTGTGTGTAAACCTGTTATGACAAACTGTCTAGTTCGTACTACAAAGGGTCTAACCCTAGATATCAAAATGGGAAAGAATAAGAAAATAAATTGTAACAACAGAGAATAAGGGGAAAGACAGTAAAAACCATGTGCTATAGGAGCAAGTGTTATCACAAAAAACTCCTTCCAAAGAGGATTCCTAAAATCCTTAACTGTCATAGTCTTAACTTAAAAACTTAAAAAAAAAAAAAAATTATTGAAACAACTAGATATTTTCATTGGCTTCTAAATGAAATAAAAGTTCTAAAACATTTTTAATTAATATGTAGCAATGGAGAAGATATTAAAGACAATGCTGTTGGAAGACAAATGTACAAAAGCTATGGGCTCTGAGACACGTGGTTAAAAATATTCTAGTTCAATTCATTCACATCATTTGCATATAGGAACATTGGTAGGAGTCAGTCAGGATGCAACAGCTCCTTCAGACCGGTCTCAGAGACCATGTACACAGCCTACAGACAAAGCATGCGTGCACAGGAGTGTGAGTGCGTGACCTGAGCAGAGCAGGAAGCCATGCACGGTGTTCATGGAGTAGATGCTGCTGGAAGCCTGGTGGAGTAAGTGTAAATTTGATGTGTCTGGGCAGAGCTCTAGGTCCTTGTTGCTCGAGGGTCGGGTCCTCGCGTTGTGCGGGGATGGCGCTCGCCGTTCGAGTCGTGTATTGTGGAGCTTGAGGCTATAAGCCCAAGTATCTCCAACTCAAGGAGAAGCTAGAACATGAGTTCCCCGGATGCCTGGACATCTGTGGCGAGGGGACTCCCCAGGTCACCGGGTTCTTTGAAGTGACAGTAGCCGGGAAGTTGGTTCACTCCAAGAAGAGAGGTGATGGCTATGTGGATACAGAGAGCAAGTTCCGGAAACTGGTGACCGCCATCAAAGCCGCCTTGGCTCAGTGCCAGTGAGCCCTAGAGGCAGGGTCCCGAAAACTCCTGGCCGGCCTTCCTTGGCAGCCGCTTCATGACAGGAAGGACTGAAATGTCTCAAAGACCTGTGGTCTTTCCTCGATGTTCCTGCGGCCACCAAGTCAGGCCAGAGATGGATTCTGTGTGTGGGTGCCTCCCCAGAATCCACCTGTGCACACACCCTGCCTGGCCCTCCTGCCCTCTTCCTCACCTCTCTCCTCTTCCTCACCTCTCTCTGAATTCCCCCATGTCTCCCACCTACCTACCTGCTTTGCTTTCCCTTCTCCACCTCAAGACTGCAAGAAGATAGGCAGCCATGTTGCCTGGTGTACCCGGTTGAATAAAGGTTGGATGAGGCAAACAAAACAAAACAAAACAAAACAAAACAAAACAAAAAAAACAAACAAATTTGATGTGTCTGGACACAGGAATGAGCAACAAGGTCTGTAGTTAAAGAGTGCAATCTTTCAACAAAGGGTGGGCAACAGAAATTAAGGATGGAGAAATCATAATTATTTTAAGGGGAAACAACACAATATGAAAACTTACCAAGTATAAGAGATAAAATTTCATTTAATTTTAAACTGAGTATAAGACAAAAATGGAGTTATCTCCGATCAGATCCTCCCTGACTCTCTTGCTTCTTTCTTGACTTTTCACAGACTTACTCTACAGCTCAAACTAGCCTAGAACGCATTAGTAACCCAGGTAGGCCTCAATCTCCTGCTATAGTTTCCTGAGGGCTGGCTTTACAAAGTGAGCCACCACAACTGGCTTCGGATTGTGTTTCACATGTACTCTTGAGGCTTCTAAGTCAGATTCACTCACTAACAATTCGTTGGTGCTCTGGCTTGACTTCATCAAGTCCATGGAATCATTTTATAATCAGAAGGAAAATTCTCTGTGAGTGTGTATTTAATAAAAATCTTTATTCATGGGCACTGTTCATTTGTTTTATGAGGAATATATGCTTTCTGAAATAATGGTGCTTAATCATAATTGAGCTGGCCTGTCTTCCTCCCTTTGCAATGCAAATGAAACCTTCTGTGGCTGTAACATCCTAATTTCTCAGGGGAGCGTCCCGTCCATCTATGCTGAGGCATACCTTTTATCTCCATTCTATCCCCTCTGCCAGCTCCAGTCTGGATCCACTCTGGTACTTCAGTGCACTGTCTAACTTCCTTCAGTAAGTTCCTCATGAACTCAACTTACTGTGAGAGCTTCGACATCACAGTTTCTCTGTCGGCAGGCAGCATTTGGCACAGAGTCCTAGTGTCTTACAAGCATCTTTTCCTGGCTTCTGTGAGCTCACATTTGCTGGGTTTCCCCACTATTTCTCTGGTTTTCTTTTTCAGGTTCCTTTACTGCCTTTTCTTTTTCTGTTTATCTCTAAACACTCAAGTTCTCTGGGACTGACTTTAGGATCAACCTCAGACACCAACCAAGGAACTCCTGTCTAAGAATAACAATAGAAGAATACCTTGACTCTCTGAAATCATCAATAAGAGCAGACAAAACCACAAGAGAAAGTATTACCTATTATGAAATAAAGCCACAATTCTGAGCCACTGCATAGAAAGGTTGTGGGTGCCAGAAACGGTGATATAGACCTGTGATTCTAGAACTTGGGGACTGAGGCAGGATGATTGTCAGTCTTATCTACATAATGAGTTTCAGATTAGTCAGGGCTAGATAGTGAGACTGTGTTCCCTTCTTAGAAAAAAGAAAAAGAAAAGAAAAAAGAAGGAAAAAAGAAAATCGAATGCTCTGAAAAACAGACCTAGCAGAAGAGGATGCTAACAGAGACCAGTCTCTGCTGTCTCAGCACTGAGGAACAAACATGCTCTAAAAGAAGGCAATGGTTTCTAAATAGCTAAACAAAAAAATCTCTAGCTAAGAATGGCAAGGTCACAGTATGCAGGTGCCTTCAGAACAAAATTAGTCTCATTAAGTACATACTTCTAAGCCACTGAAAGGTGGAAATCAATCAATATAAGAATAAAAAATGTTTTTACTTGAATGGTATAAAGGAGAATAAAATGTGCAAAAAATTTGTAGATATTTTTCTATAGAAATAAAATATAGGGTACAGAGCTAAACAAAGAATTTTCAACTGAGGAATATCAAATGGCCGAGAAACACTTAAAGAAATGTTCAACATCCTTAATCATTAGGGAAATGCAAATCAAAACAGCCCTGAGATTCCACCTCACACCAGTCAGAATGGCTAAAATCAAAAACTCAGGTGACAGCAGATGCTGGCAAGGATGTGGAGAAAGAGGAACAGTCCTCCATTGCTGGTGGGATTGCAAGCTGGTACAACCACTTTGGAAATCAGTTTGGCAGTTCCTCAGAAAATTGGACATAGTGCTACCTGAGGATCCAGCTATACCACTCTTAGGTATATACCCAGAAGATGCTCCAACATATAATAAGGACACATGCTCCACTATGTTTATAGCAGCCTCATTTATTAATAGTCAGAAGCTGGAAAGAACCCAGAGGAATGGATATAGGAAATATGGTACATTTACACAATGGAGTACTACTCAGCTATTAAAAATGATGAATTCATGAAATACTTAGGCAAATTATGAACTAGAAAATATCATCCTCAGTGAGGTAACCCAATCATAAAAGAACACACATGGTATGCACTCACTGATAAGTGGATATTAGCCAAAAATCTCCAAATACCTAAGATACAATTCACAGACCACATGAAGCTCAAGAAGAAGGAAGACCAAAGTGTGAGTGCTTTGGTCCTTCTTAGAAGGGGAACAAAATACTCACAGGAGGAAATATGGAGATAAACTGTGGAACAGAGACTGAAGGAAAGGCCATCCAGAGACTCTCCCATATATATTCATCCCATATACCAAACCCAGACACTATTGTGGATGCCAAGAAGTGCATGCTGAAAGGAGCCTGATATGGCTGCCTCCTGAGAGGCCCTGCCTAAGCCTGACAAATACAGAGGCAGAATCTTGCAGCCAACCATTGGACTGAGCACAGGGTCCCTAATAGAGGAGTTAGGGAAAGGACTGAAGGAGTTGAAGGGGTTTGCAACCCCATAGGAAGAACAATAGCAACCAACCAGACCCCCCGTCCCCAGGGACTAAGCCATCAACCAAGCCATCAACATGGCTCCAGCTGCATATGAGCAGAGGATGGCCTTGCCAGGCATCAATGGGAGGAGAGATCCTTGGTCCTAGAAACACCCTTATAGAAGTAGGGGGAGGGAAGATGGGATAGGGGAGTTCTGGGAGGGGGGCAAACTGGGAAAGAGGGTAACATTTGAAATGTAAATAAAGAAAATAGCCAATAAACAAAGAGAAATAAAATAGATATGTAGCTTTTTAAAAGACAAAGGGAATGGTAACAGGTAATAAGAGATGAAATGGCTAGAATTCATTATATACATATATGGAATTACCAAATCAAGAAAAAAATCTTGGGCTGGTGAGATGGCTCAGTGGGTAAGAGCACCGACTGCTCTTCTGAAGGTCCTGAGTTCAAATCTCAGCAACCACATGGTGGCTCACAGTAATCCTTAATGAGATAGGATGCCCTCTTCTGGTGTGTTTGAAGACAGCTACAGTGTACTTACATATAACAATAAATAAATCTTTAAAAAAAAAAAAAGAAAAAGAAAAAAATCTTTAGAAAAATAAATAAAAGGGAGAATGAATGCCAGGCAAATAGACAAGGATAAGGAGGAAAAGGTTTTAGATAAAGTAACCAAGATGGAAAGATAAAATTAAAGTATGATAAAGAAAACTCAGAACTGGAATAATAACTGCTGATCACTTATTGGTGCCCCAGACAGCTTACCCACCTGGTAATAGTAATGTTTGAAAACAGTAAATATGAAACGACAACAAAAATCAGTAACTGCAGACGCTGGTGTCTAATGCACACAAAGCACACGAACTAGGAAGTCAAGCAAGAAGGGAGCCTTCCAGCAACCACATCTCCCACCAGAAGATGCAGAATGGCCCTGGCTGGCTCTGACTCTGGTGACTGCTCAGTATCCAGTACCTTGGTTCAGCTGGCTAAGCACAGCTGAGGTGTGACCAGTTAGCCTCTGTCCATCTCCAGGCATCTTCTGCAGAGCTGGTGGTATCCACTTGCTGTCCTTTCCCCACCAGGATGTGGATGCGGTGGTTTGCGATCCACTTTTTTTGTGCCACCTCTCCCCACTGTCTGTGAGTGAACTCTGCCTCTGGACATTGGTGGCATCACTTAGAGCAGGACTGCTTAGTTATTAGATTCATTTTCTGTGAGCTGTCTCCCCCTTTTTCATATGTGAACAATAAACTGTGCGTTTGAAAATGGAAAAAAACAAACAAATCAATACCTGGTAGAAAAAATAGACAGCAGCTTGGAAAAACCAAAAGCACAAGGCATTAGTGTGGGGGAATTGAACTGCTTGAACTGCAATATTAGGAAGTCCTAACCATCTTGTGATGCAACCTTATTTGGAAACAGGGCTTCTGCAGATGTAATCAAGATGAGCTCATTAGGATGCACTCTAACACAAAACTTTAAAGAAGAGGAAACGTCACATGTGGCCACATACGGCCATGTGAGGCAGCACAGGTCAAGGAAACAAATACTATCTACCCACTCCAGAACTAGAAGAGCCCATAAAAGGCTGCCAGAGAGAGCTTTGTTCTGCTCAAACCTTGATTTTGAACTTCTTGTGTTGGGACCATGGACAATAAATCCCAGAGCAACCCTAGAGATACAGTTTTATCAAAATGAATTCCATGAAGATGCATCTTTAAGCCTTCTTTCTTTTTGTTTTAAAGATTTATTTATTTGTTTTATATGTATGAGTACACACTGTAGCTGTACAGATAGTTGTAAGTCTTCACCTGGTTGTTGGGAATTGACTTTTAGGACCTCTGCTCACTCTGGTCTACTGAGCTTGCTCTGGTAGACCCAGCTCACTCTGGGTGTCAGATTTTATTATGGGTGGTCATGAGTCAGCATGTGGTTGCTGGGATTTGAGCTCAGGACCTTTGGAAGAGCAGTTGGTACTCTTACCCACTCAGCCATCTCACCAGCCCTCTTTAAGCTTTCTTAAAAAAAAAAAAAAACCTCAATCAAGTCACTAAGATATACCTCCTTTCCTATCATCAAGTGACTCGGCAGTGAATAGTGTTACAAGAACTTGAAGTCCTGAAGTCCCACAAGCACGGTGGTGACTACTCTCACTCCTGATCTACTCCTCGAATTCCACCAAGTGTGACCTGAAAATATACAGTGATTCGAAGTGCCTGATCTTCAATCATTTCAGTGAGAAGCCACACCCACTGAATGTGACACCCAGAAAGTGGTCATGTCACATCAGTACCCCATCATCGTATGGTCTGGAACACATATTCTTTCCCCATCTCAAAGCTCACATCTGTTTTTTCCCTTGCACACAGTAGTTGTGACAATAATTTTCAGGGGAACAGAGATCTCATCCATCCTGTTCATTGTTTTACCTTCAGCTTGAAAGGCGGTCTATATTAACAAGGAAACATAAGGCAGAAAACATTCCTAGTGGGTCACTAGGGCTGATAGTGAGTGGTTCCATTTTCATTTTCACCCCTTGATTCCCGAGTCTGTGAATCCTGACTGAGAGTCTGTGAGAAAGAATACCTTACACTGGACTCTGATTTAAGGCATATACAACCTTCTGGAGAAGCCAGCTTCAGCCTGATAGGCTGTTGACACCCAAGTGGCACTTTAACTCTAGCTTTCTTTTTGGGTTCTGCAGTCCTAGAAGTCTTGGTTCCAGAGGGAAGAATGCTTCTGTCAGGAGGCACAAAAGCACCCATTGAAATGGTAGTCAAGATTTCTCCTGGCATTTTGGGCTCCTAGTGGCTTGAGTCAATTGACTAAGAAGGGATGAACAGCGACAGGTGGAGGTGTGACTGATGCAGACTAACAAAGGGTAACTGGGCCATCTGAAATGCAGATCTCTCAATACATCTGCAAGTATTACCAGGACCTGTGACTAAAGTCAATAAGGAACTACAACCTAATCCAGGCTGGGTGATCAATAGCCCAGACCCTTTAGAAATGAAAGTAAAGGTCACTCCTCCAGATAAAGAACCAAGACTCATTAACATGCTTGCCAAGAGCAGAGGAAATGCAGAACGAGTAGTAGAAGAAAGGAGTTATAAATGCCAGCTTATAATCATGTGATCAGTAACAAATTATAATAGATGTGAATTTTTTTGTTCTATTAACATTATTCTTGTTCACACATTAAATAGGAATTTGTGGCCTTTTTCTATTTATCACTGCAAATAGAATGTTTTTACATAACACTGATTGAGATCATATTAGAGGTTACGCATTGGTAAACCTATATCATGATATTTAAGTTAAGGGACATTAAAAGATTAAACATTCCCAAAAGGACTTTGCTGCCAAAGCTCTTAGAAGCCCAGAAGAATGGAGTTCAAGCTCCGGCCAGTGCAAGACTGGGTGTTACCCTTGCTGGGTTTGATTTTGCTTTGATGTGACTGTTCATTGCTATGGTCTTGTCTTTTCTCTTTTGGAATAAAAATCTCTATTTGGTACCACTATACTTGAACGGATATTTAAATGAGCTTACCATTAAGAGACTTGTGACTTTTATAGAAACTCACAGGAATCTAAAAGGGTGAGCCTAACTAAGACTCTTAGCATTGATAAGACTCTTAGGGACAGATTTAAAGCCTAAACTGATCATCTCCTGTAATCAGGCAAGACTTCCAGTGGAGGGATTGGGATACCAACCCAGCCACAAACCTTTGATCTATAATTTGTCCTGCCTACAAGATGTGTTGGGGTCAAGGTAGTAAAGAAATTGTGGGTGTGGCTACCAATGACTGGTATAGCTTGAGACACATGCCATGAGAAGGAGCCCACCCTTGACCACTGCCTGGAGGGCCAGAACCCAGAGGCTGGACAGCCCAGAGACCTAGGATAAGAAATGATTCCTAATGGTATTCTGTTCTACTCAGAGATTGGTGCCTAGCTCAGTTGTCATCAAAGGTGCTTCACCTAGCAACTGATAAAAACAGATGCAGAAAATCATAGCCAAACATTAAGTGGAGCTCAGGGAATCCTGCAGAAGAGGGGAGGAAGGACTGTAGGAGCCAGAGGGTTAAGGACACCACAAGAAAACCCACAGAATCAACCAACCTGGTACTCACAGAGATGGAACTACCAACCAGAGAGCCTGTATAGGACTGACCTAGGTCCTCCACCTTTAAGTTACAGTTGTGTAGCTTGGTCTTCCTGTAGAACTCCTAACAATGGGAACACGCTCTATCTCTTACTCTTTTGCCTACTTTAGGGACCCTTTCTTCCCACTGGGTTGCCTTGTCCAGTCTCAATATGAGGGGAGGTGTCTGGTCTTACTGCAACTTGATATGTCACGTTGGTTTATATCCATGGGAGACCTGTCCTTTTCTGAAGAGAAATGGAGGAGTAGATGGGGAGTGCAGGAGAAGAGAGGGAGGGGAAATTGCAGTCAGGATGTAGGAAGGGGTGGGGGAAGGGAAGGTGGAGGGAGGAAGAGAGGGATGGAGAAAGGAAGAAAATTTATATTTAAAAAGAGATTTGTAACTCTTAAAGAACTTGGACTTTTAAAGATTTGGTGGATTCTAAAAGTAGATTATACTTGGATTATGAAATGAACATGAGACACAGAGACAAAACAAGCAGGTTTGAACTGAAATTGGAGGAACCGCGTACTATGGAGTAAAGAGGGGGGAGGAGGAAGAAACAGTATCATGTGCACCCCCTAACTCTCCATCAGGATACTGAGAAGGAATGACACCCAGATGGAGGTGTGCAAATATTATTCTTACCTAATAGGATCCAAGGCTCCACGGAAATGAGTGGAAGTCTTCACAGACTAAAAGAACCATAAGATGAAGGAGGGAAGTGCTCCAAGAATGGCAGCTTTACTGGTCCCTCCCTGGGATCACCTGAGAAACTGCCTTGTAAAGAAACAATGCCAGTGACAGAGTTTAATTCACTGAACACAGTAAACACCAGACTGACAACTAAGGAGATGAACAAGGCAGGAGGTGCATCTCCTTACAGGACAATGTCTACGTACACAGAGGGCACAATGTTAGATCAGTGGATGCCGAAACCAGCAGTTACAGTATGACAAGGGACAGGGTACTTAAAGAGCCTCAGAGTAACTCCCTTCAAATTAATTCTTAATTACAAAGGGAAAGATGATAACTTTATAGCAGAAGAAGTTTATGAACACTTAAAACAAGTTATAGCCGGGTGGTGGTGGCGCACACCTTTAATCCCAGCACTTGGGAGGCAGAGGCAGGCGGATTTCTGAGTTCAAGGCCAGCCTGGTCTACAGAGTGAGTTCCAGGACTGCCAGGGCTACACAGAGAAACCCTGTCTCGAAAATCCAAAAAAAAAAAAAAAAAAAAAAAAAAAAAAAAAAAAAGAAGTTATTAAAAATTAGAATCACAAGGCTGGCGAGATGGCTCAGCGGGTAAGAGCACTGACTGCTCTTCTGAAGGTTCTGAGTTCGGATCCCAGCAACCACACGGTGGCTCACAACCATCTATAATGAATTCTGATGCCCTCTTCTGGTGTGTCTGAAGATGGCTACAATGCACTTACATATAATAAATAAATAAATTTAAAAAAATTAGAATCACCAATACTAGAAAAAATGATATGTGCTTGTGATGGTTAATTTCATTATTAACTTGGTCTGGGCCACAGGGTGCCTGAAGGCTTAACTAAAATAGCACTTTGGGTACATATGTATGGGCGTTTCCAGATGAAATTAACCTTCTAATTAGTGGTTGGTTTAAAGCATTTTCCTCCCCCAGCCTGTTGAAGATCTGAAGAGAATAAGACACTACTCAAAATAACAATAAAACCATTTTTTCCCTCTTGTCTGTCTCTGAGCTTGGATACCAGATTTCTGCCTTTGGGTTTAGACTGGACCTGATATCATCAGCTCTCTTGGTTCTCGGGCCTTCAGACCCAGGCTGAAAACTGTGTTCCTATCTTTCCTAGGTCTCCTGCCTGCTAGCTGTAGACCACAGACTTCCCAGCCTCTGTAACATACAAGTGGATACCCTCCAGTTAATCTCTCTCAATCTCAATTTCTCCCACATATACCTTTCATCTGATTGGTTCTCTCTCACCAGAGAACCTAGGTTAATTCATATTTGGGAAACAAGAGCAATTCTGAAGGAAGTTTTAAAATGTGAGGGTTTTCTGAGCTGTGAAGTTTCTAGAACAGGTCCTCTAACCTGATTGACGGCTCTGCTACAGATGGTAAAGATGGAGTCCATAGACGACAGGGATGACAAGATACAAAAAGCAAGGCCATGGCATACTCTTTGTCAGCCATTTATAAGAAGCAAGCAGCTGTGTGTGTGTGTGTGTGTGTGTATGTGCATGGTATTCCTGAACATTTTTAGAAATCCAAAAAATGTGCCATATGTTGCTAGGCAAGGTAGTGAGAGAAAAGAGTGAGCTCTGGGATCCCAGTTGGACTGAAGAGCTGGACACATGACCTGAAGGAGGCTTCTGAGCAGCTCCAAGGCTAAGGACCCGGAGATGAGCAGGGCTCCCTGTTCAGATATAGGGAAGAAGGCAGAGCAGTGAGTGCAGCAGCCACTCAGAACCTGAACCTCATCCAGAGCCAGGAAAGAAGGCTGACACTAGAAGAGATTTACAAAAAATAACTGCAGAGGGCCTGCTTGAGAAAACAGCAGGGCTGGGTGGCGTTCCAGAGTGTAGGGCCTTAAGGAAATGTGATAAGTCAATGAATGGCACAACCCCAGTTTGAATCAGAGTAAGTGGAAATTGCTTTTAGGACATTACTGGAACGGCTAATAAAATATGAACACTAGCTAAGAGTTAGACACTGATTTGTGACAAAATTACATTTCCTGATTTCCATCACTGCACCGTGGGGAAGAGAATATTCTTGTTTTTAAGAAACATGCCTCAAATTATTCACTGGATAATGATCTCTCCAATATATTCCTCAATAATAAAAAATAATAATTATATGCTTACCTAAACATATAAAAAGAGAAATAAGCTTAGACACTGAGGAAAATAAAAAAAAAACTGGTGAGGTATTAAAATTTGTTTTTTATATTATGCTTTACATAAATCTGAAATTAAAGAATGAAAATTGAAAATCTAAATTCTAAGCCTCTTTGTTTTGCAAATTGAAATATCTATAGTTGTGACACAGTGATATAAACTAGTGAAAGACTGAAATCATAGAAAAGATTGTTAACCAACACTTGTTACTGTGGACAAGTATAAATATGTGGTGTTTATTTTACTGTGAGCATATATGCTTGTGTACCTGTATAACACACTTCTACAATGAAAAATGCCGGTTTAAATGCTACTTGCAGGAGCTGGAAAGACAGGGGAAAGTATTTCCCTCACACACTCCTACAGCTTTCCTTGTCAGAGGTAACTGGTGCTGCAGCATTCCTGTGAGTTTCTCTGCAATCGTTTATGTACACACAACTTTATGTGGGTCTTAAAACATTATCCGTTTGTGTGTAAATGTACAATGCGTGTGGGTGAACACATGCCACAGTAACATGTCACCAGTTCTTTCCTGCTACTTGGTTCTGGGGATTAACCTCAGGTGTCAGGCCCCAACTGCAGGCTCCAAATGCTTTTATCTGTTGAGCTAGCACACCACCCAGTAATACTTTTGGCTTTTTTTGTTTGTTTGTTTTGTTTTGCTTTTTAAACACTTTTTTTCCTAATTAAAACATTTATCTTGGCAAAAAGGTCTTATATAAGCAGATAGATAAAAGTCTTATTTTTAAGGGACTGAACAGTATTGAGTTCATCTCTTGGACATTCATATTGTTAACCAACACTTGTTACTGTGGACAAAGTATAAATATGTGGTGTTTATTTTACTGTGATCATATGCTTGTGTACCTATATAACACACTTCTACAATGAAAAATGCTGGTTTAAATGCTACTTGCAGGAGCTGGAAAGACGGCTAGTTGTTCTTGCAAAGGACATGGGTTTAGCTCTCAGCACTTACATGTGGCTCACAACTGTTTGTATCTCCAGTTCCAGATGATCTGAGGCCTTCTGACATCCATGGGCACTAGATATGCACATGGTATACATACACACACACACACACACACACACACACACACACACATGCAGGCAAAAGTTCATACATATAAAACAAATACATTTTAAAAAGTTTTGGGGCTGGTGAGATAGCTCAGTGGGGAAGAGCACCGACTGCTCTTCGGAAGGTCATGAGTTCAAATCCCAGCAACCACATGGTGGCTCACAACCACCCATAATGAGATCTGACGCCCTCTTCTTGTGCGTCTGAAGATAGCTACAGTGTACTTACATATAATAAATAAATAAATCTTTAAAAAAAAGTTTTTAAAAGCTACATGTAATTTAAACTTATGAATTATTGTCAAAATTCTTCTCCAATAAGATAATCTAGTTTATAACTGTATTTACAATGTGTGAGTTTCTAGTTCTGGGTGTTGGCTTTTTAACCACTGATCCTGGACTATTTTGAAAGGAGGAGAGCCTATACTACACAGTTCTATTTTCAAAGTATACAAAACTTTGACCCCTTTGTTTGCCTGCTCATACAGAGTTTACTGGGGCGACTGGCAACTTTAGCGAGGCTCAGTTCACCTTCCCAACTCTTAGATGAATACTTCTCCCAAAGGCAAAAGCATCTTTTTCCCCCCTACTTTTCAAAGTCATGGATTCCACACAACGGAGTCACTTAGTTGATTCACTTTGTAGGACTCTAGGCAAGGACTGTGTGCTGGAAAGAGAAGGGGCATTAAAGTCATAGCCCTGGGGCCCAGGGCCCTGGCCTTGAACCCTCATCACTGACTGCGTGCATTCATATAGACCTGAATGTCACTAAGTGCCCAGGAGCCTGGCACTCAAGGCAGAGCTTGAGTTGGGAGAAACAAAAATCTATGCTACACTGTTCCACACTTCACGTAAACTGACAATGCCACACAGTAAGCACAATAATTGGGTTTAAAACTTAGTTATTTTAGAAACCACTCTTTTGTTCCTACTTTCCCCTCCATACGTCCTCAATCACATGGTTTCAGAAATTATTTGAGGCAATAACAGAGACAGAAAGAATGCCACTGCTTAGAGAAGGAAACCTAGCCCAGATTTAAAAGTGGGGTTCAAAGAAGGTCCTCATAATCATGCTGTCTGGCATTTGAGTTATTTGTAATACAGTTGGCTACAAGGGCAGTCCTGGGCACTTCTTAGTTTCAATTATCTTAAAATCACTCTGACCTGGATGGTTTATTTTTATCTTCTATAGACACAGAAGCCTGCAATTGACATGTATGAGAACGCTTGCTAGGTGTATCATACCTGTAGAGCACATGAGTGTTCCTGGGCCAACTGGTGGCATAGAAAAGCAGTACCGACAGAGTACCCTCTGCAGCATGGCCATGGGTTAGCACTAACTAGCCCACAGTCAAGTCCGCTCTGCGCCTCATAATTTCATTTGAACAGTAGAACAATAATAGTAGTATGGTTATCAGGTCTCTATTGCTGCTAAAAAATGTAGTGATGACTCATACATATAGCCCTTATTGCTTCAGGCCCTTGGTAAACAGCACAGAACAGTGGCAGCGTGCCGCAGGACAAAACTCATTAAAAGGGCCAGGTAGCAAAAGGTAGTAAGAACAGACCTGGGTTCCATAATCTCAAGGGCGCACCCTCAGTAGCCTAAAGATCACTTGTTAATATCCCAGTTCTTAAAGCCTCCATCTCCTCATAGGGAAGGGACCCTAGTTTTACTACAAGGGCCTCTGGTGGACATCTTACAACTATGTGTTGTATGGCATGACAGTGTATTATCTGTAATCCCAGCACACAGGAGGCTGAAGCAGAAGGATCAAGAGTTTGAGATCAGCCTAGGCTACAAATAGCAAGTACAAGGGCAGTCCTGTTGACTACGGTGAGACCTGTCTAAAAACATAAATAAATAAATAAAACATCATCCAAACTACAGCATATAATCACCTCACAAGTTCCTTACAGTAAATGAGATGTCCCACGTGACATCCTCAGCACACTACTGGTGCAAACTGAGAGCATAATTATACTAATTACTATTTTTATCAGCAGCCTTCCGGTAAGTCTTTTAAATGCTCTTATTGCTGTCTTTGCTTTCGTTTGTACTCATGTTTGTTCATCCAATTACTCTTGGTCAGCAGCACTCATGTGCCAAGCTTTCTGGGCCATGGGTAATAAAGAACTGACCCATTTTTGCCTTACTGCAAGTAAGAAGGAGAACAGACACCAAACAGGGCTCCAGCAGCGGCGACCGAATGTGCACTGCTCTCGTGCAGGAGGGACCGAGTTTCTGAGGCATCCAGAGCAGGACAGGTGATGACCATGTCCCAGAAGAGAAAATAGGGTAGGATGCTGAGAAAGGAGGGGCTGGGCGGGAAGAGGATGCTGGGAAAGGAGGGACTGACATATATGAGGCCTTGAAGCCATCTGAGGGGCCTAGGAATGGGTCTGGAGCAGAAGTCTGTGACGGATCATATCTGCTTTGGTATAAGGGATTGACTGTCTGCTTGTAATCCCAGAACCTTGGGGCAGAGGTTTCACTGGCTAGCTGGCCAGCCCGCCTAGCCAATCAATGAGACCTGTCTTAAAAAAGACAAAGTGAAACTGGTTAAAAGTTTCATAGAATAAGCAACTGTGGAATGTCCCACCTTAAATAGGATATCTATATTACCCATCACCCAAGGCTCAGAGAACACTGCAAAAGAGAGGAAGAATGTGAAGCAGTGTCTTCTGGATAGGACATAGCTGATGCATGCATGAACTCACTGCAGCTGCAGTTATTTACATTAGATCTACACAGAAGCAGTTTTTCTCAATATCTTTTAATGGAAGGGAGAAGAGCTCATAAGGCTCTACCTCTGGCTGACAACAGTTAATGGTGGCTGGAGAATGGGTGTCACTTTGGTGGTATAGTCATTGATAAGTGAAGGAACTCTTGTTCCTGCTCCCTGTAGGCAGCCCTAATTAAACTCAGTGGGTCACTTGCACAAGGGACATGAAAGTAGGAAGGGCCTTGCTGAGAATAAAGGCTCCAGTGGAGAGAGTGAGGCAGGGTGATAAGTTGAAGGGGACTAAAATTCATTATATAAATGTATACAAAGAATAAAAAAAAGTAACAACAGAGTTCCAGGTCATCCTCAGTGCTGGCTGGCTGTCATTGAAGAGATTTTTGCTTTTGGCTGTGGATATAGCTTCAGTTGAAGGAGGGAGGTCAGGCTGAAGCATACACGGTGTTCCCATGCTGGGCATGTCCATAGGATCCATGGAACCTCACAGTGCTCACTGTATGCCAATGTAATTCCTTTGATGCCAGCAGCCCTTGGGAAATCAGAATGCCGGGTAATAACCCCAGGTGAAATATTAATAGCTGCTCCTTGGGGCCTCTGCATAATGGCTGAGCATTTGGGACTAAAGTTTTGCAGGTAAAGAGAAGGGAGCTAAATTTACAGAGGAGTAAAGAATATATAAAGGTTAAAAGACATTACCATCACTACTGTGCAGAGACTTTCCACCTTCAAATGATATTTGAGATAGATTACACAACTTTGCTCCCATATCAGCACTAAGTTTCCTTAGAGCTGGGAAGAGCCAGAGAGGATGTTGTTCTTACT
Organism: Mastomys coucha; assembly: GCF_008632895.1. Classification (NCBI taxonomy): domain Eukaryota; kingdom Metazoa; phylum Chordata; class Mammalia; order Rodentia; family Muridae; genus Mastomys; species Mastomys coucha. The sequence continues at coordinate 76,482,434 of NW_022196911.1, forward strand.
TTCCTAGTGCGCACTGCACTGGGAGCCAGGGACCCACAGAGCAGAGCCCTGAAGCCATGGAGAGATTCAGGACTACCTTCACATATTAAGTGGACCTGTATTCAGACTACTGAAATCAACACAAAGACAAACATGATTTGGACCATCTAGTCCTCTGCTTTACCAGCTGGCCCCTCTCTACTTACGAAAACAACCAAGAGTTTTCTACACTCGGGAAGAGCAGACATCAGGAAGCAAACTAAGAGAGTAAGAATGTGGTGGCAAAGAAAAGAGTCAAACTAAAAACAGATCAAATAGACCAGGAAATGGAAAAAACAAATAATTTCTTCCACTTTTTTCTTAGTTCTTCTAGCAGAAATCAAATCTTTTTTATTGTTAGATCAAATTGAAAAAGGAATTTCTGTAGGTAGATCAGCTGTCAGCCAAAGATAAATACTATATAACATTTGCTTTTTGTTGAAGTGCCCTTGTGCAGGAGCTTTCCGAGCTGAGAGGAAAGCTCAACCTTGCTCATCATCTTTAATGCCGATTAACGTGACATTACACAAAGGAAAAGTGTAGGACTACATATAAACAGCATTAGTTTTCAAATCTTTAAACAAATCCTACTAGCCTCTGTGAATAACAATTAAACCTAGACAACAACTGAATGACTAAAAGTTTTAGCATCCTTATTTTTAAAGCTCAGGAAATTGTCTGTCTTAAGTTTTTTGCTTATATAATTCCTCTAAGTTTAAAAAGTCAAGGGTTTGGCCAGTGTATCTGGCAGAGCCAGGCTGAGAATTCAGCTGGCTCACTGTGTATGTGGTGGGGCCAGGGTGAAGATTCCATCACTGCACTGGGGTGTCCAGCAGGGCCAGGGTCTAGGCTGTGGTCTGTATGCATGCTGGAGAAATTAGTTACATAAAGGAAGACTGAGTAAAGAATATGTTGAGGATAATGGAAGCCAGGTTTTGTTTCTCCATACTGCAAAAGAAAATTACAGACACAGGAGACTAAAGAATTCATATGATACTGGAATGAAATGTGAGATGCTAATAGATGTTTAATGTAGACAAACATCTCACGATATTCAGAGGGTCCCCAAAGACACTGTGGATACCCAAATTCAAAGATGCTCGAATTCTTATACAAAATGATGTATGTAATACATAACCCATGCATATTTTTCCATATACCTCATCATCTTTTTTTTTTAAGATTTATTTATTATTAAAAGTGAGTACACTGTAACTGTCCTCAGACGCACCAGAAGAGGGCGTCAGATTTCATTGTGGGTGGTTGTGAGCCACCATATGGTTGCTGGGATTTGAACTCACAACCTTCGGAAGAACAGTTGGTGCTCTTCCCCGCCTCCCCCCCAGCCATCTCACCAGGCCCACCTTAAGTCATCTTTATATTACTTATAATGACTAATATACTGCCAACATATTACTTCATTTGCATAGGTTCAGTATAATACACTATAAATTCAAGTTTTGGTTTTTGGAGCTTTCAGAACCATCTTATTTTTCAAATATTTTCCATTTGCAGTTGGTCGAATCTACCCACAGACCACGCTGTGACCACGCATGAATATACCCTGCCCATTCTCTAGCTCTGTTTGCTGAGGAACGTAAGGGTAGTAACATGCCAACAACAATCACACCTACCACTCAGATCCTTATTTCCACTGAGATACACCCATCCATAGCTCTATTAATTTTGTTCTCAGTCTTGGGAGTATGGTCTATAGATTTTATCCTGACTAACCTGTAAGGACACACACAGCCATGGATAACAAGGGGGACAGACTAAACAGCAGTGAACAGGCAACGCTGATCATCACATGAAGAACAGCTTATGTCCTGTGGCCACTCTGGACACTTGTTAAAATTTCTAATATGTGGGTACCTTTGCATCCCTCCCATACAGATTCTGGTACTAAGGTCCTTCTGTTGTGTGCTTCCAGGGCCTTACTAGAACAGTATACTAATAACTGGAGGCAGACACAAATGGTTTCAGCTGTTAGTGCACAGAAAAATATTTCTCAATTTTTTAACTGAGCAATGCAAATTCATTCTTACAGTGCTGGGGTCAAAAGTCCAAAACCAAGTGTCAGCAGTGCCTGCACTGTTCATCGAGGCTTCAGGAAAACATCCATCCCTTCCTTTCCCAGGTCCTAACAGCTGCCTGCATTGCAGGTTTGTGGTCGCTTCAGGAGAACATCCATCCTGCCTTTCCTAGGTCCTAACAGCTGCCTCCTGCATTGCAGGTTAGACGTAAGTCACTTCCCTCCTCCCACTGGCCTTTCAGGACAGTTACTGCCTCTAACTTAGCTTCCAGTTAATTGCCTCACAAAGTTCTTCTGTTGCTCTTTTAAGTTAGTGTTTTCGACATTTGTTTACAGTACGTTCTGCATTCGTTATTAAAACAGCATTACTTCAGGTGTTGTGTCTGAATCTGTTGCTTGGTCTGTGCCGTGAAAGGACAATGTTTACAGAACTGCACGCAATTTAACATCGCAATGACAGCCAAGAGTGAAGCTGGCCCCTTCAGGAGAACATCCATCCCTGCCCTTCCTAAGTCCTAACGGCCGCCTGTATTGCAGGGTTGTGGTCCCTTCTTCCATTCTCCCCTTTGTCCTTTGGTTTTTCTGACTATCCCTAAACTTTATTCTTAGTATAAGGTATTGGAAAATATTTTTTTTTCAAGGGAAAAACACAGTAATCAAGTAGTCTGGTATTAAGTTTTCTTTTCCTCAAATTCTGTTTCAAATATAAAAAGATCATTTAGAGAAGAAAAATCTTTCTCATTGTTGACAATCTGTGTCTGGAGTTAGCTTGGAGATTAAAAAAAAAAAAACAACTTTCACATTTATAAAATCTCAAACTTAAAACCTGTAAGAAGAACTTTAAGAAATAAACTCCCAAGTATTCTTCACTCCGATGATTCTGCCCAATGTGTTTTCATAAACCCTGTTCTCACATATTTGTGTACACCCATCCATCTAAGTGTGTATAAGCAGACATAAAATCATTATAATACATTGCTAAAAAAGAACTAATGGGCTGGGCAGTAGTGGCACACGCCTTTAATCCCAGCACTTGGGAGGCAGAGGTAGGTGGATTTCTGAGTTCAAGGCCAGCCTGGGCTACAAAGTGAGTTCCAGGACAGCCAGGGCTATACAGAGAAACCCTGTCTCAAAAAACCAAAAAAAAAAAAAAAAAAAAAAAAAAAAAAAGGACTAACGGACTTCAACCATAGAATTTATATATCATGATATTCTTCAAATGATGCAGAGTTCTAGTTACAAAAGATAACAGATATTGCAAGCCCTAAGTGTTTTGTTTTTGCTTGCTTTTCAATTGTTGGGTATATCATACTATTACATGTTAATCTAATTATCAAACAGAGATACCAAGAATAGTCAGCGATCTAAGGAAGAAACCAGGGAGGCAGACAGGTAAGTGAGAGACAGGAAGTGTGTTATGTGGGGAGTGGTGAAGACCTGGACCAGCCTGTTCCCTGCAGGAAGGAAGCAGTAAGGTTCCCTGGCAGATGGCTCTTATTCTAAAAACATGTGTGGTGTGCCAGAACTTCTGATCTTTTAAGAGAAGCTGCAAACATGTATCTTTTAAAGGGATATTATTCCATCTGAAACTGAAACTAAAGTTAAAACAATATAAAACTGGCTTAAGAAAAAAAAAAAAAAAAAAAGGCCAGCTTGCATATAGCCAGCCCAGCATACCGCTGGCTAACAGGTGTAATAACAGTTCCCATTTAATCTGTGGCTGTGACTCATCAGAGTTCCACACGTAAATAGGTGATACACAGTGTGCAGAACAATGAGACAATGACCCTGCCCTAAGGATACTGGAGTCAATTCTCCTGCAAAGGAAGTGACGCCAGAGCAACTACCCTCTGCTGCTGTGACTGACCTGAGTCTACACTACAAAACAGCACCTGCGAAACAGAGCTCTTAAAGGGACCTTCCAGACTACTCCCGTGGATGGACACTCTGCTTCAAAGTAATTACTAACAAGCTTGTGATGATTCAAAAAAACTAAGACTTTTGGGTCTGATTTTTTTTTTTTAAGATAAGAAAAAAAATAAGGCCCTGGAGGGATGGCTCCGCAGTTAAGGACTTTGTGCCTCTGAAGAGGACTTGAGTTCAGTTCCCAGCACTTATGTTAGGTCTTGCGACTTCCTAGAGATCCACTTCCAGGGGATCCTGGACTCTGAAAGCAATCTGCACTCTCATGTGCACATACCCACCCACCACAACCCGACACATAGACACACAATTAAGATGAAAATAAGCCTTAAAAAGAGAAGACAAGGCTTTGTATTCCAAGGCTGACTATAAGATTTATGTAGTAACACTTGCATTTATACATTGTATACTAACTACTATAACTATTGCTTAGTTTATTCAAAAATACAGTTACTAATATAATTGATTCAACTTATATTTTTAAACGTTTTATACTGTAATACTTTTTTTTTTTTTTTAAAATACTGTAACACTTTAAAGTCTTCCATAAGGGCTTTCTTGGTTCTGTTAGCCTTAAGTCACTTCCCTCCTCCCACTGGCCTTTCAGGACTGTTACTGCCTCTAACTTAGCTTCCAGTTAATTGCCTCACAAAGTTCTTCTATTGCTCTTTTAAGTTAGTGTTTTCTGCCTTTGTTTACAGCACATTCTGCATTCGTTATTAAAACAGCTTACTTCAGGTGTTGTGTCTGAATCTGCTGCTTGGTCTGTGCCTGGGAAAGGACAATGTTTACAGAACTGCACGCAACTTAACATCACAATGACAGCCAAGAGTGAGATTTAGTAGACTTACATTGTTCAACAAAGTGCAGATCAGTTTGGATTCTCTCAAGCACAGGCTGAGGCTACATGAGGAAGTGGTGTAGATCTAGTAATTAGCTGTGTATAGTAGCACCAGGTTACAAAGAATATTTAAGGGCACTATGGCAACTCTGGCTCAAAAACATACACATCACACACCATAAGCATTCTATTTGCAATCTATTGTTTGTTATGTTTAGAGTCACTGTTAACCAGGCTGCTTCTACAAATTAGTGTAATATTATTAGCTAAGTTAGACGCCTTTGCTGAATGTATACTCCTGGACTCAAACAGGAAACACAATCTGCAGTGCAAAGACACTTCATCTTGGGAAGTGAGTAGGTTATGAGTGTTCCCCCGGGGATGGGAAAAGAGCCCTGAGGAAGTGAGGACACAGCAAGAGGTCAGTTTCTTCAAGGGGCAGGTCTTAAAGGGATACTAAGCCTACTGGGGTCTTGATCCTAGACTTTCTAGCTTCCAGAGTCCTTCAGGGTAAATTTTAGTTGTCTATAAAGCACCCAAGTTAGGACATTATGTTGTTGTTGTTGTTGTTGTTGTTATTGTTGTTGTTGTTGGTGGTGGTGGTGGTGGTGGTGGTGGGGTGTGTGTGTGTGTGTGTGTGTGTGTGTGTGTGTGTACTAGGGTACCTGAGGACATCAGAGGACAACTTCCTGGGGCTGAATCTTGCCTTCCACGTGGTAGAGGTGGGGTCTCTCTTGTTTCTGTTTCTGTGTTGCATCCTCCCTAGAATCCTGGGCAATTCTCCTATCTCCATCTTTCACCTCACTATAGTTGTGCTGGGAGAAGAGATGCATGCCACGGTGCTCCACTTTGTATGTGGGTTCTAAGACTCCAACCAAGTTGTCAGGCTTGCGGAGCAGGGCCTTTACCCACTAAGCCATTTCCCCAGCTCCCCTACCTTCTTTTTGAGAATGACATTCCCTGTTTCAGCCAGCCTGGCTAGCCTGTAAGCCTCTGGGGTCTGCCTGTCTCTGTCCACTCCACCAAATGTTGTCACACCTAGCTTTTACATGGGGGCTGGGGTCTGAACATATTCTTATATTTGAATAGCAAGCATTTCTACCTCCTAGCCATCGCTCCAGCACTAAGAGATTAATATATTTTAAAAATACTTTTCTTGAGAGCAAAATTACATCATCTGTTCCTGTATGTTCAGAGTGCCAAGGGTGTCTGGCTTTCCATGGCAACTAGTCAGCTCCTTACCTGCTCACTATGAATGGATTACTTATTTCTTTGCCTGCCCTTTAGTTTCAATATATTCAGGAAAGGAGCGGTCCAGAGTAAATGGTGACTGCCATTTCCTATTTTGTAAAACTGGCAGCCCACAGGCGTTAGCTAACATAAGAGAGGATAAATACATGGGGATTTTATAGTGCTCCCTGCTCTGTATGTTACATACATACTCATATAGCAAGATTATAGATTAATTTCAATTGAGGACAATTAATAGTCATAAAACTTAAACTCATCAAATTTAAGTTTTGATTTTGATTTTCTTTCATGAAAGATTTTTTTTTTTTAAGTCCGGGTTTCACTATGTACCCCTAGCTGTCCTGGAACTTGCTCTGTAGACTGGGCTGGCCTTAAACTCATGAAGATCCCCCTGCCTCTGCCTCCCAAATGCTGTAATTAAAGGCAAGAGCCACTACCCCTTGGCTCTCATGGAAGATTTTATAGTCAGTTCATGTCAGATGGGAGAAAGGTCCATAAAATTAATATAATTCTACTATTAGAATTAACATTATTCTAATTGCTTAGTTAAATATCACTAAGAATAATACTATTTAAATTAATTGGTTAATAAAGGTTTACATATCATTTCAGAAATGTCATATGCCTATACTTTACATAATTAGTTTTAAAAAGCATGCTATATAATACATATCATATAACATGTTTCATTGTATAAATAGAAATACAAGATACATATCATATCATTGCATCTCTATGCTGTTCTTTTCAATTGCTATCACTTAAACACTTGGGCTAAGATGACTGTATTCTTCCTCTCTTCTCACCTCTTGCAATTAGGCAGGGTCATGCATCATTTCTGGCTAAAGGCCACCGTGGGACACAGAGACCTGGGCCAAGGCACAGAGAAGCTGGTGTGCACATGCTTTGGTGATTTAAGGAAGCTGTGTTTGAGATGCAGAGTCAGCCACAAGATTGAGTTGCAATGTGCATGCTTGGTCACAGCCTCGGAGGTGCACCCAGATCCACAGGAGACCACAGGTGAGTGAGAAAATTGCCTTTGTTACAAAAAGACCTATACCTTTAGTGGTATGTTGCTAGCTACATTAAGGAGTAGGGCAGAAATGTCTTCACATATTTTTTTTAAAATATTTATTTATTTATTTATTTAATGTGTATGAGTACACTGTAGCTGTACAGATGGCCGTGAGCCATCATGTGGCTGCTGGGAATTGAACTCAGGACCTCTGCTTGCTCAGGCCCTGCTCACTCCTGGTCTACTCCCTCTGGTGTAATACACTGTAGCTGTCTTCAGCCACACCAGAAGAGGGCGTCAGATCTCATCATGGATGGTTGTGAGCCACCACATGGTTGCTGGGATTTGAACTCAGGACCTTTGGAAGAGCAGTCAGTGCTCTTAACCACTGAGCCATCTCACCAGCCCCCCCGTGTCTTCACATCTTACTTCACAACTTCTAGTTTATAGTTCCCCAAAACTATAACCACAAAACAATCAAGAATATTAGTTTTCAATCAGTTTAAACTTAACATCTATGAGAAACTTGCCAGTGTATCTTGATGTGGGCCTTCCAACATCTACATCCCTCCCCAGTCTGACGTCAGGCTCTCTTAGAACTGTACGTGGCCTTCTGTGCCTCCTGCCAACTGCTTCCCACCCTTCCTTCCTCCGTTAGTGTTTTTGTCTGTCTGGGCACTCTTCTCCATAGCTGCATCCACAACCCATTGTCACAGGTTCCTGGGTTAGGTCACTTCTCACCCTTCCACACTTCTCAGAGCTGAATGCACCTTCCAGCTGTGTTACTCTGCCAGCTGCTTCCTGCTGCTGGCCCTTGTACCCTCCTGTATATCAACACTTTGCTTTGCCTTGCTGTTTACTCTTGAGTTCATGTAGCCTATTCCTGTACCTTTAGGTATAAAGATGGCTATAAGAGAGATCTGTGACAGTCTCAATGTTTTTAAATAATGTGTCTACTTATCACTGTTCCTTAGACTTACTGGTGAAAACTACTTTGGTTTAGAAGTTGTTTTTATAATTTAATGATTTATAGGCTTTTTACAAAGTAGATCAACTAAATAACTTCAATGCTGGCTTCAAAGGGAAGTGAATTCCTTGAGAAGAGAAGGGAGAGGCTACAGCCATGAAAAGCAGTGAAGAAATAGGAAGGTTAAGGAGGAGACTGGAGGAGCATCAGGAACAGTGTGAAAGGGGATGAAGCAGCGCCTCTGAATTCAGGGAAAGAGCATTCTAAAACTGACACTTCCAATGTCTGTGGAACAGTCCCACTAAGATGCCTCACAAGACTCCCCACATGCCATGGGTTAAAACTCAACCAACCCCTGCAAGACTAAAATGACTCATTCACCTAGAGCCTGCTCCTCTTAGTGTGTCTATGACTGTCTACCTGGACAATCAGGACTAGGAAGCCAAACGAGGCTTTTCTTTCCTATCTCTGCCATACCCCAAGACAGCAGCTGGTCCTCTCATTCCTTTCCCCTCTGCCCCCGCCTCACACACAGCCTGACTTGACTTCTGATAATACCATTAGCTTCCATGACTTTATTTTACCTCATTCTTGAATCTGTTTTCCTCCCATTATGAAATGTTTTGAACAGTGTAGCCAACACTATATGATCTCTACCCACACTCCTATTAACCTTCCTCCTTTTTCTAGTACTTTAACTCTGTTCATCTGCCTTACATTGCCCAGCTATAGAATACTGTCTTCAACTATGGAAGCACAGACCTTCTCCAAGAAAGCCACAAGTTGTAATTCCAGTCCTCTTGCTAGTGATTCTTTTTTGAGTGAAGACAAGGGGGAAAATCTTTCAATGTTTTCAAAGGTACACATTAGCTATTAAAAAGAATTAATATTTATCAAGTACTTACAGAATTTTAGATACAAGGTTGGGTAGTAGCTTCATGTGTGTTATGTCATTAAATCCTCATAGTAAGTAACCTTACTCAGCCATAACTGCGACATTCTCTCGTCACGAACAGTTTCATTTAGCAAATGGAACAAATGTGAAATCATTCAAACCCATCATCTACTCCTGCAGCACATCCTTATTAGTCCAACTTTCAAAACACATTGAGCATTCAATAGCTACTCCTGTAAATGGTCATTAGCACTGGGGATTTCCCAATACTTGGAAAGATATTCAGGCACTGACTCTCCTTTAGTCTATCTTCCAATATCACCCTGTAGATAAGTCTGCACAGGCCTGGGTTCTCACAGATCATAACATTCATTTGTGTAACAAATATTTATAGTGTTAGGCAATGTGCCAGATGTTAGATGTAATAGTGATCAATGCAATCATGGCAGTCACCATCCTAGGTTAGCCTGGGAGAGGAAAGAAACTAGCAAAAGGAAAACAAAGAGAAAGAAGTGAGGTAATAGAGAAAACACAAGGTGATGTCAGGCCACAAAGGAATGGTATTGTTCTAGACCCCAAGGCTCTGAAGAGGCAATTCCAAGATAACATCTAAGCTGAGAAGAAAGGATGAATGGGAATTATTAAAGGGGTGGGGTAGGAGCAGTTAGAGGAACAGAACTCACACAGATCACGGCAGGGCAGAGACAGGAGGATTTGAGAAGGATTAAGGCATGTTTAAAGAATAGACAAAGTCCAGTAAGGCTGGAAGACAGTATGAAGAAAACACAGAGGGGGAAGGGAAGGGAAGGCAGCAAGGGACAAGACAGGAGGACAGAAGGGCAAACACATGTCTTTTGAGTTCCATTTGAAAACACAGGTCTACTGTCCAGTGGACTGCTGTAAATCAGGAATCCCAGTACTGGGCAGGAGTTCAAGGTCATCCTCAGCTATACAATAAGTTCAAGTCTAGCTAGTGAGGTACAGGGTGGTGTTTGGGGGTAAACACAGCTTTGGGATGAGGGCTTAGCTCAAAGGTTGCCTAGCACATGCAAGGTCCAGGTATAGTGAGAATCTGAAACTTTGGTTTCTTTAAAAAAAAACCACAGAAATATTGTAAGAATATGTTTTCATTTTTAATCCCAAGTGTATGAAGAATATGGAACTGCTTCTCAGCAGCTGACTAGGATTTGCCTCATGCCTAGCAGAAGCATGGTTTTGCCAGCTGCAGATAGTTTCTGTGACTGTATGACATTTTGGAATTCTGGGAACTTTTCAGAGGGTCTATAAACGTTAGGGTCATAAGAAGTGAGGTTAGTGGTTGGTGGTCATTCAAGGGGGTTGGTTGCAGTTTGTTAGTACTCATATTCAAAGAAGAAACACACAAACAAAAAAAGTAGATTCAAGGATCTCTATCTCTCTCCTGTCCATCCTTCTTTGTCCCCTATCTAGTGAATAGAGGATAAAGCAAGGGATGGGGGTTAGAAGGGTGAAACAAAGAAGAATCCACAAAGTAGCAAAGACCCAGCTACACCCTAGAATTAGGCCCCGCACAGCTAATAAGTAAGTTTTATTCCAAGAGGAAGGTCCAGACATGGAAGGATTTTGGGTTCAGCACGTTGGAAAGCTAATTCTAGCTTCAGTGTGAAAATATTAAGTCTGCAGCCAGTGAGACTTGTTGAGAGATGGTTGCACCCATGGGACTTCACTAAGACTAAAACCAGACTCCTGTGTGATCATATTTAGAGCTGTGTGAGTTTAGGCTGAGACATGGTCACCTGTGACTGACCGAGAGTCAAGATGCTATAGAGAGATAGGCAAAGAATGGTTGCATTTCTGACTTGGATTAGGTATGTTGGTAAATTTCTTGCAACAGCAACACCTTTTAGTGATCGCCACAATCCAGGGCAGCTGTGTAAACAATACTCTGGGGCTGACATTTTAAATTTACTTCTCCTTTATTCCTTCTACATTTATAAATAACAGCAAGTATTCTCTGGATTTGTAAATACAGAAATGTGACCTTATAAAATAATGTGGGAGGAAGAAAGATAATCACAGGACCTACTTAATCAGAGTAACTATTAGTTGGCTGTTAAAAGAGCCAAGTAATTTGGAATAATGAAAGCAAGACTAAGAATTAGCAGACTAGTTTAAATGAAGCCATTCTTCTTTCAAGTGGGATGCATTGCAAATTAAGACATAATGAATCACTCTTAAAAATTAAATACTTTGGGATTGCTGTATTACCTAATAAAAGTTGCCTTGGTGTAAGCCTAATTGTAATAACAAATAAACCCCAAGCTTTATCCTTGCTTAACATAAGTTTATTCACAACCCCAAAGTATTCCAATATAAGTGCTTCTGGGTCAAAATAGTGGTCTTTATATCATGCAACCACTTAGTGGTCTGTCTGACAAAAACTCTGCCACAGCCAACACATGCCTTCAGGCTCCTCTAGGGTACCAATGTCCAGTCAGCAGAAGGGGTCAGGGAATGGGAAAACCAGGCATAAACTATCAGTCTCATGATACATACAGCTGCAAGGGGACATGTCCAGGAAGGACAGGATACATGCTTTGGTAATTTGGTTAGCAGCCTCTTGGTACAAATGGTAAAACTCAGGGCAAGATATATGACAGAGCAGACTGCTAACAGTATTAAACACAACACCTCAACAGTATAGGGAAGGTTTCACATGAACGAGAACACACATGCATACACAGACATTTTAAAAATTATTCAAGGGTGCCTAGCATGCTCAAAACAACAACAACAACAACAACAACAACAACAACAACAAACCTGGACTCAATACAGTACTAAAGAAACAAGCAGGGAGCCCGGTGGTGGTGGTGGCGCACGCCTTTAATCCCAGCACTTGGGAGGCAGAGGCAGGTGGATTTCTGAGTTCGAGGCCAGCCTGGTCTACAGAACAGCCAGGGCTACACAGAGAAACCTTGTCTCTGAAAAAAAAAAAAAAAAAAAAAAACAAGCAAAAAAAGCAAAAAACCAGAGGCCAGAGGCATATATACAGCATAGTCTCTGAGCCACTTCAGACTCTGCCATTAAGAAGATCACTGAGGGGTTTGCAGCCCCTTAGGACGAACAACAATATGAACTAACTAGTACCCTCAGAGCTCCCAG
>NW_022196911.1:76494592-76515622 GCF_008632895.1 Mastomys coucha
TACCCTTGAATCAAAACTGTGAGCAGAAATCCCTCTTCTTTACAACCCAGCCAAGCTGTGGTACTATGTTATTAGCAACAGAAAACATTTTTAAAATGCTACTGTGTGTGAAAAATATTAATAAAACTCTTCTTTCAAAACACTAAACTATGTATTTGCAATTAGTGAATGATGGATTACATGGTATTTATGCTGAAGCAGTCAAAATCCAGCACTGAACATTCCTATTTCAGACAGTACAGGTGATTCCTGGATAGAACATCAATTAGCAGGTTAAAATTAAAAATCCTAACTCATTTTCATTACAAAAAGTAGAAGTTTTGTCTTTTTCCTTCAAGTATAACACTATTCTTTTAAAGATTTTTTTTTTTTTTGCAAATAACTCAGAATTTGTATTTTTAACTAAAGAGAAGGACAACTAAAAAGAGAATGAGGAGCTGGAGAGATGGCTCAGTGGTTAAGAGCACTGACTGCTCTTCTGAAAGTCCTGAGTTCAAATCCCAGCAACCACATGGTGGCTCACAGCCATCCCTAATGAAATCTGACGCCCTCTTCTGGAGTGTCTAAAGATAGCTACAGTGTACTTACATATAATAAATAAATAAACCTTTAAAAAGAGAGAGAGAGAATGAATAGGCATACAGTAAAATTGTGACAATTCATCTGTGTACCATAAGCAAGCAATTATGACCCTTTTCTACTTCATGAGGTACTAAGGTAACAACTATGGTCAGCAAAACTAGTACTTTATTTGCTAGCTATTTTACAGTAAAAGATTACATTTTTAAAAATCTGTAATTTTTTTTTGATGCTGAAGGATCTGGGGACTGATCTCTGCAATTCTGCTGGGACACAGGTAAACAATGACCACATCATCTAATGGCTCAACAGAGGGCAATCTAGGGGTCTCTCTCCCCTACACTCAAAAGATGCACCTCCATTTTATTCATTGAAACTACTATTTTTACACTGAGAAAATGACTCAAGTTTAAGAACTGGTTTTGTCAGCTAAACAGAACAGCTCACATATCCAAGGAAAATAATCTCAGCTATGAGAAGCTGGCAAATGACAACTTATTTTCAATTTGAAAACTTGTAAAAAAAAAATTAACTAAAATGAAAGAATTTTATCAGGGGTGTTGTCACTCCTTGCAGCTTTTCTTCTAAACTGTGTTCAAGTACTACCATAGCGGCCAGTACTTATGTAGTGTTACCATGTCAGGGCCTGTGCTAAGTGGCTTCCATCTGTTATCACCTGAGTCCTCACCACCTACTTGTAAATAAAACATTTCCAACATCAGAGTTTAAGGACTGATTTCAAGAGGGGTGGGTACTTTCCCAAGTCCTTCAAGTATTAGAGAGGAAAGGTTGAGACTCGCTTCTCTATTTCTAGAGCCAGTGCTCTTAACCTGCCCTCCACCTTGCCCTGCATACCCTCTGCAAGCAAGAGGAAATTCTCCTAATGGTCTCATCTACAGCACCACTGTCCAGCAGCCCCTGGTCGTCTTCCCAGCACCACCAAGTTGGGGCTCCACACAATGCCTTTTCAAGGGAGGAAGGCTGGTCAAGTCAGTCGCCACCAGCAACATCAGCTCAGTGGGAAGACATCTCAGGTGAAATTATATTACCATGAAGGGGGACAAGGAAGACCTCATTCAGTTCAAAGATCAAAATGTAAGACTTCGAGGCCAGCCTGGTCTACAGAGTGAGGTCCATGACAGCCAGGGCTATACAGAGAAACCCTGTCTCGAAAAACAAAAAACAAACAAACAAACAAAAAACAAAATGTGAGACTTGAGTTTCTAGCCTTCTTCTGAAAATAGGTGGGGCTGGTGAGATGGCTCAGCAGGTAAGAGCACCGACTGCTCTTCAGAAGGTCATGAGTTCAAATCCCAGCAACCACATGGTGGCTCACAACCACCCGTAATGAGTTCTGACGCCCTCTTCTGGTGCGTCTGAAGACAGCTACAGTGTACTTACATATAATAAATAAATAAATCTTTAAAAAAAGAAAGAAAACAGGTGCTAAAAGAAAGGCGGAGAGGGTAAATACAGTCCGAAGAAGCATTTTATCACCTGCACTGCTGCCGGGAGACCTGGGATCCTGTTTTGCTCCAGCGTGGCTGCATCTTTGCTCATGGGTAACACATTACCTGGGAGTGAGGGTAGCCTACACAGAAGCTTCCTATGGTCATTAAACACCAGTGGGCAGTACAGTCCTGGAGCTCAGCTCCCTACGCTGAGAGGAGTGCACTAGAAAAACTTTACATTCTTTCCAGCTAAAATCTTAGGAAGTTCTGTCTCATTTTCAGTTCCAAACCTTTTTAAAAATAACCCAAACAAAATTCTACCAGAGAAGTTGATGTCACCTCTTCCTTGCTTTTTCCTTAAACTGGACTGTTTTGTTTTGTTTTTTTAAAGGATATGCCTGGAGACTACTCGACCTACACAAAAGAAAGTCAGCAGGAGCTGAACAGTAGTAGCAGCTGGTTATTCACTTCATTCTGAAGACGTTTGCTACAGGGTTGGCTAAAAGAGATCTGATGTGACACAGCAATAATTCTTCATCACACAGAAGTCAGTTCCATCTTTTTTTTTTTTTTTCAGGCTAGTTTGCTTACAGAACAGGAAGCTATGCTGACTTAGAACATTTGCTGGAAGAGACTCTCAGGACCTCTCAGGAATACTGGAGAGAAATTGCCAGACCTAGAGGTGACAGGTAATGCCATGGTTTCTTTTCCATTTCTCTCTTCTAATGCTATTATTCCCTTATAAAAAGTCCCTCTGCTTTGATGGCGATTTCTGCTTCTTCATATATTGGAATGGCATGCGGTCCTGACTTCCTGTTGTTCTCTAAATAAAGCACAACCAACCTTGATTGCACATATGTTTGTGTGAACTTACCGGCTTTTCTGAAAAGAACAGCCATGCTTTCTTTAGATTTGTCAAGAATCCAATGACCCCCAAAAAGAAGAGATATATTGTTTTTGATTATTGTTATTTATTTGGACTTCTGAAGCATATGGTGGATCATATGATCTGGACATGTAAGCTAAAGAAATCTATGAAGTGAGTATTTTAAATGTTTATATTCTTAATATTTTAGAAAAAGTAAAGAGGATATTTTCTTAAAACAACAAAAATCCTTTCCCTCCAAACTATGTTTGAACTTCCTCAGAAGCCACTTGCCCGTGTGCAGCCACGTGTAGACTCACTGTTCCAACTCCAAGTTCTGTTGTTAACTTTGACTAGCAATTCTTGCAGTTGTCTAGTTTCTAAGTACAGATTTCTAGCAAAAACAAAAAAACAAAACAAAACAAAACAAAACCAATAACACACCAATGAAGCTTCAGCTATGATTCAAACACTGTTCTGAGGACTTGATAAGGGTTAACTGCACTATTTTTTATTTTTAAATGTTTATTTTTAAATGTTTTAAAGAACATTATATAGACTCTAATAATTTACAGAGAAAGACACTGAGGTACAGTTGCTTCTGAGTACTCTGCTCAGAATGACAAATGAAGTGGTTGAAGATAGACATACCCTTAGTGCTTCAAAGGACCATGTGAACTTCGGCATCAAACACTGGCAGCTGCTGTGCCCATAGGCTGACTACTCTAGAACCAAGTCCTCTCCCAGCCAGGGCTGGGGAGGCTGGGAGATCGGGGGCAGGGGGTGTGTGCACAGGGAGGGGGGTAGGTGAATCAGATTGTACCCACTGCTGAGCAGGAGAGTAAAGTAGTATCAGTCCCTCTTTAAAAGTGTAGACAAGGGGTGCTGGGGAGATGGCTCAGGGGTTAAGAGCACTGACTGCTCTTCTAGAGGTCCCGAGTTCAATTCCCAGGAACAGCCATCTGTAACCACATGACAGTGTACTCATATACATTCAATAAATAAACTTTTTTTTTTTTTTAAAAAAGACTTCTTTAAAAGTGTAGACAAAGCACAGAAAAGAGGGGCCCTTGCATATACTGTTTGTGAGAATGTATAGTCATTATGGAAAATAGTCTGGAATTTCCTTAAAATATTAAATATTGTTCTATTGTGTTATCTGGCAGTCCCACTTCTGGGTACATAGCTTAAGGAAATTAAATCACTATTCAGAAAAAAGATCTGTACGCCCATGTTCATTATGTCAATAACCAACAGAGAAAACAATCCAGGTGCCTGTGTAGATTGAAAATTATGTCACACACACACGTGCGCGTGTGCAAGAAACCTTCTCTGTTGCAACAGTGTGGTTGAATCTGGAAGACAATAGCTAAGCGAAATTCTGGATGCTCTCACTTACAAAGTGGAGTCTTTAAGTCCAGTCACAGCCGTAGGAGGAGGGTGACCATGAGGGCTCTAGGATGGGGGAAGGAAAGGTTCTGATTGAGGGCACTGACTTTTAGTTCTAGATGAATCTCTGGAGACCTAATGTATGACATGGTTGTAACATTTAATAATAATGCATTATACATTTGAAACTTCCTAAGAGTAAATCTTAAGAATTCTCACTACACAATGGTTAATGAAGTGACGAATATGCTAATTAGTCTGACAATGGTGATCATTTCACAGTGTATGAATATCAAACCATAACATGCATAATTTTAAGAATGATATTATTGTCAATTACTGTGTTCTCAATAAAACTGGAAGGAAATGCTATAGCCAATGGGCAAGAACAATCACAAGTCTAGTATAGCCAGGACTTCCAGTGTAAGGATTCTAGAACTATTCCAATATAAGCAATTTAAATTCATAAATGGATATATACATTTACATATAAAATAAAACTTGTTTTAAAAAATACATAAGACAGTTTGAAGAATTACAAGAGAAACAGGTGGTAGAGAAACAAGATGATAGTGAAATATAAAGAAACATATTTGAAACATATTTTCTCAAGGAACCACAAAAGTGCCGCTTTCTGCTGAAGAGAAGCAAGCCTAAGTCACCCCCATCCCTCCACATACATGTGCACATGCACAGTCACCCCCATCCCTCCACATACATGTGCACATGCACAGGCACGTGTGCACACAGACTCCTGCCTGGGCTCCCCTGTAGCTCCCCGAACTAAATCATCACAGGCAGATCTAATTTCAGACATCAGCTGGGGACCTTGTTTTTCCAAACCAAAACCCACGATAATAGCCCATTAGGAAAAACTCTCTTTTTTTGAAAGAATAGGAATTTTGTTAAAAATTAAGGAAAGAGGGATGGACAAGGAGAGAAGGAGAAAGAAAGGAGAGAGAAAAGAGAAAGGAGAGGAATTAGTGAGAATAAGGGAAGATGACCACGTCAAAAATGCACAATCCATAAGTAAGGTAGGTGGAAATCGTGCCCACACCACTAAGGGAAACACTGTCTGAGGCAGTTCTCCTCAATGATCCAGGAGTTGGGGTTTCTAAAAAAGTTTTGCTTCTTTAATAAAGGCACCTGTTTTCCTTTTCCTCTTTTTCCTCCTTCCTGTCTAGAACGCAGATGAGCAGTTGGGTATGAGGCAACCACCCCATGATTATGAGGTAAGTAGGAACACAAAAGTCACAAACCAAGAATAGCTTATGAGAGGGTACCTTAAGACAAGGACACTAATGACACTGTGTAGCTAGAGAACCAGCCCAACTGTCGAGCTCTGTTCTGATCATTTTGTGGGAAGCATAAGCCTCCATTTGCTTAAGCCACTAGTGCTACTTCTATTCCACAAATACCTAACACAATACTACTGAAATATAAAGAAGACCAGTAAGAGTAACCTAGTTACCAAAGCCCTGAGTGAGAAAGGAAGAGAAGGGACATAAAGCTGTAACTATAAAGGCAACTTACAAGAGAGGTGCATTTCAAACCAACTGCACATCTTCAAATGATAAGAAAAGCACAATGCAAAGGACAATTTAAACAAATGTAAATGACTTCAGAGGCAGCAGGGTGAAAAAAGTCACATAGACTAAGACAGTGCTAAGAGCAAATGTATCTTTCAAGTCAATAACTATCATGTAAAGCTATTAAAAGCACATCAGACTTTTAGCAGAGTGAAAATTATTCACTGGGTATAAGAGATTAATTTAGACAGAGCAACTCTGCAAGATGACATCAATTTCCTCAAAAGTAGACTTAGACATTTAAAGCCTTTGTACTCAAAATACCAATGAACTTTCATTTTGGAGCTTAAAACGTTGTGTTTCAAGTTAATTCTTGAAGACAAAAATAGATTTTGGGCGGGGGACTTTTCTGGAAAGCATGGCATTGGAGGCCAATACATAGAGTGGCCTAAGGTAATGCTAATAGCTTACTGTCTTCCAGGTAGCTGCAGGGCTTCCCTGGTGTTCCCTGGTACTCTGGACATGCTCCATTTGATTCTCATTGTGAAGTTGTGCATCTGCTCCTTCCTACACATGAGATCTGGGACTCAAAACTACATCACTGCCTGGAGCCATACATCCTGCAAGAGATGGCAGCACCTCTTCAGAGCCAGCACCATGGTCTAACTCAACATACTAAAGTGCTTCTTATCACACAACTTACGATGAAGCAAGGCAGAAGCAATCCAGAGACTCATTCACATGGGAAGCAGGGAATGAAGATCCCAGTTGCAAATAATGCCTAGAGTGTGGCCCATTCTACTAAAATTAAATCTTTATCATCACCGGCTGCACAAAAACAAATCCCAAATGCATTATCAATTTAAAGTGACAAACAAGCCTATGGAAATAATAGAAGAAGAATGTTTTTAGGTAAATATTTTTATAAACTTGACTACAGAAGACTTTTATAATCATGATACCAAACCAAAAACCCAAAGAGGGAGTTGCCCAACTTGCCTATTTAAAAAATGTAAATCTATATTTGGCCAAAATCACTGCATATAAAATTTGAAGCGAGAAATGAAAAAAATTCCTACTTATACAGTAGGGATTGCTTATAAAAGGTTATCAGAAATCAACAAGAATATAATGAGTCCTCTAATAGAATGGTTAAGAAGAGGAAATAGCTAATGCTTGTTGGAAAAGGGGACCAACCCAGGAATGTACAGTGAAATAATGGCATTGGATTATGCATCTAGAAGATTAGAATAATGCTTACAATTGCCTGCTCTAGGTTTGAGAGGATAAGGGTAAGTAGCTAAGGTGGTAAGGCTGTGCTTCTAAACAGTGATTAAGAGAGACTACCCAATACAACGCCCTCTGAGAGCAATTTGGTACTCAGTGTCAAAGAGCCATGCTATGACGGGACTCCACTGCCACACTGTAGGCAGCCATCCGACAGGAATACTGGCCACATATGCAAAAGCACACATGCAAGGCCATTCAATGTAGCATAGAGCAGCAGATTATCAACAGACATTAACAATATTAGTGACTAAGAGAACGATTACATTCAAACTGAAAAAACAAAGAGCCACTGGAAAGATGAGGCGGAACTGGGTATGCAGACATGAAAGGAAGGCTATGTTGTATTAAATGGAAAAAGAAACCACACTACAGAACATTATTTGGCATGGTTGCTTATCTCCTCTCCTTTAAGTTCTTTCTCCTTCACCTTTCTTTTCTTTCCTACACATCCACGTGGACCATATATGGCTGTGTGCTCTGGGAAGTCGTCAGACACCAAATTTTCAGTGCTTATTCTAGGGGAGGATGAAAAGGGAGGGAACAAGTTCATCTTTTACATCACCTTTGTTTGTTGCTGGCATGTTTTTCTTTATAATTATGAAAAAATACATCAAAATTAAAAGGAAAATGTTTTAACTAAAATGTTTTATCTAAAGAACAACAGCTGGTGCACACCTTTAATCCCGGCCCTCAGAAGGCAGATCTCTGAATTCCAGACCAGCCTGGTCTACAGGGTCAGTTCCAGGATAGCCAAGGCTATACATAGAAAGCCTATCTCAATAAATATGGAGGTTGTTCAGTTCTGAGCTCTTGCTGCTCTCCCAGAGAACTTGAGTTTGGTTCCCAGCAACCACATCAGGTAATTCACAACCACTTGTAATGCCAGCCCCAAGAAATCTGACTTCCTCTTCTGGCCTCTGTAGGTACCTGTACTCACATATACAAACCAAACCTAGTCTCAGACTCTCTTTCTCTCTCTCTCTCTCTCTCTCTCTCTCTCTCTCTCTCTCTCTCTCTCTCTCTCTGTGTGTGTGTGTGTGTGTGTGTGTCTCCCCCTTTCTCTGTCTCTCTCACATAAGGAGAAAGAAAACTGTGGTCTCAAAAACAAGTATTGAACTTGTTCACTTTTATACAGAAAAATTTCAGACCCAAATTAACTGTTCAAGGAAAAAAAAAAAACCACCTCTAACATATTAATTACTCTCAGTATTTCCTGGTTCAGGATGAGGCTTCTTAAATTAAGATTGTGTGATCATGTGCACAGAGTTTTTAAATCACTGGTATTTTTAATTGCCTAGGCACAGTGAAAGGTAATTGGTGCTTCCTTAACACAGCACTCATTTGCAGATGAGAGACAGTGTTCAGGAGCTATGGGCGTGTCTGTCATTACCTTACTCCTGGAGCTTTCTGAGGAAGTTTACATCCTCCTTTCTAGTGTTTCCTTCTTCCTTAGATGCACTTTCTTTTCAGCAAAGCTGGACAGCTTGTCCCTTCCATCTACTCCAAGGTCTCTCTGTCTTTCAGCTTCCACAGAACTTGTCTGTCACACTTGTCTGCAGTCAGCATCCCCATCCCTGCTCCCCACAGAGCCAGGCAGGAAGCCAGCAGAGATTTGTTGACACAAATGAATAAGTGCTTTTAAGACATGTGGCAAAATGTAGAGGGATACATGACTTACAGCAGCAGCCAGCTACTATCTTAGGAAGAGCGGGAGCTTTAAGACTGAGTCTCAATTCAGCATCCCTTAGCTTGATAAATTCTGTTAAAAATGTGCATCCTTTCTGTAGTTTGTTATTTAGTAAAACTCAACACTAAGTAAATTACCCAGCACATACTAGATTGTCCACATTTCCATGACAATATAATTATTATTTTTTTCTTTTTTTGGGACAGGGTCTCACTGTGTAACCCTGGTTGGCCTTGAACTGGTTACTCCCCAGAATTACCAGCCTGCCTCAGAGAGCTGAGGCTACAGAAAACTTCTATTTAAACAGAAGTCAATGAGTACCAATTGTAAACTAGCCTGACAAATATCGACTTCCCTTGGGACAGGATGGAAAAGCACAGTGTTTCCTTGTGCATTTCTCATGCTGCTTCTTTTTTTTTTTTCTAAACTCTGATATAACCTTATTTTAACAAGTACATATATTTAAACTTTTTCCCCCTGCAAATTTCTTAGGAACCTTGGGAGTATAAAGTAGCATGACCTGCTGTAGAAGACGGTATGGCAGTGCCTCAAAATTATAAATATGAAATTAGCATATGAGCCAGTAGGTGGTAATTGTAGCTCTGTTCCCAAAAGAACTGAACACAGGGATGTGGACAGATATTTGCACATCAATATCCACAGCAGCATTACTTACAACATCCAAAGATGGAGACAACTCACACAGTCAAAGAGAGATGAATGGAGAAACATTATGTGTGATTTACACATATAATGCTATATTCCATAGCCATCATGAATATATTCCTGAAACAGGTTATAACATGAGTGAACTCTGAAAACATCATGCTAAGTGATACAAGCTAGGCACAAAAGCACATAATTGCATTACTCCATTTATACGAAGTACCTAGAATGGTCAAATTCATAGGGATAGAAAGAAGAGTGGTTACCAGGGGCTGGAGGCAAGGAGGAAGGGTGTGGAGCATAGCGGACAGGCATGCAGCTTGTGATGACAAGCTTGGGAGAAGGATAGTGGTTATGGCTACACAAAAATGGGAAAGCACTAAGCACTTACTGCTAAGTACTAAGCTGTATTATACACTGTGTCACATTTTGTTATGTATAATTTACAACAACAGAAAAGCTCATAGAAAGCATTTCCCTTCTTAAAACATACTCAGCAGACTCATATTTTTATGCATAGTTAAGTATATATTTATGTTTTATATATGTATGTAACAATGACCACTAAAGGGAAAGAAGCCAGGAATTTGATAGGGAGTTGGGGGCCTGGGAGTAAGGGGAAATGGGAAGTTATGTAATTATATTTTAATTTTTGAAACATTTTCCCAAGAGTCATTTTTTTCTCTTAAAAGGGATTCATTTAATTAGAAAACAAACAAACAAACAAACAAAAACAACCCAACAACAATATCTTGAGGCTTTCAACATAGGAAAGAAAGGGGAGGGTAGAGATGTGGCTCAGTGCCTGCCTAGCACACATGAAATCCTGATTCTTAGCACCCCATAAACCCAGTATGGTGGTGTATACATGTAACACTGGAATTCAGGATGTAGAGACAAGAGAATCAGAAATTCAAGGTCATCCTTGTTTACACAATCAGGCCAGCCTGGTCTACATGAGACCAAGAAGGAGGAGATAAACTTACTAAATTTAAAGACAAAGTTGAATTTACAGTTCTTAAGACAGGTCATCTATGACTTTGTAAAGAAGAAATAATCTTTTAGGCCAAATTGATATGGAAAGGGAGCTTAAGAAAACTACTTTTGGGGCTAGGGAGTAGCCCTACAACTGCCTGTTACTCCAGGCCCAGGGCATCCAATACCCACTTCTTTCCTCTACAGACCTTGCACACACATACATAGTGCATAGACATACATTCATTCAGGGAAGCATTCATACACATAAAATAAAATCTCAAAAAAGAAATTTAAAGGAACAAAACCTTTCTTCTAAGACAAATCTATCTGGAAAACTGACTTACATGTAAAATGTCTGTCCTTATAGCAATTGTATTTTTACTAAAGATAAAAGGATAACATTGTGATGCATCCAACTTTCAAACAAGCAGCTCCAGTTCCTATGGTAGAGCCCAGAGACATGGCCAGTGGGGACAGCTGAGCCCAGAGACATGGCCAGTGGGGACAGCTGAGCCCAGTGCCCTTGGTTGGCTGCATCAACAATGACTGGACCATGACTGCTTTCCTTCTAGATCATGGCCAGTCTTACATCAGTGTGCAGAGATGTTGTTTCTGTCTGGGTTTTGTTATTCCCCAGTTCCACCTGCATGGCAGTACTTTCTGTGTTCTGATTTTTCCTTATGGGGGCTGGGCTGTCTGCTGAGTAACAGGTGGAAGGTACTGACAGCATTATAGTCTTTGTCTCTAATTTCTATGTGAAATAAAAAATGGCACCCAGATGTCCCTCGACAGAGGAATGGATACAGAAAATGTGGTACATTTATGCAATGGAGTACTGCTCGGCTATTATAAACAATGAATTTATGAAATCCTTAGGCAAATGGATGGATCTCAATCAAAAAGAACACACATGGTATGCACTCACTGATAAATGGATTTTAGCCCAGAAGCTCAGAATACTCAAGATACAATTCACAAACCACATGAAACTCAAGAAGAAGGAAGAACAAAGTGTGGATACTTTGATCCTTCTTAGATGAGGGAATAAAATACCAATGATAGAAGTTACAGAGACAAAATGTGGAGCAGAGACTGAAAGAATGACAATCTAGAGACTGCCACACTGGGAAATCCTTCCCATATACAATCACCAAACCCAGACACTATTGTGGATGCCAACAAGTGCTTGGTGACAGAAGCCTGATATAGCTGTCTCCTGAGAGGCTCTGCTAGTGCCTGACAAATACATAAGTGGATGTTCACAGCCATCCATTGGACTGAGCACAGGATCCCCAATGAAGGAGCTAGAGAAAGGACCCAAGGAGCTGAAGGGGATTGCAACCCCATAGGAGGAAAACCAATATGAACTAACCAGTACCCCCAGAGCTCTCAGGGACTAAACCACCAACCAAAGAGTACACATGGTGGAACTCATGTCTCCAGCTGCATATGTAGCAGAGGATGGCCTAGTCGGTCATCAATGGGAGGAGAGGCCCTTGGTCCTGTGAAGGCTCTATGTCCCAATGTATTCTCCCAGGACCAGGAAGCAGGAGAGGGTGGGCTGGTTAGCAGGGAGAAAGGGGAGGAAATAGGGGGTATTTCGGAGGGGAAACCAGGAAAGGGGAGAACATTTGAAATGTAAATAAAGAAAATAGCAATATCTGACCAAAGAAAAGTAAATTTTTACTGAGATGGAGCCATAGTATCAGCAAAAGCATATAAGCATGAGGTCACAAAGCACTAACCATGGGGCAAGGAACCAGCCACTGAGTTTGGGAGTCGCTCTAAGCAAGATGAAAACCACTTGATGTCTGAGTCGGTGTCAGCATGAGAATCAGCAAATTATAGCAGGCAACATTTTCCAAAAAGGTCCTGGGTAAGAGGTAGTCGTCTGAGTATGCTTACTAGACTCTCCTCTTTCTCTCAGTTAACAGGTAGGGACATACCAAGCAGTGAATGAGGGCACTTGGCTGTGCTGAGGCATGCTCCACTTTCTTTAGTTCTGTGTTCATATGGAGGATGGGGAAGATGACATGTGAGAGAGAAGCCGGACAGCAGTGACAATCAACTTTATTTACTTGGAGGAGTCTAAGGAGTGGTAAAGCTAAGCTGCTCTGAGTCTTGCTTTTTGTTAGGAGGCAAGATGATGACGTGCATTTTCTCATTTACTCTGCTTTCTAGGTGAGTAAAAAAAAAAATGAAGGAAAAGGGGGACATGGCTACTCCTAAGGCATGGAGAGTTTTAGTGTGGATACAAGGGTGAATTAACCCTACCTGAGAAAGCAGGCAGAGGAAAGAGTCCAGGCTGAACATGGCTGGCAGACTAAACTGGACCATGAGAGGAAATGGGGGCAGGGGAGAGAGCGAGAGAGCAACTGCCAACTAAGATGTGGCCTGGGCCAAGAGGCCAAGAGACCAGCATAGTTGAAATGGCTGAGTTATATAGAGATCAGGCTGGGGAAGGAAGCAGAAGGCCAGCCCTGGGAGGGAGGGAGGGAGGGAGGGAGGGAGGGAGGGAGGGAGAGGGTTAGGGAAGAGCACGGTGGAGTGAGAAGTGTTAGGAGGAGTCGCAGGTACTGAGTGATTCTGGGAGAGCTGGCCTGTGTGTCCACTCAGATAATAGGTACCTAAGTTAGCCATTGGTCC
Organism: Mastomys coucha; assembly: GCF_008632895.1. Classification (NCBI taxonomy): domain Eukaryota; kingdom Metazoa; phylum Chordata; class Mammalia; order Rodentia; family Muridae; genus Mastomys; species Mastomys coucha. The sequence continues at coordinate 76,507,673 of NW_022196911.1, forward strand.
TGGGTTTCTGAGACCTAATATGTTTTGCTGGTTCTGTATTATTGCATTCCTATTTTGCTGCTATGGAAACTGAGGCACACACAAGTTGGGTAAGCTTTCCTAAAACCACATTATTAGTAAATGACAGCCCGGAGGCAAAGCATGGGTCTGATTCCTGTGCTGAAGACGTAGCCACTGGACTGCACCACCACAAAAGCTCACACACAGGAAAAAAGAAGTTGGGAACAGAAATGGAAATGATGGAAAGAAAATATGCTCCAGGGTGTGCCAAAACAAACTACAAAACATTTACTTTTTTTGATGAGATCTTGAAATAGTAGCAAAAAACTGGCCTAACAGGGAGGGGCTGGGCAGGCACGGAGCAGGAAACTAGATTGCAAACGGCCATCACTGTTCAAGTCTGCTGCTTCCATAACTCCTCCCCCACCATCTTTTTGGTAGATTTAGAACAACAGATACTTCATCTACAAATGGATGTAAAAAACTGTGGGTTCAAGTCAAAAGCCAATTCTTCCACTCTGAGTAATATCCACAGAGGTGTGTGAGACTCCTAGAAATGGGGGCTGTGCAGTCACAAGGTTATGCCTTTGTGCTGTTGCCATCCAGGACATGGGGTCAGACTCTCCTGTTCTCTCAACAAAGGAGAAGTGAGGAGAGGCCTCCACAATGCAATCTACACCTGGTGGAATGTCCAAACAGCAGGGCCCTTCCGTCCAGCCACTTAACGGTGGGCACTTCCACTAATCTAGCCTTGGCAGGCTGAGGCAAGAGGGTCTCAAGTACAAAGCCAGCTTGGGTTACAGATTGAAGATTTGTCTTAAAACAACAAACAGCACTGATCAAATCATCTCAAAAAGAAGAAGAGTTTTGAGTTATTTTAATTAGTATATCATGAAAATAAATTAGAAAACTTAAAGGCCCACGGCAGTCTCCTATGAATAAAGAAAATTCTTAGTATCTATTTTAGCTTTCCTGAGACAAATTTCACTTTATTTCACACAACTGTGCTCTGAATAATGGAGGTAAGTGGAGAGAGTAGTGAAATTAAACTAAGATATTCATCATCCAGTGAGAATATGCAAGATTCAGGAAATAACTTGAATCGAGCTGTGATTTAACTACAAGAAAACACTTAAACCATATGTGCATATGGTGATCCAGTTTTGGACACTGGGTTACCTGGAGGGTGGCTGTGAGCAGGGTCAGCAGAACTATGTCTCAGAGACACAGCAGGGCATGATGCTGACAAAAACTATGCTGACACACAAGAAAGATGTTAAAAGTAAAAGCCAGGCCCAGTAGCCCAGTTCTGCCTGCCCAGCTACTTGGGCAGCTAAGGCAGGAAGATCAAAAAACTCAAGGCCTATCTGGACCCAGAGCAAGTTTGAGGTCAGCTGGGACGCTTACTGAGACCGTCTCAAAACAAAAAGTAAGAGGCCAAGGGACACAAATCAGTAATAGAGCACTTGCCTACTATGACATGTGAGGCCCAGGTTCAAATCCTAGCATTACAAAAAAGGGAAAAAATGAAAATTTTATAAGATACAGGTGTATCTATTTCAGATATGAACTATTTTTTTAAGCATATGGGAATTTAACTAACCCAAACGTCTCTAGATTCTGGTCTTTAAAAGGTGAGTTGGTCAGTCTGCTTGTCTATCCGTGTGTCTGTCCATCTATATCATCTGTTATCATTAAATGGCATATTTTTCCTTTCTTTCCTCCTCCCCCTCCTTTTTTTTGTTTGTTTGTTTGTTTCTTTCTTTCTTTCTTTGGTTTTTTTTTTTTTTTTGATACTAATTTTCTGGTTGTTTTTCCAGCAAGTTTTAAAAGATACCCATACAATGTGGGTGGAGAGAATGATGGTTAATCTTGACTTGGATTTGATGGGATGTAGAGTCACAATGGAGATAATCTCTGGGCTATCTCCGAGGAACTATCTAGATTAGGTTAACTGAGGTGGGAAGATCCATCCTAAACATAGGCTGTATTTCATGGGCTAGTGTCCTGGACTGGAAAAAAAAGCAGGGCCTTTGATTTCTAGCCTTAACATCAGTACGCATGCATGCACATTTGAGCATGGTCTCTCCCTCTCCCTCTCCCTCTCCTTCTCTCTCCCTCTCCCTCTCCCTCTCCCTCTCTCTCTCTCTTTCTCTCTCTCTCACACACACACACACACACACACACACACAGAGAGAGAGAGAGAGAGAGAGAAAGAGAGAGAGAGAGAGAGAGAGAAAAATAAAACAAAAATAAAAAGTAAAGGAGAAAGCAAGCTAAGCACAAGCATTCATCACTCTATGTATATTATTTTGACTGCATGGACGCTTGTGGTCGACATGTGTGCCTGGCGCCTGCAGTAGCCAGAAGAGGGAGTCAGATCTCTAGAACTGGGAGTGACAGTTATGAGCTGCTACATGGGTACTGGGAGTTAAAGCTGAGTCTTCTAGAAGAGCAGCCAGTCTTAAACCCTGGCGTCATTTCTCCAGCCCACACACCCTGCTTCTGAACTGTAGATGCAGCATGACCAGCTGCCTCAAGCTCCTGTCCTGTGGCGTCCATCAGGATAAGCTGTAGCTTGAACTGAGAGAAGAACTAAACCTTTCCTCCTTATGCTGCTTTTGCTGGCTGCTCTGTTATGGCAGCAAGGTAACTCTTACATTAAGGAGAAAGGACGTTTTCATAAATAGATTAGCAGCTTGTGTGTTCAGTTAACATATGAAAATGGGTCAGAAATTAAAAAGAAAGATTAGAACTCAGCACATTAGTGAGCAACAATCTGATGAAAGTACTAATCAGAAAATACTTTAAAATTCTGCTGAGGGAGAGAAGAATATTTTGAAGCATATTATGTTTACCCGACAGAAACAGTCTTTTTCCCCCCCTTTCTGGGCCACAGTATGCTGAGTTCTTCGTGGTGGAAAGCTGTGAACAGTTCCTCTCTCTCCTGCCACCTAGGTGGGTCCTCCCAGACAGCATCCACTCAGTCTGCTCTTAAGTACTGAACACTGTCTAGCACTGACACTACTGGAGTAGTAGTAAGTAGTGCCAGGGACTTTCTAATCCAGTTCAGGTATCTGTTCAAAAAGGAATGTGATTGTGTAGCTGTCACTAATACGACTCTAGAATAATAGTACAGGACTGTTAACACGAGTAATATATGCTCATCTAAATAAAACTACGTAAGTATGATGTGACATAAAATAGCAGTGGGAATGATGTGTTTGCTGACCCTCATTTCCTCTGGAATTGGACTGCTTTTCTATATGCCTCATTGTCATTTATGTGGGTTATTTGTACCGTGGCTTACATATTACTCTTAGACAAATATTTACAGTTTGCCGGCGACCTGCTGTTTTCTCTTCCCGGAATTTGAACCAGGATGTTGTTGTTACTACACTGCATGTAGGTGCCTTTCTCTCACCATGCAGGTGAGCCGATGTGATGCACAGGAATTACACAGGCACGGCCCTCACCTAGCTCAGCCATGACTAGCTCCATTTCCACAATCCTCTCACTAGGCTCCTGCAGCTTTGAGTATGAAGCTGTCCATGAGGTTGTCTGTGCAATGGAAAGATTCTCTGAAGGAGCACAGTTGGGCATTCAGCTCAGCCTGGCAGAAATTGTTTCTGCCAACTCAACAAATACCTCAATGGTGCAGCCAAGGTCAAATGTACTCTACAGTACACACTTAGTAGATAGTAATAAAACATGTATGCGAGGCTAAATCCTCATTCTAAATCACTATAATCAAGATGGGTGTTTTACTATACTTTATGGTTTTGTTTTGTTTTGTTTTGTTTTTAACAAAATCAATAGTATTCAGAGTTGGGGCTGGAGACATGGTTCAGTGGTTAAGAGCACTGGCTGTTTTTCCAAAGGACCTGGGTTCAATTCCCAGCACCCACATGGCAGCTCACAACTGTCTGTAACTCCAGTTCCAAGGGATCTGACACCCTCACACTGATAAACAAAAAATAAAATAAATTATTTTTTAAAATAACCAAAGAAATTGAGAGATAGGCTGATAGCTGTGAAAGTATGAAATGCTATGTCTTTTTTTTTTTTTTAAGATTTACTTATTTCATTTATATGAGTACACAATAGCTATCTTCAGACACACCAGAAGAGGGCATCAGATCCCATTACAGATGGTTGAGAGCCACCATATGGTTGCTGGGAATTTAACTCAGGACCTCTGGAAGAGCAAGCAGCCAGTGCTCTTAACCGCTGAGCCATCTCTCCATCCCGAAATGCTATATCTTTAAAAAAATAACACTCACCAGGCGGTGGTGGCGCATGCCTTTAATCCCAGCACTTGGGAGGCAGAGGCAGGCAGATTTCTGAGTTTGAGGCCAGCTTGGTCTACAGAGTGAGTTCCAGGACAGCCAGGGCTACACTGGGAAACCCTGTCTTAAAAAACCAAAAAATAAAAATAAAAAATAAAATAATAATAATAATAATCAGAGTTTTCAAAGAAATATAGTCTATTAAACAGAAGAATATCAGAAGCTGTGTGTTTTGAAGCATTTACTAATAAAAAGTGGCCAAATGACTTGTGATTACCAGTATTCCTATAATCATTAAGTCAAAGTTGCCTGACATATTCTGCATTGCTTATTAACTGTACAGTTTGTAGTTGTTAAAGCTCAGGTGTGCACTGTTTAATCTCAATTGCCACTTCACTGACCTGAGAGACACTTAAAAGGAGAGTTCTGGGTGTGTCTATAAGAGCATTTCTAGAGATGAGAGGCACTGGAACCCAACTTAGTTGAAAAGATCTGTGTTAAGTATGTCTGGCACCATCCAGCATAGACAGAGCAAAAGCAGGAGAACCTCCCAGCACTGTGGACTCGCTATCCCTCCCTTCTTCCTGAACAGCTGTGCTCAACCACACCCCCGCAGGCAAGCTCACGGAGCACTGAAACCTCAGCGGCTGTGAGCCAAAGGCACCTCTCCTTCTCAGTTATTCTATTTGCCATAATGTCCAAAATTCCAACCTAGAGTCTGAATGCACAGCAATGTGGAGAAAACAAGCGGAGTGAAGAATGAGTGGTAAGGTAAGTTGCATAAAAAAAATGAAATTCACCATTTTTACTGAAGCGAGAAAGAAGAGTGCTTTATTTTTAAACTAAAACTCAAATGAAAAGAACTTATGCTGTACATAATTTAGAAATCCTCTAAAATGCACACAACTCTTGGTTTCATGTTAACAGATTAATTTATACAATCTATAAAGTGTTTCTGGGTCTACAAAAAACAATCTACAATTTTCCCTGTGGTATCATTACCTGAGTGTAAAGTGGTGTATTTTATGAGAGTCCCCAGAGTCTTAGGTGTTTAAGTCATAAACCTTATAAAAGTAACGTGTTCACTCAAAACTAAGTTTGTATTTCCAGCATGGACTTCTATCTTGAGCCTCATAGTCATAAACCCAACTACTTCCTTAGCATTCAAACTGAGTTCCCATTCTTGTCCCAAAAGTATTTATTGGGTTTCTCTGTGTAGCCCTGGCTGTCCTGGAACTGGCTCTGTAGACTAGGGTGTCGGGACATGTGTGTTTCTGCCTCGCGTGTGCCAGCACCATCAGCTTAACTATTTTTGAGCTCTACTCCCCAGCTCTGATTTTGTCAACATGACTATCTTCATAATATTTCTAGAATCATATTTCTCACCACCTTTTCTACTATCACCTCTTTCGGATTATTTAGTGTTTATGTGTATGTGGTTAGTATATGTTCACATGTGTGCTATGCATGCATGTGGGCACATGTACCTATGTGTGTAGGTCAGGTGCTGCTGTTAGGTGTCTTTTCTCAATCATTGCTCCATTTCATGTTTTAAAGCGATCTCTGACTAACCTGGACTCTGACTAACTAGGCTACACGGCCATGAGCCCCAGGATCTTGTGGTCTCTGTCTAAACCATGCTAGGATTAGAGGACTAGGCTGCTGCGCTCAGCTTTTCTTATAAGGGCACTGGGTCTGAACCTCAGGTCCTCAAGCTTTCATGACAAGCACTTCATGAGCCGTCTCCCCCATCCTTCACTTTGATGATGCTTAGCTTCCTACTGTTTCCCGGCCTCCCCTTCAGTCTATTATCAAAACAGTAGCCAGTGGGACTCCACTCACACATAAGCCACATGTTACTCCCATGCTCAAACTCCCCAGCATGGAGAACATCAAACCTTCCTTTGAGCTCCCTTGACGCCAGTATACATTCCTTTTCTCAGTCCCGATGCTCCAACCTGGCACAGGGGTGAAACCTGATACATGTTGGCTGAATAAGCAAATGAATGAATTTCTCAAAAATTTAACAATATTTGATATTATGCTGATTTTGATCAATAGTATTCACAACAGACAGAAGCCCAAAATTTGCTATAACATTAACAAGGAACTTGGAGAGATGGCAGACTGTCCAATCATATATTATTCCTGTCACTAGGAAAATAGTTCTGGGCAGGTAGACATAGTACTCAACAAGTAAGGGTGTTCTACTTCCTGTCCCTATGCTCCACCAAGATCACATGGTGGCCATAGGTAAGGCCAAGATCAGGAGAGCCTGTTGTGTAAGGCAGCATCTTATGAATTATCATCAATTATTTTTCCTCAAACAAGCAAGTGATTTGACAGCTTCTTGAGTCCAACTCTAACAGCAGCATCATTCCAGTCTCCAGCCTTCATCAACTGCCACATAAGAACTACACTGTTCTCCCAACTACATCCTCTCACCAACTGTCCTTCTCCATTTCTCTTAGCACACTGGGACTGGAGTCACCTTCTCCAAAGCAGATACTGTAACTTTCCCTTAACTTTGTCAACAGCATGGACTGTTCTCAAACATACTCTGACAGGTGCATCAAACATAGTTCCATCCTCCCCCCATGCTACCCCCTGCCTAGCTGCTTGGAGAATATACATTAATCCATCTTCCAATACTCCACTAAAATGTTACCCGCTCTGTGGGGCTCTCCAGTTCCCTGCAGAAGTGTAAACTCCCTTCTCTGTGCTCCCATAACATTTTGCTCTGTTTCTATCAAGGCACTGAGAACATTATATTACTGTTCACAGAGACTCCTTTATCACTATATAAGAAACACTGGGATTTCTTCTGGGAAGAAATTTTTTTGCTTACCTTTGTTTCAGAGTGCTTGAATTTTTTTTCAATGTCGTGTTTGTTTGATGATGATTCTTTGTATGTTCTGCTTTCAGTCTTTTGTCCAACACACACACACACACACACACACACACTCACACATTTTTCAGACCATCATTCATGAATTAGGTATATTCATCTACTGCTGCTTAGTCATTCTCCTATAATTACACATATAGACTTTTTTTCTATAATTAACATTTTGATGACCCAAATCCAAAGCTCTTCCTATATTGTTTCTTTCATCTAAATTCACAGATGGGTAGTCTCAGAAGTACATGATTAGTTGATATTGATCCAGACCATGCTAAGCTGCTGCATAAAGAATCTTACCATTGATATTAGTACCAACAATGCCTGAGAAAGCATTTTTCACTTGCTTGCCATGTCCTTCCAACTCTGGCTTTAAAAAGAAGAAAAAGAAAAAACCCCAAAACCCAAAAAATTTCTTTATCAGTCTAATAAGGAGAAAAACAACAACCAAAAAACTCCTAGTACTTCACTACTTTAATATTTAGTTCTCTGGATCTAGTAAAAGTGAAATTAGCCACTTATATGTTTGCTATGACAAATATTCTGCTCATGTGTATATGTGCATTTAACACAGGGTTTTCACATTTAATCATGACAGTGAACTTTTTAATGTAATATTTTACTGTGCCTTATGTACTTCTATATTTACAGCAATTATTTCCTGAGGTCTAATGTGCTTTTAAAAGTTTTATGTAGCCGGGCGGTGGTGGCGCACGCCTTTAATCCCAGCACTTGGGAGGCAGAGACAGGCGGATTTCT
>NW_022196911.1:76515705-76529299 GCF_008632895.1 Mastomys coucha
AAAAAAAAAAAAAAAAAAAAAAAAAAAGTTTTATGTAGGTGAGCCTGTGTTTACACACAAGCTTAAGACAAGCTCTTCTCTAGAATGTTCCCTATAAAGCATCTCCTATAAATGTGAATATCTCCCTGTTCATGTCCATTGACTTATAGGGTTTTCTATTTAACCTTTCATTTCCTTAGCAACTTTTACCGGAGTACTATAGTAGATTCACATCTAAGTTTTCTTCATTCAAATTAGTTACCAGTGGTGGTAATAATACTTATCGAATACATATTCCTTATATCATTTATTCAGCTTTCACAATTACTTTGGGACAACCTTTTAGTTCCATGAATGCTTGTTTTTTACATCATCATCTTCATGCTTTTTATATCACCATCACCGCCATTATTTCATTTGATTAGTATTTGTTGAGTAGCTGCATCATGTTAGTTCCGAAAGATGATTGGTAAAAGGCATTCCTAGCTTCTTTTCTTATGGTGATGACAGACTAGTGGTTAGAGCATGGAGAGAAGCAACCAGGCTGAAACACCACAGTATGACAGACGTGGAGACGAAGGCAGTGCACAAAAGGACTCCCTAATGGACTTGGCCAATGAAGAAAACGTTTTCTAGGGATGTTGATGCCTGACCTACCAGAAGAAACGACATGTTGAAAAATCTATAAGTGAAAGAGAAAAGGGTACCAGAAGAGTTTGAGAAGTGGCATCCCGGCTGCAGCAGGAGGATTGTGAAGCAGAGTGTGGCAAGGGCTCAGGCCCTGGAAGGGTGGGGCTGGGTAGATCATAGGGACCTTAAAAATGACCCTGTACTTTACCCCGAGGGCAGGGCAAGCCAGAACACCCTGTAACCAGAGAGCAAAGTGTTCAGATATGCATTTTGGAAGGACCATAAGATGAGGAATGATTTACTAAAGGAAGTTAAGCATAGCCAAGGAGCTGTTCAAAGGCACTTGTTCAAGTCCTGACCGATTCTCTTCCACATTTTCCTAGGAAGTTACTACAACTATCACCACTTGCTTTTACAGATTAACTCTGGTACTATTTAGACAAATTCCTTCCTGCATATCTAATTTCACCCCAATCTAATTTATTTGAATAACATTAAATATTTAACCTATAAACAATTACAATTTGACTATATGTCATTTTTCCTCAGGTTCTTGAAGACTTAGCTATTCTAAAGAAATGACACATCTTATACTGTGTGTTTTTATAAAGATGATATATAGTTACTAGTGGAACAGCAACAACAAAACCAGAAGTGGGAGAGGAAGGATGGGGGGTTTTGATGGCCTAACAGTCTAGGAAATGTCAGTAACTAAGGAAACAAAAGCAAAAGGGAATAAATGTTAGCTAAGAAGGTAGGCTGAGCCCTTGCCGAGAGCCACCAGCAACTTTTCAAACTAATTATTAAGAGAAAGTCTATTGGCTGGGCGTGGCAGAGCATAATTTTAATCCCAGCACTTCAGAGGCAGAGACCAGGTTGGACTCCATTGGAGTCCAACCTGGTCTACAGATCAAGTTTCAGGACAGCCACTGCTAGGTCACAGAGAAACCTTGTCACAAAAACAAACAAACAAACAAACAAAAAAACAGAGAAAGAAGGAAAGAAAGAAAGAAAAAAGAAAGAAAGAAAGAAAGAAAGAAAGAAAGAAAGGGAAGAAAAGAAAAGAGAAGAGGAAAGAAAAGAAGAAGAAAGAAAAAGGGAAAGTCTACCTGGGTCCCAACAAAGAAAATCTTAAAAAAAAAAAAAAATCTGAGAAGTTAATTTAAAAAGCAAAACCAAACCACTTCAAGCAGAATTCCAAAAGGCACCAATGTTATATGACAACAAGCCACAATGGCAGGGCCAAGGAGCCGAGGAGCCAAGACACTTGCAGAGATTTTAAGTACTTAAAATAGGGGAGTTGGGCAGCTTTGTGGCCTCACTAAGACATAGCTTAAGCTTCGTACTAGAGAGGTTAGGCACTGCAGCAGGAAAGCTATAATATGGGGGAAGAAGACCTCCAAAAGGAAGAGGTTGTTCTACATTCTCTTAGACAATATTGATCCTCAGGAATTTTAATGCATTTGTTCCTATAGAAAATTTGCTCCCCTGAAAATGAGTTGAGTCTTATCTTCTAACAGGAGTACTGAGCCATCTCCTTCAAGTCTGGAAGATTTGATGGTCTGACAACATCACAAGGTAGATGATGCAAAAAAGATACGGTTCTGCACTTTCTTATCCAGGGCTCCCTTTCAAAGCTGTCTTCTTTAGAAAGAACACGCACACAAGATCTTGTTTCAATTACAGTCTTCTTGTTACTCTTTTTATGTGGGCAGAGAGAGCATAATTCCTCTTCCAGGAGATGTTTACACCACTGGAGGCACTGGAGCTACAAAGATGAAAAGACAGATGCACTTTCGATCCTCCTGAGGCTCTCTCGTGCACCAAGTGCACGGGCAGATAATTAGGTAATTGTGGGGTAGGGGCTGGATGTCAGTGGAGCACAGAGGAGCAGCAGATGGGGAGTTCAGGAAAATAGCTGGAGGAGCTGACATGTATAGTGACGTTATGATGGACCTCTCATGGGACCCACATTGGGACCAGGTGAAACTGGAGCCAGGCATGCACTACAAACGTGTTCTCCCACAGCACACCTGTGCTCAAGTTACAGGCTCACCCACCAGCCAGAAACAGAGTTTCACTCTCTTCCCTCAGGGGAAAAATTTAAACCACTTTGTATGGGTCATGACTTAAAAGCATGGAAATCACTACTTACAATGAAATCAGAAACATTATGTGACCTTTCAGCAATAATTCATTTCTATAACTCCTCTCTCTTCCCCCACTCTTCTCTCCCTAATTACTTTCCCCCATAAATTAATTCTTTTTTAGAACTTGATTCTCAGCAATTACCAACTATATGTATTCGGAATTTTTGCCAACAAGAAAGACGATTTCATTTTAGATATCAAATTCTGATGAAGAACTTTGAGTAGTGTAGTTTGGGTTGCCCACCTCTGGACCAATCAAGGCCAAAAGGTAGGGTTATGTTGCATTTTAAATTGTGTACCCTGTTATAGAAAGGGAGAAAAAAAACCAAAAAGAGCTGGTAAAGATATGGTCCAAACAAAACAAAACAAGAAGGCAGATAAGACCAGGGAGACATAGAAGGACTACCTGGCACTTTTAAGTTCTGACCAAAGTTAGCAACTACACATGCATTGACATACACGAGCAGTAGCATCATCTACTAGTAAATCCCAAAAGATCAAATATTGGAATCCTGAAGGCAAACTTCAAAGAGCAGCCTGATAGTCCTAGGGTTGGAAGTTGGCCAATAAGACAAGCCCCCTTGAAGAACATCAGGGCGGCGCAGTGTAAGGATGAGAAAGAATACAATGAGATTGGGCAACAGTCAGGTCAGAAGGACGACACTGGAAGCAGTATGAGAGCAGAATAGATGGTGTCTGAGGGGAAAAAATGTGAGGAGTGGGAAGTTCAGGGGAACAGCCGCAAGGTTTAAGATAGCTGATTCCAGGAACGGCCCAATGGGCAAGAGTTCTCTTAGGAGATAACTGCACACTGGATTAATGGGGTTTCTGCTATTTTTCTTGATGAGAACTATCTGTTACTCTTCATAGTCTTAAAGCATATATGTATGAGCTTTCAGTAGTCTCCCTACCCCTTTTCTTCCCCCTTCAGGAACTATCTGCCCAGGTGACCTATCCCCACTGCACAAAGCTGCAGGCCATTTCTGAGAAGCAGCTGACACCCCAATTCCCACTCCTAGTGTCTTATATCCCTCCTCCCACTTTCACTCCTAGTGATCTCATATTTTCTCTGCCCAGACTTCAGAAGCTCACTTCAAAAGTACAGTAAGAATCTTGAAGTCATCATTTTTTTTTAAAGCTATATAGATGTGCTGATGAGTTTGTCAACTTGACACAAACCTAGATCTACCTGGGAAGAAGATGATCTCAACTGAGGAGCTGCCTCTATCAGCCTGGCCTGGGGCCAGGTCTTTGAGTCATCTTCTGAATTGCTAATTGATTTAGGAGAACACAGCCCACTATGGGTGGAGTCATCCATAGGCAGATATGTCTGAGCTGTGTAAGAAAGACAGCTGAGACAGCCAGAGGAAGTAAGCTAATAAGCATGATTCTCCATGGCTTCTAGTTCAGTTTCCATCTTGGCTTTCCTCAATGATGTATTGGAACCTGTAAGAGGAAATAAACCATTTTATCTCCACGTTGGTTTGGGTCAGTGTTTTATCACAGCAACAAAAAGCAAATTTCAACAATGGGTTTTTAATCCCATGTCACTATACTGTCAAGTATTTCATTTCTGTTTTTCTTTCAAGTTCTGTGGGATAGCTCACACCTATATCCTCAGCACTTGGATGGCTGAGGCATAAAGACTGCTCCAGGTTCTAGGCCAGTTGGGATCCAAAGCAAGATCCTTAATTTTAAAAAAAGTTGCTAAATGCAACTTCTCAGCCAAAGTTTGTGTGTGTGTGTGTATGTGTGTGTGTGTGTGTGTGTGTGTGTGTGTGTACCTTAGAAATACTCTTGACAAAATAGCCAGTCAAAGGGCTAACCATCTTTACACTAAAGTTCATAGGACATACTGCATGTCAACATAGAACCCAACCCTATGGCTAATGAGCAAATGGAGAATCTATCTATACAGAATTAATCTAAAAGCTATAAAGTAACACACACAATTAGTAACAGAATGCTGAATGCATCAAACTGAATGGTTAAGAACAATGTCTGCTCTTCCAGAGGTCCTGAGTTCAGTTCCCAGCAACCACATAGTGGCTCACAGCCATCTATAATGGGATTTCATGGTCTCTTCTGCCTGATGCTGTCTTCTGTCACGTAGGCATACATGCAAATAGCATGCTTATTTACATAAATACATCTTTAAAAAAAGAATATTGATTAGTTTATCTGTATGGGTGTGCCTGAATACCACTTGTATTCACAAGCCCTTGGAGGTCAGAAGAGGATACTGGGTCCCCTACTGGAATTATATGTGGTTTGTGAGCCACCATGTAGGGATAGGAAATGATCCCCAGTATTCTCCAAAACCAGTGAATGTTCCTAACCACTTAGCTACCTCTATAGCCCCAATAGCAAGCAATCTTGACTACTGAGCCATCTCTTCAGCCCCTCAAAATAATTTTGTTAGTAAGATAACTATAATTAGCTCATCATCCAATTGACTGAATATTCAGCATATGGAATATAATAAATAATATGTGATATAGGTGTATAAGATAAATAAAAACATATGCCATATGAAAAATACAAATTTAGAAACAGTATTTACAATGTGATTTAGCTTATATAAAAATAAACTTTAAATTTTATACATATTATTTTATATTTATGTCTAAACTTTGTACAAATTTATGCTATATTTGTGTGTTGGTTAGTTTTATGTCAGCTTGACACAAGAGTCATGTAGGAGGAGAAAACCTCACTTAACAAGCTATATCCATCAGATGGTCTGTTGGCAAGTCTGGGGCATATTTTGTCTTTAATGACTGATCTGAGGACTTAGTCCTCGTGGCTGATGGTAACCTGGGCCAGTAGTCTTGGGGTATATATAAAAGCAAATTGATTGTGCCAAAAGAAGCAAGCCTCCTTGTTTCTCCATGTTCTGCTTCAGTTCCTGCTTCCAGATTCCTGCCTTAAGTTTCAACCCTGGCTTCCTTCGATGAGGGTCTATAAAGTGTCAATACAATTAAAATTTTTACCATATAAGCAAAAGCTGCATATTTTTATATTTATATATATGTGAGGCTGTTTCAGACAGAAGTCTTGTTATAAGTCCAAGCTGGCCTCAGCCTCTCAATCCTGCTGCCTCTGCACTTGAATTACATGTGGATGCTGCCATACCTGGCCTATATTTATATACGGACAAAAATGAAAAACAAAAAAAAAATCAAAGCAAAACAAACCCCTGAAAGGCTACACCAAAGCCCGACAGCAGCCACTCTGGGAAGGCAGATTTGGAGCATTCCTTATCACTTTCTGCCTTGCTCCATATTTTGAATGTGTTCTTGGTAGGGGTGCTAAGATACAGTCTTATTACATAACTTAGGCTAGCCTCTTGGCTCAGCCACCTCAGTGGTGACATTAACATTTATGCTACTCCCATTTTGGCATCATTTTCCAAAACCCACAAAATCCACATATTATTTCATTAGGTTTCTATTTTAAAACTCCATTTCAACTTCTACTTAGAAACTTTTTTGAGAACATTATAAAACTAAACAATACCTCCATAATAATGTTCAAGTTTGCTTTCTTTATCTGCTTTAAAAAAAACACTCAGAAGCTGGGCGTGGTGGCGCATGCCTTTAATCCCAGCACTTGGGAGGCAGAGGCAGGCGGATTTCTGAGTTCGAGGCCAGCCTGGTCTACAGAGTGAATTCCAGGACAGCCAGGGCTACACAGAGAAACCCTGTCTCGAAAAACCAAAAAAAAAAAAAAAAAAAAAAAAAAAAAAAAAAGATTGAACAAGAGAGATACCAGAGCTGACACTATCAGCAAAATGTGAGCATTCCCAGTTTTGTTATAGTAAAACAAATTATGGTAAAACAGGGTGTCATAATTTTGATGATGTCATTTTATATTTCAACTTCGGTTCAGCAAACTGTGAAGGTAAGGAGTAAATATGATCCTTCCTTTAAAGAGATGCTGCTAGAGCCTTGTGTTGCTAAGTCGTAGTCCTAGCCTGCACAGTCCAACGTGGCAGCCGCTAGCTACATGCACTATTCAAATTTAAATTACCAAAAGTCAATTGTGCTCTGTAATTGCACCAGTCCCATCTCAGGGACTCAGTAGCCACAAGAGGCCAACAGTGAATACCCAACAGTGGGTAGTCCAGACAAGGAAAGTTTCCATCATAGCAGAAGCACTGTGATTCCCGCTCACTAACGTTTTCCGCTCATGTGCTGGCTTTCCACAGCCTTGCTTTGCCCTCCTCAAAGTGAGGGAAATATTATATGGTCAATGCATTCCACATAACATGATTTCTGAAATACCCAGGAGAAACTAAAGATGGCTAGAGTAGAAAACACTGAGCAGTGGGTGAGGGGCACATGAAGACCCAGGAGTAGGGATGGTGTGCTCTGTAGGTGGCCTAACTAGAATCTGTTTACCCTCTCCTTCTGTCTAAGCGAACAAGGATTTTTTTTTTTCCTCCGAGTTCAGAAAAGCCTGCACTACAGTCTGGGCTTGATAAAACAAGAAGGAAAGTAGCTTCTGGAGATACACGTTGTGTGGCTTTGGCCTTGGCCTTAGAAAGGGCAGATTGAAGACAACACCTACATGAGCATCACCCTGAGGAATGCCCAAATGTGAGGAGGGCACATCGAGAGCTCACACAAATGTATCAGCCATACAGAGACGCTTCATCAGCCCAACGGCAAACGGCATAAACAGAGCACGCCATGAGATTTACAGATAGAGTATCCACACCTGAGCACCCTGTGTCTCCTGGAGACAAACAAACTTGATGCTTTGTGTGTTAAAATTCAACCATGTGAAACAGAAGATTCAACAGTAAATAGTAGTAGGAAAACTATGTATTTTATGTGTTACACCTATCACAAACTTTCAAATCAGTAGATATTAAGGAGGCACACTGACAATTTAAATATTAAGGGGCACAGTAGCTAATTATACTTTCAATCAAGCATTCAAGAAAACCATAATCCAGGCAGTGGTGGCGCACACTTTTAATCTCAGCACTTAGGAGGCAGAGGCAGGTGGATTTCTGAGTTCGAGGCCAGCCTGGTCTACAGAGTGGAGTTCCAGGACAGCCAGGGCTATACCGAAAAACCCTGTCTCGAAAAACCAAAAAAGAAAGAAAGAAAGAAAGAAAACCATAAAGAATTTGGACAGAACAGAAAGATTAAGGAGCATAATTCTCATTTTTGTAGAATTTGTAGTCTCAGAACATTGAACAACATAGCCCCTTAACAACTGTACTGAATTCAGTTATTTGATGCCATTTAGGCCTCAAGCTTTTAGAGTCAAGTCCATGTTTATTATCTCTTTCTGACTTGCAGATGATTCAGAAGTGTCATGGCAACTTTGCCAGACTGCTAGAAAGAAACCTCAGTCCCAAGCTCTGTTGTTGACTCTTCACCAGAACAAACAGTGGAAGTTGGGAGTGATGCACTAGCAAGCGTTTCCTGCTCTGTTGGCACACACCTGGGAGGGTAACTACAGCCAGTGAGAGGAGACTGCAATGCTAACTTTCAGCAGAAAGATGGTGGTCACTTTTTTTCCGTTGTTGCTGCTGTTGTTAAAGTCATGCTGCAGGACATGTTTTGAAACTCTGGAACTGTTTCATCAAGAACTTAGAAGAACATCCAAATGGAATGAAAGCGTAGCTATTATATATCCAAAAATCTGGCTTACTACTGTGGTCAGCACAAAACTGCAAGACTTAGTAAGAACTAATGGCTGCTTGCACAGAAAATAACTCATCAGCAACATTGTCCTAAGTGATGGGTCAGAGCACAAGTATTGTAAGAAACCTGCTATAGAAAATTTCTGTCCATGATGTTTCAGAGACGATGCTACTGTGGCTACATGTGCAATCCAAGCATGCAATGTCTGCTCTGAAAACTAGGCCTTCTCCATTCCACTTAAGACTTAATGCATTTAAGATTTAAAGAGTTAAGAGGTAGCAAATGAAGCTTGGAACAGAAAAGTGCACTATTCAGGTTAACATTATCGGGGGCAGCTGGCAAAACCTTGATAAAGACAGTGATACGAGGCTATCACACAATGCAGTGTGGAATGGTCTGCTTTATCCCACTGGGCTATGGGCACATTCAGATGATGCTTGCTCTCAGGAAACACCCTCTGAAGTGTGTGGGCTGTGGAGATGTAATATCTGTGATTTTCTCTTAAAAACTGGGTGGGGATGACAAGGCAAATGTCAAACAAAGTGAAAATATAAGGCAATCTTGCAACTCCCATGAGATTTCCCCCTACATCAAGACAGTCACTCCAAAAGCTAAGTTCTGTGCTCACCTGAGAATGATCGACAGAGCGCTGTTTGGATGTTCCTGAGCAAGCATAGTGTGTCATTAGCTCTCCAGTGCTGCACTAGCTCCAGAGCTGACCCACTCCTCACACAGTAGCACACACACGGGATCAGCTGCTGACTTCAGCTGGAACCACTGACTGTCACCATCTCACCACAGTCTAGGCTGTGTCACCAACTCACCACAGTCTAGGCTGTGTCATGTCCTCATTGTCATGACAAGGAGCTGGTTCATTCCACACAGTAGTCCTATGTCTCATATTTGTTCTTGAAAGTATATGCTTTATGAAAACAGACTCCACAATAAAGAGGCTCCTGGATAACCATGCCAAGCCCCCTAACAACTTTATGTATCATGCAAAGTCACATAAACATACACTGTGGGAGAACACAAACTATCAGAAATAAACATGTAGTAAGACATGTAAAACTTGGAGAAGACCCTTAAAAATTAAGTACCCTCATCTGACAGCTGTGCAAACTTATCTGAAGCCTGGATTGTTGGGTTTCATGTGCTCCTACCATTTAAAACAAAACACAGAAGGAGACACACTTTGTGTCATGAGTTGTCATCCACAAATTATATGTCTAACCCTGGAGCTTATTTTAGAAACACTCCTCACTAATTTGCCTGTGTTTTTGAATAGCAAGTAATATGTTTTCAATCATGAAAGGTTACAGGGAAATTTTTGTGGTTAAAAACTGGCCCTTCACTGGCATAAAAAGCATCAGTCTTTGAGCAGTCCTCTGGGAAATAACTCCTTTTTTTCATCATTGTTAAGAGGGCTTCAGATCAACCTAATAGTTACTGTTCTTGGGCATGTTGTTTATGTACACTGAAACACTGACGTCACTTAAAGCCCTGTCAGGGATAAAATAAGAGGAAGCCTGATAAAGAAAATATGACTTCTTTACAACACAGTAAGAGAACCAAGCCATGTGAACTTTTCTCTTAAAATGAGTCCACTGATGTAAGTTAAGCCAGCTTCCTCCAGTCAACCAAGCCTACGTCAGTCACTGAAGAGCTTTTCCCAGTTACACATATCAAAGAATGTGGACCTTTTACTTTGATACAAAGTTGTATTTTGCAGTGTGGTGGTGGTGGTGCACTCAGGAGACAGAGACAGGTGAGATCTCTGTGAGTTCGAGGACAACCTGGTCTACAGATTGAGTTTCAGGGCAGCCAGGGCTACACAGTGAATCCCTGTCTCAAAAAAAAAAAAAAGAAAATTTACTCTTTACATAAAAATAAGATGACTTTCTGAGTGTACTATTTGCCATCTCCTCCACTGGTTCTCCATCACTTCCACTGACCACACATTTGTGCTTCTCACAACACATAGTCATTTGATAGAGAAATAACTAAGAAATTGCTGAGGTTTGGTCTTTTGCTATGTATTGTTATGCTAAATACTGGCCCCCCAAGGCCTGGTGCTCCAAGGGACCAGAGGATCAGGAATGTAGACCCAGGAATGAGAGAATCAGCATGTAGACCCAAGTGGCCTATATAACCTTGCCCCTCACCCCTATACAAGTTATCCCTGATTGGTGAATAAAGATGCCTACAGCTGGACAGAACTGAGATAGGCTGGATTTGGGGTTCCGAGGCTTAGGGTAGGAGGAGGAACACGAGGAGGAAGAAAGGGGGGTAGGTGAGTCATGAAAACATGGCCATGAGGACTGGCCAACTGGAATTAAGAGCAGCCCAAATGGAACTTAACAAGTTATAACTTGGGGTTATTGATGGAGATTTTAATAGCTTAGAGGGTAGATATCTGTCCAGCTCTAGTACTGACTAAGGATTATTATAATAATAAAAGTTCTGCTGGGTGGTGGTGGCGTACGCCTTTAATCCCAGCACTTGGGAGGCAGAGGCAGGTGGGTTTCTGAGTTCGAGGCCAGCCTGGTCTACAGAGTGAGTTCCAGGACAGCCAGGGCTATACAGAGAAACCCTGTCTCAAAACAAAACAAAACAAAACAAAACAAACAAAAAAAAAAAAGATCTGTGTCTTTTTTCCGGGAACTGAATGATCAAAAGCAGGTCAGCAACCCCCAATTGAGATGAAATGTTTTCTACAACATATATGCTGCTCTTATTCCTCCCTATTCAAGATTATACATATCCTAGTTTTCCTTTGTTAGGTTAAGCTCTGTGTAACAATACGCAACCGTCTCTAAAGCTTAACTACAGTACAGTGGATTTGAGGGGAGGAGTCCTTGCAAGTCTTGGTTAGAGCTTGATAACCAGCTTGCCCCGAGTGCTGCTTAAATTGCAGTAGATCTGACTGAATTTGGGATCACCTAGAGAATGAGCTCAGGTGTTTCTAGAGAGGTGAGGCCCATCCTGAATGTAGGCAGCAGCCTCCCTGGGCTGGGGTCCCAGCCAGAATAGAAAGGGTAAAGTGGGGAAGCCAGCTGAGCACTAGCAATCGCCTCACTGTGACACTGCTTGCTCTTGCTCCCCTCCCCCCACCAGGAACCCTTCCCTCAGACTGAGAGCCAAGAAGCTGCTTTTGCCAGTGTATCATGTGACTCAATCTGCTTGTCAGATTTACTAGACCATCGAGCTACCTTAGCTCACTTTATGGTTAGATAAATTTATGTATTAAAACAACAAAGCCTGCTAAACCCTGGGGAGGCGGGGGCTGGGGTTGGGGGGGAAGAACATGTCCCAGATTAGCGTGTTGGAAGCTCTAACATCCATTTTTGGTTTTCAGGAAGGCCTTCAACAAAGCTTGGTGAAGCACGTACTTGATAGCTACCCGCATCAGAAGGTAAACCCATTTGCTTTTACTTCAAACATTGATGTTTCTAACTTTCCTCACTGGGAAACCTCTTGTCTTTTGTAACAGAGCAAAATGAGATCTATCAGAAACTCCTCCAATCTCCTCCATTCATTTAATACATCTAACTCACTTGCACATTAACTACCTTTGCCCTACCTAGGAAAAAGAAAGGACTCAGAGCTCCAGGCCCCATATCACCACACTTCCTCTGTCTTGTTCTCAACTCTTATTCTCATAACTGTGCTTATAATCCACACTAAAACAACTAGTACAGTACCTTCCATCAAGTCTGTGGTCTTTCTGCCTATCGATTCTTTCCCCCCTTGCCCATTGTAACTACAAATCTGGAATGAGCTATCCATGTCAAGTCCTCCTCAGCTCCCTGGAACACAGCTAACTCTTTACCATTGTACCGACGCCTCCCGACACCAAACCCAATGAGTTCATCCACCTTTTCTTTAATGTGACCTCTCTTCAGCATCTGCTACTCCTCATGCGTCATTCCAAAAACCCTCACAGACCTGCTGCTTTCTTTTTGTATCATTATTTTCTGGTTCAACTATTTCTTCTATGGACTTTTCCTTCCATAAAACCATAGAATACTAGGGCTGTCTATCACGGGTAGTACATATTGATACAACTGCATGGAAAGACGATTGGATGTATTTCCCAAGGACTCACACCTTTAGCCAAATTATGTTACTTCTAGAACATAAGATTGTTGGGGCTGGAGAGATGGCTCAGTGGCTAAGAGCATCGGCTGTTCTTCCAGAGGATCCAGGTTCAATTCCCAGCACCTACATGGCAGCTTACAACTGTCTGTGTAATTCCAGTTCCATAGGATCTGACACCTTCACACAGACATACATGTAGGTAAAACAGCAATGTGCATGAAAAAAATAAAAAAGATTGTTGTCCTGGATAGCTTTGTCAACTTGACACATGAGGTACAGTCATCAGAGAAGCCTCAGTTAAGAAAATGCCTCCATAAGCAAGCCTGTGAGGTATTCTTTTGGTTTGGTTTGGTTTGGTTTGGTTTGGTTTTCCATGTAGCCCTGGTTGTCCTGGAATTCACTCTGTAGACCAAGCTGGTCTCATATTCAGAGACCTCCTGCCTGTGCCTCCTGAGTGCTAGAATTAAAGGTGTGCACCACCACCACCTGGCCTGACATTTTCTTAATTAGTGATTGATATGAGTGGGCTCAGCCCATTGTGGGTGGAGCCAAGCTCGGGCAGGTGGTCCTAGGTTCTATTTGAAGGCGGGCTAAGCAAAGCATGAGAAGTAAGCCAGTAAACAGCACCCCTCCAAGGCTTCTACATCAGCTCCCCCTCCAGGGTCCTGCTCTATTTGAGTTCCTGTCCTGGCTTCCTTCAGTAACAGATGGACTACAGTGTGCAGGTGTAAGCCAAATAAACCCTTCCCTTCCCAACTTTTGTCGTGATGGTGTTTCATCACAGCAACAGAACCCTAACTAAGGCAATTGTGATCATCAATAATGGGATAATCCTCGCATAGAAACATTAACTGTTGGGTTATTTGTGATAAAAGATGGCATTATGTTTGAACTTACAGTAATAATACATAGCAAAAATATGATGCTGTTAAATTTCAGTTAAATTGTATGGAAAATACAGAGATGAGGGGAGAGGTCTGGAAGAAAACATTCCAGATACTAGAAGTGATTTTCTTGTGGCTTTCCAAGCTTTCTTTCCTTTTTTTCTTTTCTTTCTTTTTTTTTTTTTTT
>NW_022196911.1:76529723-76536897 GCF_008632895.1 Mastomys coucha
ACGCGCACACACACACACACACACACACACACACACACACACACGCACGCACCTGCTTCAGAACTGCCACCTGGCCAGTGGACAGCCCCATGTGAGGATCCAACATGATAACAACTTCAATCGGCTACCCTGCCCTTTAATATTCCAAACCTCCATTCCTTTTACATTTGTGGCTCTTGTCAATAGCTCTACCTTCCTGAGATTCCTACTCTGGGTAAGTAGGAGAGTTAAGGCCAATTCAGTCTATCTCAGGAATACAAAACTTTTCTTTTTCCTCTTCCCACTTCCTCACAAATCTCACCTGAACTTTTTTGGTGGGGAGTGGATTAAAAGGTGGTACTGGGTATCAAACCCAGGGCTTAATATATGCTAGCCAACCACTAAGCCATGAGCAATATCCTCATTCCTCACCTGAACTATTTAAATGGTAATTTCATAAATGGCACACAATTACCCTCTCATTAACAATACAGCCATTTTTCAAATGTGCAGATTGGGTCAAGTTATTCCCCTGTTTAAAAATGCTTCAATGGCAACCCATCACCTTGTAAAATAAAAAAAGTTCTTGGGGCTGGAGAGATGGCTGAGTGGTTAAGAGCACTGATTGCTCTTTCAGAGGTCCTGAGTTTATTTTTTTTAAAAAGTTCTTAGCATGGGACTTAATGAACTTTTTTTTTTTTTTTTTTTTTTTTTTTTTTTTTTTTGATTTTCGAGACAGGGTTTCTCTTGATAGCCCTGGCTGTCCTGGAACTCACTCTGTAGACCAGGCTGGCCTCGAACTCAGAAATCCACCTGCCTCTGCCTCCTAAGTGTTGGGATTAAAGGTGTGCACCACCACCGCCTGGCAGAACTTTTTTAAAAATGTTCAATGTGAACCTCCTACTCACATCTTAGTTCAAGGATCTCCTATGGGAAACTTCACTTTACCTTCCCAAAACACAAGTGTCCTCCTCCGAGTTCCTGCAGCATGCTGTCCTTACTCCCACCACAATACGGCTAGAATTCTCTTTTTGTCTGTCTTTCCTCTGTACAAGAGTCTGCTCACCTTTGTGCCTTTACCTTAGTACATAGCTGACAGGCAGTCACTTCTATGAATGCTCTGGCTTACAAAAGCACAAGCTAAATCAGTGGTTCTCAACCTGTGGGTTGCCACCCCTTTGGGGTAGAATGACCTTTTCACAGGGGTCACCTAAGACCATCATAAAATACATATATCTACATTATGGTTCATCACAGTAGCAAAATTAGAGTTATGAAGCAGCAAGCGTAGTTTTATCATTGGGGCCACGGCAGCATGAGGAACTGTATTACAGAATTGCAGCATTAGGAAGAAGAATCACTGTGCTAATGGTATGCAAGTTTTTAAGTTAGTTTCTGAAAACTGCCCCACAATGTTCTTTTCCTTCTTCTAAAGCAAAAGCCTGAAAGGTACCTTTCATAGCTACTGGTCTCAAAAATAGGCAAAAATTAGCTTAGTTTTCTAAAAACAGAAAAATAACTATTCTCTTGACTGGCAAGTCAACAACTTCACCATACTGGAATTAGCACAAGGCAAAGAAAAATAAAATCTTCTTTCATCTCAGGGAAAGTTACTTTTAACTTCAAATATGCGCTTTGGGGCTCTTATTAATTTATTAATCAAAATTACCAGGAAACTCTAACTTGCAAGAGGTTTATAAAGGGATAAAATGCATCCTGGCAAAGTAATACAAGTTACAAGTTATAAAATGCTGAAAAACAGCTCTTTTCCTTACTTAAGCACTCAAAGTTCCCCACAAGTGAGTCACCTCTAGCCACCTGAAATGAATAACCCTGGATCTGCAGTCTGTACCTCTGTGGAGATCAGCCACAGCATCTGCTGGGCGAATAGAGGAGTCACCAATGAAGCCAGCAGTAAATAACCCAAAACGATGGGGGTACAGTAGACACTTTATTCAGGATGGCAATGGACACTTGAGATCTCAAGCTATTAATAATGTCAGATAGGTTTTACTTCCTGTAATACAGACCAACTGATTCAGTTCAACACAGCCCATGAAGAAGAACACCCCATAAGTATGCAATTCATAAAAGGTACCCAATTCAAAATGAAACCAGAAAGAAATACGAGACGTAAAGAAAACAGGCTAAAGCTAAACAGGTTGTGACTAAGGCAATAGAACACACATCACCTGGAGGTTAAAGCTGAGACAGTCCCTGGGATGAGTGCACTACCTGACTACACACTCTAATCCACAGGGTGTGCTGGTATGGTTCCTATGGATACATCAATATATGTTGCAAAATATACAGGCATTTCTGGGTGCAGGTGGACACACACCACCACCAACAACCACAACAACGAACAACAACAGCAACCAACCAACCACCACCACCATGGCAGCTGTTATTCCAGTCAATACAAATCCACTGAAGCCATGACATACCTCCATCTACCATTAACAGGGTACCAGCTAATCCTCATTGGCTGGAGGTCAACTTGTATAAGGTGACAGGCCTTCTACCGATCACTTCCTGAATGTTACAGTTTCCTCACCACTTCCTGGAAGGCTCCTTGCTGTCTTTCTTCTTTTAAAGCACATTTGAATTGAAGCCTACTGTAACAAGCAAGGGCACAGATCCCAAGTGCACAACTTGATGAACACACTCCACCTGCGTGGAGAACAGTAATTTGCAGCACCGTGGAAGCCTTCCCTTAGCTTCTGCCATTATTGCTTTCTCTCTCCTCTCAAAAAGAGCCATAATCATGACTCCAACACTATCAGTAAGTGCTGCTTGTTTCTGAACTTGACAATGCAGGAGTGGAGTAGGTATGGCTTGGTGCTCAGCTTCCTTTGTTCAGTGTTATGAAGTCATCATGCTGCTGTGTGTAGCTATAAGCTCATTCACTGTTACTGCTATGTAGTATTACTCTATCAATACTAAAACTCACGTTCCTGTCCTGTGCTGATGGACACGTGTTCTTTCCAGGTTTTGCCTTACTCTTTCTTGCACTTTAACACTAGACTTAATACTTCCACTTCCCCACTACATCACATTGCTTTGGCACACCTCTAAAGATTTGTCAGCTACACAGGTTAAAACTTAATCAAAACCAAGCTAGGTGGCTGGAAAAGTGGTCATGACAGAGTAAACAATGCATGTTGCAAAACACACTCAGCCCTGAAAAACATGGCTTAGAGTTCTTTAAGAACTGGTCTGCAGCACTTTCTTTGGTCTGTGACACAGTGGTCTGCAGGGCAAGCTTTTACTGGCTAACAGTGTATTCATTCTCAAAGCTTTGTTTTCCTCTTCCATGTGCGAGGGCATTTCTCATGAGATTACACCAGGAAAAGAGCCCTGAACTGAGCAACTTTAAAGAGAATATTTCATAGCTGCCACCATTTAGAATACACATACAGACGTGTCTTGGTTTTCTATCTTTAGTTGATCATATAATGCATCAGGACTACAGTCAGTGAGCACCCTGGCTCACACAGCATGGTTTTCTGCTGTATGGTAGAGAAAATGGACAATTTAGGTAGAGGGCACAGAGCCTTCATTTCAACCCATCTTGTACCCCTCTTCTCTTTTAATCTCACTCTTTCGACTTCTCTCTTTTCCTCCCTCTTTGTTATACTATTATTGACTCATGCTCAACTCTTTAGGCTTAAAAATAACAGAAACAAAATCCCATTTTTAACCTCTTGTGGCAATGCCCTTCTCTCCCTACAAGGGGATCTAGAAGGCCTTGTCACCACTCACTGTTCAACCACTACAAACTACTCTCTACCTCCCCCGTCCACTGAAACCAACCTCTGGTTTCCAGTGCTCTCCTTTTGGCTGTATCTAATGGGTAGTCATTATGCATCTCTCCCTAGGCATTTCTGGGGTGTCCACCTTTGTCAACCACTCTGTTCTCTTGAATCCTATACCACCACAATTGCTGGCTTTCTTCCAACCTCCCTGGGCACTCCTCTCTTGGCTCCTCTTAAGGAGGACAGCCCTATATAGAATTGGTTTCTTGAACCAAGGCACAGAAAAGCACTAGTCACTCAGGCCTGATGACATGAGTCCAATCCAAAGTATTAAGCAACTCTAAAGAGAATATATCTTAGTTACCACTATTCAGAATACACATACAGATACGTCTTGGCAGAACCCACACACAAGCAAATAAATACATGTTTCTTAAGGTTCATTCACTGGCCATGTGCTCGCACTTTAGTGCTTGTTTCTGACCATCCTAGTCTCATTATGTGAGTTCCATGATCACCTCCGTATCAACTTGAGTACTCAGAAACACTTCTTCTATATCTTACAGACATTATCAGTCCTCTGCAGCCCTTATATGTTAGGAAGCCGTTAGGTCATGGGCTTTGAACTCAAGCCAACTTGGTTTCAAATTCCAGCTGCCTGAATTCACCATGAGTTTCACATCTATATAAAGGCTATTGTGCAGAGCAGAGCAGCTTAGAAGAGATAAGGAATGAACACCTTTAAATATAATTCCAGATACATAGTAATTGTCCCAATAAATAATTATTTCTACTTTCCCTTTCATAGAAGCTGGTCCTGTTTCCCTAACTACAATACCTTCCTCCTTATCTGCTGCTTCTTTCCCTGTGGTTGCAATTACCAGTGGTCATTTTATAATTCAAAAATATTGAATGGAAAATTCCAAAAATAATTTATAAATCTTAATCACACACCATTCTGAGGACTACTTGAACATAGGCACTGTGACAGCATCAGTCCAAGAACTAAGGTGGCTGCTGTCCCCAAAGAGCCTGCCTGCACAGAAGTAGTGTTCTCCATACCAGATCCTCCGGCAGGAACCCCCTTCATTCAACTTGGGCTCCAAACCCTAAGCTAGGCCCCTGTGGTACCCCTACCCTTGACACAGACACTTACCTCGCTCTGCCCTGACCTAATGGCTTTAGGATGACACTCTTCAGGAAGAAAAGCCCTTTTACCCACTGGTACAGATTCTGTCCTCTGGGATCTCCATAAATAGGACAACCAAATCCTACTCAAATATTGTAGGTTTGGTTTTGTTTGTTTGTTTTGTTTTTGTTTTTATTTTTTGTTTTTGGTTATGATCTATATCTTATTTTCTCCAGTCACATTTTTAAGTGATTTAATTTCAAGTATCTCTTCATAGGAAGCATTCTTTTCTGAATGAACTCTGTTCTATCCACATAGTTTTTGAAAGTATAGTGAGGAGACACTCTTGGGTCACCTCCCAACATTCTATCCCAGCTATACAATTCTTTCCTTTCTAAAAGAACCTGGCGGTTCAGATCTAGACTCTGATCACAGGGGCTTCTGGGTGTAGCTTAGTGGAAGAGCCAAAGCTTTGCAGATCTAGACTCTACGTGGCCGGGTGTGGCAGAAGTAAATTTTATTCTCAGTTCCAAATGATTCCCTACTAAAGCTGATAATCATGCGCCTCTCACCACTGACAGGTTTTATAATGGGCATGCAACGAAATATTGACAAATTGCAGAAGAGGGTGCACACAAGACACCAGGTAGTCCCTGTCCCCTTTGGAGGTGACTGTGTCCAGGTGGGATGCACGGAATTGCTGCAATGATCTGTAACACAAGGAGAGGTTAAGGGGGTCAGGGGCTGGGCCCTCAGGGCATGGCCAGAGCCCGTGTCCAGACTGCTTGGATTGGTTATTGTGTTTCCTTCTGATTTAAGCCACTGTGGTCAGGGCTTCTTTTCAGAGGCAGCCAACAGCATTCAACTTGACACACAGAAAGAGTGGGAACTACTCATCCCTCCAGGAGAGGTGGGAGGAGATAAAGAGGAACTTACAGGCTGATTTCCATGGAAAATGCGGATGTAGGAACGATGTCGATACATTGTATAGATTACATAGCCCCTCCTCTTGTCACCTCTACAATGTTACTTTGTATTGTTAAGTTACAAGTCACTAAAGAACTAGTGGTTACTTTTCACTCACATAGTTTCCTTTGCACGGTTCCAGGCGCTCAGATATTTAAAAGGAACATTTCTTATAAATAGTAATAAAGGAAGTTGAAGAGCTACTACTTTATTACAAATTGAGATAGGAAAAGAGAACAGAAAAATGAATACAGAATTGTCACTGTTCTTATGAGTATGTCACATTTATACAGAAGTGGTAAACTGGGCCTAAATTTTGGCTCAGAGTCTTTTCAGAGAATTCATGGCTCAAAAATCCTCTCTAACTTAAAGTAGGAAGCTTTAAGTCAGAGAGTCAGTTTTTATGGCCTATTATGTAATATCAAGATTTACTTGGAGTCAACAAGAAGCATTGTTGCCCTAAGAGCACACATTAGGCCTGTATTTGTATTTACTACCACACTAAAGGAAATATGGATAAAACAACTGCCAACTCTGTGCTCAACTCATAAACTTGACAAAAACAAACACTCAGAACAACTACCAGGTCTTGGCAGTGGGGGGTTGGCAATAAAATTAAAGCAAGCCTGTGTAAATGTACGCTTTCACCCAATACTGCCATCTTGTTACAAGACGTATCCCACCCCTCAATTGCTCCACTGTACTTAAAAACTAAGCCACCAGTTCCCAAGGCCTTCACAAAGTATGCTTTCTGACTCAGTGTGCCACTGTCACCTATCCCCACTTTGCTTGCCTCTTTCCACCTAGATTCCAGTCTCACTGGACACTTCGATTTTAAAAACATGGGGCAGAGTCTACTTGTCTAAAGAGCTTTCTTTTTCGTTGCTATCTACATGTGATTAATTCTGCCTGGTCTGGACCCTTCCCCATCTAATTCTTTGCCCCCTCCTATCCTACACCACACACAGACTCTTCATCCTTTTGAAGTCGTTTAAAGTCAGCTTCCCCAAAAAGTGCCTTCCCTGTGGAACACTCCTATACCTACACGTTACATCTCCCTGATGAGGCGACCCTGTATGTTCCTCTGCTGGTTGATCAGCTTCATAAGAGTAGGCACTATAGCTACGGCTACCATAGCTGCCAGGTCACTCTTTTTTCTTTTCTTTTCTTTTTTTTTTTTTTTTTTTTTTTGAGACAGGGTTTCTCTGTATCTTGGCTGTCTTGGAACTCACTCTGTAGACCAGGCTGGCTTGGAACTCAGAAATCCACCTGCTTCTGCCTCTCAAATGCTGGGGTTAAAGGCATGTGCCACCACCACTGCCTGGCCTTTTTTTTTTTTTTT
>NW_022196911.1:76537087-76544028 GCF_008632895.1 Mastomys coucha
GTTGTGAGCCACCATGTGGTTGCTGGGATTTGAACTCAGGACCTTCAGAAGAACAGTCGGTGCTTTTACCCGCTGAGCCATCTTATCAGCCAGGTTACTCTTGAAAGAAAGAAAGAAAGAAAGAAAGAAAGAAAGAAAGAAAGAAAGAAAGGAAGAAAGGAAGAAAGGAAGAAAGGAAGAAAGAAAGAGAAAGAGAGAAGAAGAAGAAGAAGAAGAAGAAGAAGAAGAAGAAGAAGAAGAAGAAGAAGAAGAAGAAGAAGAAAGGAAGGACAGACAGGAAGAAAGAAAACATGGTAGTCATCACTCTTTCAAAGGCTCCTTAATGCTACCAAAAAGCACATCATGCTACATAAGAAAGCAGTTTACAAAACTATACATTAAGTAGAAAGAGTCCAAATTTTACATGTTATTAGTAATTCTTTGAGAATTTCATACATGTATGCAATGTATTTTCATTATATTCACCCCTACTTCTCCCTAACTCCTCCCAGATCCACCCCAACCCTTCCCAATTGTGCATCTTCCCTCTTTAAAAAAACATGTGCCCACTGAGTACACTTTGTACTGCGAATACACTCATCCACTAGAGCATGTTGACCTGCCAGGGGCCATACTCTTAAAAAGATTCCAAATTCTGAGGTGAATATACTTACATATGTATAAAAAATTACAAAGGAAATATATCAAAGTATTAACAAGAATGGTACATATAGATACACACAGTATGTGTGCTCATACATATGGAAACTAGAGGTCAATGTCAACTGTCTTTCTTTATAACATTCTGTTTTGTTTTGTTTTGTTTTGTTTTAGATAGTCTCAATGACTCCAGGCTTCACCCAGTTGACTAGGTTAGCCAGTGAGTTCCGGGGTCTGCTTGCCTCTGCATTCTTTCTTTCCCATCTGGCCAGTGTTAAGTTTACAGACACACATCACTGGGGATCTACTCAGCTCTTTGTGCTTGTGAGGCAGGCATTTTACTCAGAGTCATCTTCCTCCTCCAAAGTGTGTGTTCGGGTGTGTGTGTGTGTGTTTGTATGTGTGTGTGTGTGTGTGTGTAAAATGTAATTTTTAAAATTAAGAACCTGGATACAGACTGGGTATGCTGGTGCATGCTTTTAATCCTAGCACTCCGGAGGGACAGACAGGAATTTGAGACCATCCTGATCTACACAGTGAGTTCCAGGAACAGCCAGGGCTAAGAACCTGGACACAGAAAATAAAACAACATACAGCATGGTAAAATTGATGGGAGAGGCCTACTCTTAGGATGCAAGAACAAAAAACACAAGATGAAGGGTACACGTGACTATTAAACAACTAAAGTAAACGAAACGGCAAACAGTGACTACTTGCCTGTTGAATTTGTTAATATTCCAGTCTGCTCACATTACAGCCATGCCCCATTCTGCTTCACCAAAGCACAACCCTGGGATGCAAACACACTTGCATGGATAGTGGTTGCTGACCTGACTGAACACAAGAATCACCTGGGCTTCGTAAGACTTGGGAACCGGTCTCTAGGAAATGGAGCTCAGAAGTCTCTCTGAAGCCTGGCACTTCTCATACAACCCCGGCTCGGAACAGCACCTGTCTAGGACAAACTGAACCAACGTTAAAGAAGTTCCTGTTCATCTAAAGTTTCAGATAAAACAGGAGCCTGGGAGGTAGAAGATGCAAATGGGAGCACGGCAGCTGCTTGCCAAGAGGCAGCAAGCAATCAAAATGCTCAGAGCATGGAAAATTCCACTCATAAGTTTGGTTTGCTCAGCCACACACATAATCCAAATGCCAAGGGCAGGAATAAGTTTCAAGTGGCACCGCACCTACCTAGAACTCAGCCTCCTGAACCAGCATTACCAAAGCAATAAAAAGGGTTCTCCAAGAAGACAAGACACAGGCTCATTAAAACTCATATCTCACAACTGACAGTGAGACCTATCTCATCAGAACACACGTCTCTCTCTCCACTCCCTTCTAATGTGCCTGTCTGACTGCCAGGTCCAGGGTAGATTAGATTTGTACAGTAAGAGAGGAGAGAAGATTAGAGGGGGTTGGGGGGGGGGACAGCATGAAACAAATCATGGAGACTTAACCATATACATCAACCAGGGGGTGGGGAGAGAAATTACATAAAACAGTGGTTTGAAAACAACTGTTCAAAAGTACGGCCAGGATGATGATTTCACTAAGGAAAAAGTAAAATCATATCTTTATATTTTCCTCTAGGAAGCAAAACAGAGAGAGCATTCACACCTGAGCACCAGAGACGTGTCGAGAATGAACAATCCAGTTGGGCACGGTGGTGCACACCTCTAATCTCAGCACGCAGAAGGCAGAGGCAGGTGGATCTATCTAGGCGTTCCAGGACATCAGGGCTACATAGTGAGACTCTACATCTCACCTGGAAACAGCCTTGTACTGGAGGGATCATTCAAGGTTAAAGGCTAGGCTGTACAAGCTCTAGGAACCAAAGCACTGAGCGCTGCAGCCATGGAGAGCCATGGAGAGCCATGGAGAGCCACGGAGCTCTGCTGTCTCCTTGGTTTGATGTTGTATATTCACTACAGCTTTTGCTTTTGGTTGGGAGGTTCTGTTTTGTTTTGGGGTGTGTGTGTGGCGGGGGGAGTGTGTGTGTGTGTCTAATTTCTGGGTGCATGTATTGATGAGCCTAAAGCTCCAAATCTGTAGCAGTAATTTATAAGCTGCCTTATTTGTTTATATGTTTTAAAGGTTCTCTTATTAAGAATTTAGAGAAGGATAACAGAACTAGCTAATTCAACCTAATATTTAGGATTGTTCTGATAATAAACTTAAAATAGCCCAGATAGCTCTGTAAGTCAGAACTGAAACAAGACCAATGGTCTTGTCAATCAAAACAAGTCAAAGTGTTTTCAATGGCGTTAGACTTTTTTTTTAAATTGGTTACGGCATTTTTCCTAATCGGAGCTGCATACAAAGTAGCAGTATGAGATAAGCCAGCAGCCTCAGACAGCTCCAGATGATCCTCCATTGTCCAAGTCCTCAAAGCTAACTTTGTGGTCACAGAAAGAAAATTGTTTGAGTTTCTCTTGGTGTTTGCTTCATTGTTTTAGGTTAAACCATTTTTTTTTAAACCAATTCAATCGCTTCTATTGCTTGTGTGAACCTTCTATGTAAAGGGTAAATTGGTTTTTTTGGTTTTTTTAACTCAAGATAGTAATATAATCATGGGAGAGATATGGAAAGGAGAAATTAAAAGAAAGCTATGTTTGTTTCTCCATATGCCTTTCCATCTATTCCAGAAGGACATATTGCATGCAACATATCATAACTTTGTACCAGCCTGTGGCTCCTCTAGGAAAAATTTTGCTCAGCGGTAAGCAGTCTTTTTAGTAAAGCAAAAGAACCATGTTAGAGTTAATGCTTGAATCCCACTTAAGTGAGACCTATTGCTATGTTGTGAGTTGCTTAGACTGTATGGAGATGAAAGGACTTCTAGTTCGTCAGAATGGCAACATCAGTGAAGCAGCTATGTGGGGACTCTAAGGTGGGGTGCCTTCACAGAAGAGCTAGAACATGGAGGGGCTCAAAGGGGGCAAAGTATGGACAAGGGGCCAGCTGATGGCCTTCATACACTTTTCCAACTATCCAAGCCCCTTACTGAGATTCTTCGCCCTGCTTTCCACAAGTAGACCATTCTATTTCATCAGGATATGCTGGAAGCCATGATCTAACTTACAGGCTATCTCAGAACCATCTCCCACCCACAGTGTCGTGATCACAGTACACAAGTGTCTGGGTGCTGACTTTTAGAACTTCAGTAATTGAGTATAAGATAAAGGGAGATTTCCTGTTCCATGTCCTAGACTCAAAGATGACCAGAAACTGTATTTATGCTAAGTTTTCCTTGCCAACTCTCCCTTGTCACAAGGACTTGCCTCCCCAATAAACTGAGCTACAATGCCATACACACCCCTTCACAACGGCATTTAGCAGTCCATCCCAGATCTGCCTCATCAGCACCATAAAGCAAACTCACTTCTTAGGAATGAAAACTCCAGTCCCTTATTCCAGTGGAGGGCCACACGCAGGCAAGAAATAGTGGGTAATCAGACTTAGGCCAATGTACACTAATGTGCCTGGGTTGCCTCAGAAATATATTATTCCAGAAGAGGGGGAGGGGAGAAGCCTGCATTACATGGCCCAGAGTAGCTTTTAATTCAGGGTCATCCTTCTGCCTCCGGTTCACGAGGGCTGGGATTATAAGTCCAAGTCACTGGGCCTGACAGTATGTGACTTTCTAAGAGAATTTTTTTATCAATCCAACTTTATCAGTTTTTATCAATCAATCTCTAATTGGAAGACAGCATAAGAGAAGACTGAAAAGGTGTAGACATTGTGGAGGAAATAGCAGCATGGCTATCCACACCGAGAATAGGTAGACACAGAGCCTCCCATCTGGGAGGTTTAGGCAAGAAGGCAGCAGGGAAAAATCAGTTTCCAGATGTGAGACAGCTCTTTTCCATCAAGGGTTTGCTTAGGTTGTGCCTCATCAGAATATGCCCAAGCCATTTCCAATCTCAATTCTCAATCCTCTCTGGCCAGTAATCTATACATATGCACAGCTCTTATGTTGTCAGCAATTCTTTTTAAAAATATGGTTGGTGTTGAGTCCTTCTGTCTAGGGAGTACTTACAATGATAAATTATCTGCTCTGTTTACTTGGGCTCCATATTTCATTTCTCACTGACTCATTTATTTATGCATCCTTTACCCAATAGGCTCTCAAAGAGTGACTTCCAAAAGAAAGTCCCAGTCCAGTCCTCAGCACAGTGCTCAGCAAGAGCCAAGTGGTGCCCAGCTTAAAGCTGGAGAGTCTATGGAAACCGTGGAGAGCCCACAGTTAAATAAGGAAATTTATCACGCGGCTATCAGTGCCTTGATTTGAGGGTCACTGTTACCAACTCGTGTGAGAGCAGAGAACATGGTGCACAGAATAAAATACAGCAGCAGTTTTTGCTGTGAAGAGTTTAATATGATTTTCAGGAAGTGAACAGTAGTACTCCTGTAGAAGCGGTCATGTTTCAGGTGGCAGTTACACGATGCTCTGAGCAAGGCCAGGAAATGTTCAGTCCAAGAGGCTGGACCATGGGGCTAAGCATTCACCAAACACCTGCTATATTCTGGCCCCTATTAGGAGGTTTTCAGATGCTATCATTCGATTTCACAATAGCCCATCACTCCCACCAGGGAGGCTCAGGGGAGCCAGGTAGAATGTGGGAAACACCTTGCTTTCCACAAAGTAACCATAATTCCTTCCAGGACCTTTTTCATCCTTGCCTCTCAGATAAAACCAAAACAAATGACTCCTCTATTTTACTGGGGGAGGAAGAAGAACACAGCTACTCCAGCACCCACACAGGCAAGGAGGGCAAGGCAACACGAAAAGCAGCAGGGAAGAGTCAACAGGAATTAAGTGGGTAAACTGAGCCCTGACCAGACCCTTTCCACACTGATGATGTTATCCCAGTAACCCTAGAAGCCGATCACTATCCATATACACACACGAAGGCCTAGGGAACCTAAGTCATAATGCTAGGAGGAGGCAAAGGAAAGCTGAGATTGGGAGTTGGATCAGGCAGGCCTCAAAGCCTGTGTGTTCTCTCTCCCCCTCTGTGGCAAGCACACTTTCTCTTCTCCTCTTTCCACACAAATGCCCCTAAACTAAAGTGTGGAAAACATAGGTCTCTTCAAGAACCCTACCCAATAATTACAGAGCAGTTAGATGAAAGAAGCATGTTTCCCCCAGGAAATAAAGCTGTCAAATCAATCAAGGGATTTAAACGACAATTAGAATGAGGCTTACCCTCTCACTCCAACCTATGAATAGAGTTGACATTTTGAGTGATGTCAGTAGGTTGCATGAATGGGAGAAGCTACGATAGGGGCTGAAGCTCCTGAGGACCACAGAAATTCCCCTCTCAATGAACTCAGCAATGGCTGGGCAATACCACAATGGCCCAATCCTGTCTTTAGGGAATTATCAGAAAATGGGGGCTGGTCTTTGAGCAGGGTTCTGTTTGCTGGGTTGGCTCAGACGGCAGTGAGAACTAGCGTATGTGGAGCAGCTAGCTCTCCACATAAGGCCAGCTCAGTGCAGAAATGGACGCAGATCATTAAGTAAATGTGTTCATCCATACCAAATGCACCAGTCCTGCTCAAAGGCAAGCAAATCTAAGAGTCAATCCCTTCAAAAGCCTGTAATGAAAGTAACCAGTAGTGACTTCTCAGTGCTTGATCCCATCCACATCTGGCTCTGTTTGGGAGCTAAACTCAGCAGAAGTCTACAGGGTCAAGAAATGACCCTGAATAAAAATAGCCTTGGAAGTCTGTCACAGAGGAGAGGAAACAAGGCGGTGGGGTGATTCACTCCAAATGGCAGCTCCAAAACCCAAATTCCCATTTTTGTTCCAATCTGAAGCCAATGTGCAAAACAGGCACAGAGCAAACTGTCCGTTTCCAAAAGCAGTTGCCAAAGAATTTTATATGGAAGCCAAAAGGATTTAGTGTGCCATTCACCTCTTCTCTAAGCCTAAGAAGGAAGAACTTGAACTGAAGCACTGAACCTATGGTGGGTTCCCGGTGTGTGAAGACCACCCAGGGTCTGGTAAGGAAGGAAAACTTTGTTCGCCAAAGTTTCCAATGACCAAATGGTGTGGGTACAGGAGTTCTATGGGAACATGAGTCCCTGGCTGCTCTGCCTGTTTGTTTCCTAACTTCTCCCTTCCCCAGCACATAATTAAGGATAACACTGAGAGGGGTATATGCTTTTTATGGTTTTTGCAGGTGAGGGTGGTACCAGAGATTGGAGTCTCTGCCTGCTAGGCAAACACTCTACTGAGCTACAGCCTAGCTTTCTCTTTTGGTTTTGGGTGTTTGCTTTTGGAGTGGGGGGGGGG
>NW_022196911.1:76544047-76604047 GCF_008632895.1 Mastomys coucha
AGAAGAGAAGAGAAGAGAAGAGAAGAGAAGAGAAGAGAAGAGAAGAGAAGAGAAGAGAAGAGAAGTCAAGCCAAGCTGGCATTAAACTCACTAGCCAGCGCTGACTCTGAGCTCCTGATCCTCCTGCTTCCACATACCAAATTCTGGGATTGCAGGCATATGTTTACTCTACCCAACCATAGCCACACCCCCACACACACATACAGACACACTTTTTTCTTTGCAATTTGAGACATAGCTTCCATAAATTTCAAGTCTGTCCTTGACCTCACTCTGCAACTCATATAGACCTTGCTTACAATTACCCTGCTTCAGTCTCCCAAGTAGCTGGAATTATAGGCCTGCAACTCAAAGCTCTGACACACTTAGAATGGAGAATTGTCCTGGCTGAAGACCGATTACCCAGTGTTTGACTCCTTAGGCTGTGCTGAGCACACTAGGTGTCAAGTCCGTGGCATGACAGGAGACAAAAGGTCTGCTTCTGAGTCACTTACACCATCTCCCCTAAGCCCTCTACCCAACCTTACATCCATAATTTGTATTCCTTTTCTTACAGATGGTGGGTCTCCAAACAGCACTGGGTTTCAAAGTACCAGAGAACCTGGGTCTACCTTTAGAAATGCTGTTTTTGATGAACTCTGCCACAGGTTAGTAAGGAAACAGACATTAAAAAAGAAGGAAAGAAAGAAAAAGAAAGAGAGAAAGAAGGGGCTGGATGAAAGAAGAGAGATGGCTCAGCTGGGAAGAGCACTGACTGCTCTTCCAGAGGCCCTAAGTTCAAATCCCAGCAACCACATGGTGACTCACAACCATCTGTAATGGAGTCTGGTGCCTTCTTCTGCTGTGTCTAAAGACAGCAACCATGTACTCATACATAAAATAAATAAATAAATACATAAATACATAAATATTTAAAAAGAGAGAGAGGGAAGGAAGGAGAGAAAGAAAGAGACAGAGAGAGAGAGGCAAAGGCTTTTAACTGTTATGAATAAGTGTGCCTGTAACCTAGGAGCACAAAGTATAATTAACCCTGTCTTGTAAGATTGGGAAAGACTTCTCGGACTGGTCTTAAGATGAGTAAGAAAGAATGTGACAAGCAGGGAGGGAATGAGGGCAGCAATGAGAGAGGAACATTCCAGAGATTAAGAACAGCCTGGCCAGAGGTTCCCTACCCAAGGCAATGTTACCCAGATACAATTCTTGTATCTAGTAGTTAGATGTTGCTAAATAACCCCCCAGGGCATAAGAGAGCCCTCATATCAAAGCCTGATCCACCCAAAATGTCAACAGCCTCACTGAAAAACTCTGCTCTAAGCAAAGATTAAAGAAGGAGAACTGGGGCTGGTGAGATGGCTCAGTGGTTAAGAGCACTGACTGTTCTTCTGAAGGTCCTGAGTTCAAATCCCAGTAGCCACATGGTGGCTCACAACCACCCACAATGAGATCTGACTCCCTCTTCTGGACCTTCTGAAGACAGCTACAGTGTACTTACATATAATAATAAATAAATCTTTAAAAAAAAAAAAAAGAAAGAGAACTGGGGGGTGTAGCTCAGTGGTAAAGCACTTGCCTGGTGTGCATGAGACTGGCTCACGCCCTTGCAGTGCAAAATAACCAAGGCTGAGCAGATGCTTCACCCCCAACACAGGAGCAGCAGATGACTAGGAAGCCTAGCACACCACACTGCCGTATCAGCTGGGAAACACATCTCTGGGATAGCGTCCTCAGCTCAAGTCCACTCCTGAACAGCACCCTACATCTTGCATTTCAGCAGATGTTATGTGAAGCATGGCAAGCAGAGCAAGGACCAGCTAGGTGTCTCCAGCCGGCTGTTCACCTGCAGGACTCACATGCACAGAG
Source organism: Mastomys coucha (assembly GCF_008632895.1). NCBI lineage: Eukaryota > Metazoa > Chordata > Mammalia > Rodentia > Muridae > Mastomys > Mastomys coucha. Next base: position 76,545,908 of record NW_022196911.1, read on the forward strand.
GATTTGATGCTGGTGGAGGTCAGGCTAGCAGCAGCAGCAGCAGCAACAGCAGCCAGGGCTCCTGGCCCCAAACAAGTGGCCATAAGGGAAGCAGAATGCGAACTGAGTGCCAGGGTCTCGAATGGGCATTGAAGATGCAGGCAGGAATGATGTGTAATCATAAAACAAGGAAGCACTCAAACAGGACTCTTGCTCCTGAGCATGGATCATTTAGAAACAGAGTAAGGACTTTCCCATTGCCACCTCCACTGAAAAATTAAAGAGAAATAATAGAACAAGCCTCCTCCTCTCACAGGAGACTTCTGGGAAGAAGAGAAGAGAGCCTGCAGACTGGTAGATTCTGTTTCGAGTGCAAGAAATACAAATTGAATCTTCTCAGCTATGCTTCCTCACACTAGCCTGCACCATCTCTTTAACATTACCCTGTCCTGTAGATATACACGCTCACCTACACTGGTTTTTAGAGGCGGGGCTAAGGAGATAACTCAGTCGATAAGTGTTTGCCTTACAACTTATGAAGTCCTGAGTTGGACCCTGAACACAAGTAAAAATTCCAGGTATGGTGGCACTTGTAACCCTAGGGCTGGAAAGGCAGTCACAGGAGATCTCTGGGGCTCACTAGTTAGCCACCCTAGCCTATTTAGAGAGCTGCAGGCCATTGAGGGTCCTAGACCAGACACGGGCACAGGAATGCACATACACAGAGGTAGTGTGAATAGAACGAAATTACACTGATTGATGGTAAAAGTTCATAATCAAGCTCTAGTTCCAACAGAGGAAAAGCAGAAAACATCATCCGATTTTTTTGTTGTTGTTTCTCTTAGTGCTAGGGATTAACCCCAGGGCCTTGCACATGCTAGGTGGCACATCCTCTGAATTACACTACAGACTTACACCACTAGCTCTGAAAAGACAATTCCAAACATAATATGATGTAAAAGGCTTTAAATCATTCATTTATTTGATTGATACCTTATTGTAAGCCAGCCTTACACCCACAATCCTCCTGACGTGGCCTCCTAGGTACTGGGATTGACAAGTATGCACCGACACACCCAATGTCATAAAAGTTTTATTAAAAAATCCCTTTCTTCTCTATCTGTAATACAGAAACTGTTGCCACAAAGGAATGTATTGTGTGCTCAGCACAGTGGCAGAAATTCTCCACTGCTGAGAACACTAAGATCAAGTCTTGATGGCATAGAGCCCTGAGGTAACTGCAGCCGTGGGATCTTCACTGTTGGTTACAGCCCCTAAAGGAAGGGAGTAATCTGTGTGGAAGATCCAGGCAGAAGTTAGAAAACCAGACATTGCAGAATAAGGAGTACAGACTGGAGCCAGCATGGGGAGGGGTGGGAGTAATAGGAACACCTTCAGGAATTTCATTTGCATACCTGCATCCATCCCTCAACCAGACACCTCCCATTTCACCTGCAAACTGCCAAAGTATATGCCTGGAGCAGCCTGTGCCACCCATGAAAACATCTCATCTTTTTTTTTTTTTTAAAGATTTATTTATTTATTTATTTATTATATGAGTACACTGTAGGTCTCTTCAGACACACCAGAAGAGGGTATCAGATCTCATTACAGATGGTTGTGAGCCACCATCTGGGATGGTGGTTTCTGAGATTTGAACTAAGGACCTCTGGTAGAACAGTCAGTGCTCTTAACCGCTGAGCCACCTCTCCGGCCCGAAAACATCTCATCTTTGCACATGGTCTGCAAGAGTGATTCCTGGTCACCCGTAAATAAAGTGAAATGGATGGCCAAAGGACATAGCAGCAAGTGTCCAGAAACTCACCGCTAAATACGCTCAGGGATGGAGAGAAGTTGACGTGACAGGAAGTTTACACTCCTAGAGAGGGCTGTTTTAAATCTGGGCTGAGATTTACAGCTAGAAAAGAAGGTATGGTGCCACCACTTGTTGGCACTCTACAGCTCCAGGGAATTAACCCCTGAGCAATTGCTGAGCTGTGTCATGAGAGCACGGCCAACTCTCTGAGTTACGTACACAAATGCTGGCTGTGGCATCACACACCTGTAATCCCAGCATATGGAAGCAGAGGCAGGGGGATTATGAACTTGAGGTCAGCCTTGGCTATGTAGTGAGATGACTCTCCCTCCCCCCAAAAGTGACAACATCAACAAACACATACAGATATCAGACAGTCCTGGGTTCTACTTGGCGGGGAAAGGCAGGCTGGAAGTCTGCGCATTAGACAGGAATCCTGCTAATGAGAGCTCACGGTCCCTCCCACAGATCCCCAACACCACCTCCTCTGCGGGCAACACAGCTCACTGACTATCTCCCAAATACAGTCAGCTTGCATGCTGCCTTCCCTACTCATGCCACTGTATCCACCTGGAATGTTCTCCACCCACAGGTTCACCCAGACAGAGCACTACTCATCCTCTGGGACTTAGCTCAACTCCTCTTCAAGGTGTTTCTGACTCAACCGGTGGCATTTCCCCCCTTTGTGACCTTCTAGAAAAATTAAGTTTGTACAATTACTTGGCACATAGCCATCTTAGCTCAATAAAGCTTATCTAGTTTTCTATTTTCTAAATGAATAACGATTGCCACCTTTCTCCCTGTGTTCACTGATATGCCACCTGTTTGAGATAAGGAACAGAGCTCACTCATAACTCTTTGCACCTACCCATCTCAACCTCTAGAGTACCTTAAAGTTCAATGACACCATTCTCTTCTGTGCACATAGGAGCAAGGTTTTCCCCTAAAGATCTAATCATTCAAACCTTTGAAAGCTTTCAACTAATGAGTGTGAAATGCTTTTTAAAAAATAATTCTAAATGTTCCTTCAATTTACTTAAAAAGAAAAAAGTCAGGGCTGGAGGGATGGCTCAGGGGTTAAGAGCACCAACTGTTCTTCCAGAGGTCCTGAGTTCAATTCCCAGCAACCACATGGTGGCTCACAACCATCTGTAATGGGATCTGATGCCCTCTTCTGGTGTGTCTGAAGATAGCTACAGGGTACTCATATACAAAAATAAATAATGCTTTTAAAAAAAGAGAAAAAAGAAACAAGCCACAGGGCAAATTCAGTGGTAGAGCACTTTCCACTGGCAAGAATAATGACAGTATTAATTTTTAAAAGCCACAACCATTTAATTCTATTGCAAAGAGATGGGGTGGGGGATTATTCTTTGTTTTACCCTTTCTTTTCTGTTGGGGTGAGGGGTAGGTTTATAAGACAGTATCTCACTATGCTAGAACTGAATTTGCAAGCTTCCAGACTCAACCTCCTGAGTACTGGGATTACAGGAGTAGACTACCAAAAAGAGTTTTAAAAATTAATTTAACTCTGACTCTAAGCCTTCAACTTTAAACTCAGAAAATTCCTCAAAGTTCTAGCTAATGTCATGTCATGTGTGTTATATATGTGATTATACATATGTAGTGTATATATATATATATATGTGTATATATATGTAGTGTACATATGTATATGTATATGGATATATATACATAATTAGTACCATGATGCTATGTGTAGTACATATAGAACTTAAAATAAGATACTATATTCAAGTGTTATTGTCCTGTCTTGTAAGCAGTATATACTTGGCAAATGGACTTGATGTCTGATAGTCTGAAATGATTAGTAACTGGCAGCAGCTTAATTGTAAAGAGGCTTCTCAAAGCACAAAGCTCCATCATGGTGGAATCTCAAGTAATTTAGAACAAGTTTAATTTGTGAAATTGTTATTTCACATACTCTTTCTCTGCTTAATGTACACTTGAGAAAACTTTGAACAGTCAGGGTTTCTAGTCCTGAACAAACATCATGACCAAGAAGCAAGTTGGGGAGGAAAGGGTTTATTCAGCTTACACTTCCACATGGCTGTTCATCACCAAAGAAAGTCAGGACTGGAACTCAAGCAGGTCAGGAAGCAGGAGCTGATGCAGAGGCCATGGAGGGATGTTACTTACTGGCTTGCTTCTCCTGGCTTGCTCAGCCTGCTCTCTTATAGAACCCAAGACTTCCAGCCTAGGGATGGTACCACCCACAAGGGGCCCTCCAGACTTGATCACTAATTAAGAAAATGCCCCACAGCTGGATCTCATGGAGGCACTTCCCCAACTGAAGCTCCCTTCTCTGTGCTAACTCCAGCCTGGGTCAAGTTGACACACAAAATCAGCCAGTACAATTGCTAATAAGTATTTGCCAGGAGATAGTCTTAGGAATTCTATAAATTAACTAATTTAACCTCAAGATAACCTTAATTCTATTTTTTAAAAATGATAATGATACAGGAATATTTAAGTTCACTATCCATAGGTCACAGTAGCAAAGTGGTAAAATGAAAATCTGAATGTCAGCCACTGACTGGGAACCACCTAGTACTGACTACCGCTATAACGTCTTCATTTTGATTAGGGCAGTATTTGAGGTCATTTATATAAAAGTTGGGCATCTAAACTTTGGCTTTAAATTAACATATAAATCACGGTGTCACAGGTTAGTTATCCCAGCACTCAGGAATCTAAAGAGGATTGCTTTACTGTTGAGGCTATATATGGGAAGACTAAAAAAAAAATACATAAATAAAATAAAATCAACAACCAACTAACAATAAAACAAAAAACGCAACATGCTATTATAATGCTATGGATACAACCTGAAGTTGGCTCTCTGAAACTACTGGCTCCACATTCTCAGAGTCAATCAAATTCAATCAGCTAAGAACTGAAAACATTTTTATCACTGTATCAGTGCTGACCCTGTTCAGACTTTTTCTTGTCATTATCCCTTAGTAATAATAGCAACACTTTACATCGCATTACATTGTATTGGGTTTTATAAGTAATACAATACAATGATTTAAAATACATAAGAGGGGCTAGAAATGTAGCTCAGTGACCTAGAGCACACAAGGAGATTGAACAAGAAGACTTCAGTTTCCAAGACTTATATTTATATATGAATGATGGTATGTGTATACAGGTTATATGCAAATAAGACTCCTTTTCCAAAGGGCAGTGGTGGTGCACGCCTTTAATCCCAGCACTTGGGAAGCAGAAGCAGGTGGATTTCTGAGTTCGAGGCCAGCCTGGTCTACAGAGTGAGTTCCAGGACAGCCAGGGCTATACAGAGAAACCCTGTCTCGAAAAAAACAAAAAAAAAACAAAAAAAAAAAGACTCCTTTATCTAAAACTTCATCCTCTGCTATTTCAGGTATTTAGTATCAATAAAGGTGAATATGGTACAAAACCATCTTTTGGAAGAGAAACTGCAAGAAATTCCATCTAACTTTTTTTACTGTCATAATAGTTCTGCTTTATATCAGTCATTTTTTTGTCACAGGTATGTAGTTATAGGAAAAAACATAGCATATACAGTGTATCTACTAGGGGTTTTCTTGGAATCTATGCCATATATATGTATATATATATATGAAGGGGCTATTACTCTGCTATGTCAGTTTATACAACTCAGGAATCCTCTGGTTGTAATTTTTAAAAGAGAGCCTTGAAAAACTGTCCAGACTGGCCTTAAACTCATTTCCCCGCACCACCCCCTGAAGTAGGTGGGCTTACAGGCATGCATCCTCAGATTCTAGAATCCACAGGGACTCTTAGAATGAACTTTCTGGGGACACTGAGGGACTACATATTACTCTACAACACTGTTTAGGAATACACTGTGTATCTGTGAGACTACTACCCTAGGAAACCCAGGGAGTCCTGGAATACAAACAAGCACAGAAAGTTCCTGACAATGGAGGCCCACAGACAAGGCCAGTTTATAGCAGGCATGTGTAACATGCAGGCCAGTGCTCCTGCTCCACACTCTTGCTTCATACACAAGGAAGCCTGACGCAGAACAGATGAGGGCTGATGATGCAGCCCTGTTGGTTAGTTGATAGTGTGATTGCCTAATGCATCAAGCCCTGGGTTTGATACCTAACACTACAGAAACAAGTATGGCGGTGCATACCTGTACTCGCAGCTTACAGCAAGTAGAGGTAGGAGGATCAAAAGTTCAAGGTCACCCTAGCCATATAGCAGAACAGAACGTATGAAACGATTTGTTTTGTTAATTTAAAAATTAAACCAGGTTTTATTTTTTAAATTATGGAATTGCAGTTGGCAGTAAAGTTGAGGTAAGTATCCAAACCTAATTATAATTTTCAGGCTAGTTTAAAAAGTGACATTTGGCTATAAAGTTTACAAATAATAGAGCAAAGCTTCTGGGGAAACACAAACAAACAAACAAGGATGTAAGCAAACGCTTCAAGCTGAAAGTCGGTTTCAGTTTGTTTTTTTTTTTTTTAAAGTCAAACCAAACCACTCCGGGCAGTGGTGGCGCACGCCTTTAATCCCAGCACTTGGGAGGCAGAGGCAGGCGAGTTTCTGAGTTCGAGGCCAGCCTAGTCTACAGAGTGAGCTCCAGGACAGCAAGGGCTATACAGAGAAACCCTGTCTCAAAAAACAAAAAACAAAACAAACAAAAAGCCAACCCACTTTAATACTCAGGTTACATATTGCTGTTTGAAAATGAAATAATCACGTAGAGAAGACTTTCTAAATTAAGTTCCTTTTGGAAGCCCACTTTGGGGCATTGAGTTGTAACTAAATTCTCAAGGATGTCAGTAACACAAGGGCTCCATCCATGACTCCTTGAAAAAACTGAAACCATGGACGCCTTGTCAAATTCAGACAGTTTATCTTGGCACTGGCAAGTACAGCAGTCTCTTCGATGTCTGGAAACGGGTCTAATTACGTCGAATGAGTAACTAAAAAATAGCCCGTGTCCCGGAACAGACAGCGTAGGGTTCACTCCACAGCATCTTGAATGGTAAGATGGAACCACGCCAGCAAGAAAAAAAGGAGGAAGGAATGAAAAGCGTGAAAGCAGGAGATGCCAGCCTCTTTTAAAACAACCTTCCAGTTTTCCTGGGGCTGCCAGGGCCATCACGCCGCTCCTAAGTTTTTCTTTTCCCTTACTTTTGTTCCATTAAGTCACCCGGTCCCGCCCACACCATTTACCTGGCGCAGGGCGGGCTGGTGCACCCCCAAACGACTTCAATCGCAGCATGCCCCAATCCAAACACCACACAGGGACGACCCCAGACCCCTAAAAGTGCACTCTTAGACCTCATCACACCCTGGAGTTCCAAGGCCGCACCAAGGAAGAGTCCTCTCTCTGGGAGGCGTGACCACCCAGAGCTACGGACCCCCTGTCACCCCGCCGCACTCACTCCCGGAGATCCCCGGTCACCCCGAATTCTCAGCAAGCGCCCCCTCTCGGGAAACCGCGGCACGGCTGCCGAGACGCGCTCACCTGAGCCTAAGGTTGGCCATGAACTCGGGCATGGAGACGGTGTCCATCAGCACAAAGTCCGCCTTGCCGAACTCAAGGCTCTCCTGCTCCGCCATGGCGCCGGCTCAGGTGGGAGCGCTGGGGCTGGGGCGGGGGAGCGCGGCACCTTCGGGAGAGGTCGGGCCGGAGAGAGACGGTCGCCACTCCTCAGAGCTCCGGCCGGCGCGGCTCTGAACGGGCGAGGCCAGCAGCTTCCGCTCCTCCCGCGGTGGCTGCGGGGTGTGTGGGGGCCGTGGTGGCGAGACGGAGACGGCGGCGGCTGGTCCCGCCTCTAGCCTGGGTCCCGCTGGGCCCCGCCCCGGCCGCTCGGGCTCCGCCCCACCGATGAGCCCGCCCATCTACGGCCCAGCCGCCTCCTCACCTGGGCGGCGCGCACGCGTGGGGCAGGGACGCGCTCCGACCCAGCCGGGGAGGCTGAGCGGCAGCGCCCCCTAGAGACCGTTACGGGCATCTAGCGTGGCGGGGTGGCGTGTGGTCCTGACTCTGGGTGGAATAAGCCTTATTGCCTTCTTCAACCCCTGCCTGGTAGATGTCAACAAACTTACAAACATAACTTGAGCGGCCTTGGCTCGAATTATCCATTATGATTCTGTCACATCCTCCTGTGCTTATGCGCTACCCATTCTTGAAGTAGTGACTGAATAGAGAGGGCAATGGTAGAGAACACTTACAGGTCACTGAAATGTTCAGTGCTTTAGCAAACTTAAGTAACTTGTCACACTGCTAGGAAGTGGAGGAGCTGCGTCTTCGTGGAGTCATCTGATTTAGGAACCCCAGCATTCAGCCACATGGCTTACTCTTCGTTTCCAGTGGTCCATTTTTTTCCACTCATGTGAGCATACCACCAGACATTACCTTGTACTAGTAATTTTTAAAAATATGTATGAATCATCTCCTCGGGATGATTGCAGGCTTCAAGTATAGAAGACCATGTCCTAAACTTTTTTATATCCCCCTGCCCTCACTCTCCAAGAAGCTATTGTAGTGGTTTGTATTGCAAATAAGAAATCCATGAAATTAGTTGCATAGATTGTAATGAGTTGGGATCTCCAACTTAAAGACACACACTTGGTGCACTTAAAATGGTTTTTGTTCAGGGGAGGGGTGTTGCTGGAGAGGTGGCTCAGTAGCTAAGAGCACTTACTGTCTTTACAGACCCCACAATGATAGCTTTGCTTGAACTCCAGTTCAAGGAAATGAAACACCCTCTTCATACCTCTGAGGGCACCAGGCAAGTGAATATATACATATATGCAAATGTATATGTATATGTGTATATATATACACACATATATACATACATATAAATACATATATACATATATATGTACACATTTGCAGGCACTCACACATTCACAAAATACAGGTGGATAAATATTTTTTTAAAAAACTTTTCTTCCAAACATAGATCATATTTTCCTGACGGATATACATTGTAAGGGACCTTGTCCAGTACCTGCACCTCTTTGGGTCTGTGTCTCTGTGAGGACCATGTTTTGTGCAGAATCTATTAGGAGATCTAGAGGCATCCAAGCCCTGGCTGGCTTCAGCTCTGTGGCTGAATTTGAGATGAGTAAACTAGGCTAAGGACCTTGGCGTGTTTCAGCTGCCAATAAGCCACACTTGCCAAGAGAGGGGACGGTGCCTTGATCACTTTCATGCAGCACCTCTGCCGTCAGAAAGCCACCCTGATCCCTGGCACAGCACAGCTAGCTGGGCTGCAGTTTGGCTCCTGTGTGTAGCTTTCTTTCTGCGGAGGATTCTTGGATTTCATGGCGCTTGTTTGTAGAGGAGGAGCTCTGGGATAGATACTTCCAAGGTAGGACTGTCCTATGCTTGTGTCTTTTGTGAGAGTGGACTGGTGGCTAAGATGACACTTAAATAGACTGATTCTGCATTCCTACAGTGTTCAGATCAGTGTATTTCAATGTAGGCAGAACTGAATTTGTAAAGGGAAAGAAGTAGATCTCAAAGTCTGTGCCCTAGGAAGCAGACCCCAAGTTCTATCGGTAAATGGATATGTAAGTTCGCCTAGTGTGTGTGTTGTGTGTGTGTGTGTGTGTGTGTTTCCTGAATCCTGGGGTTATTGAAGATCAGAGCAAAATTCTAGGCACTAGGAGACATGAAAACATACAGAGCACAAGGACATCAGGGATGGAAGGCACAGCGGGGGTGATATGTGGTTCCCAAATGGCTAAATTTCGAATAAATGACTTTATTATAGTCATTGTCGAGTATAGGAGGCTCAAATCTGGAATGTATGTACAATCTGTGCAAAGATATTCTGTAAATTCTTGCATACATCCAGATTAGAATAAAGTTGGGCATTGAGACCAATGAGTTTCTTTTGATGAACTCGGAGCTATCCAGCAAGGTCCACTGTTAATTGAAGTCAGCCTCTAGATTCCAATGTCATTTTTTTAATATATCATTGGATTATTCAACATAAAGAGAATTCTGATTCATGTGTTCAGAGGTAATTTGTTACTTATACAGTTTTATATCCAGCCTTGTAGTGCCTAGCTGCAACCTTATTAATCAATGATCACACAAAGCCCAGATAATTGCCGAGATGGCACGGGCCACTAAGTGTTGAGGACTATACTCGCACAGGCTTAACTACAGCAGTTTAGCTCTCTATGAGTCTCTTTCATGACAAAATGAGAAGAGAAACACATTTGGCTATGCACATTTAGTTATAATTTAAGATGTACTAACAAATAAAACAAGAGTTTACATCACCAACAATGAGATGTGCTGACACTATGAATGTTCTGATTTGATCGCCTGAAAAAGGCACAGTACCACTTACCTGCTAAGAAATAGGCTGCGCGGGCTGGAGAGATGGCTCAGTCGTTAAAGGCTAGGCTCACAACCAAAAATATAAGAAATAGGCTGCGCTGGGTAGTGGTGGCGAAGGCCTTTAATCCCAGCACTTGGGAGGCAGAGGGAGGTGGGTTTCTGAGTTTGAGGTCAGCCTGGTCTACAGAGTGAGTTCCAGGACAGCCTGGACTACACAGTGAAACCTTGTCTCAAAAAACAACAACAACAAAAAGAAATAAGCTGCATGTATTTATGAAGAAACATGGAGCAAACCCAGAACAAGGAGTAACCTGCAAAATTTTGAGTTGATCAGTATCCATCAATATACCAATAGTATGAAACAAAGATGTCAAGACACTGGTCCAGATTACAGATAACCAAAGAGACATCACAGCTGAAGGCAATGTGTGTTCGTCAAACCAGGCAAAGGTAAAAGATGCTGTTGGGAAAACGGATGCAAAGGACAATAGTGAATAGTGTCAATGTTAGTATTCCTAAATTCAGTTACTGTGCTGAGGCTCCCTAAGAGAGTATCTCATCGTGAGCAGACATATATTAAGGTCTTTAGTAGCCGGGCAGTGGTGGCGAAGGCCTTTAATCCCAGCACTTGGGAGGCAGAGGCAGGTGGATTTCTGAGTTCGAGGCCAGCCTGGTCTACAGAGTGAGTTCCAGGACAGCCAGGGCTACACAGAGAAACCCTGTCTCAAAAAAAAAAAAAAAAAAAAGTCTTTAGTAATAAAAGACATGGTATTTCAAACTGCTTGATAAAAACAGTTTGAGAACATCTGCTTTTGGTCCGTGTGAACACACAGTGTACAGGCCTGGTCGGACTTTCTGTAAGGACTAGCCACAACACAGGGGCTGCTGGGGTTATCAGTGAAATCAACTCTGAGTGATCTGCTTCGAATGTTTGCTCGCTTTCGGTTCCTCTAGCATGTTTCTAGTTTGTTCCCCCCTCCTTTTATCTCCCTTTACCAGGGGTTCTTGCATCCCAGAAAAACAGTTTGGTGGTTTTTGTTGTTGTTGTTGTTTTGGTTTGGTTTGGTTTTTTAGCAGCATGAATCTAGTAAGACGGTAACAGAATAGGGGAGAAAAAAGACAGCCGTGAAGAATATTTAAAGGGTATTTTATAGTTATTTTATGAGCTTGGGTTGTTATAGAGCTAACAGGAACAGCAAGGCAAATTTACATTGCAAAGTAATTTCATGATATATTTGTCGACATGCAGAAATCATTTAGGTTCTGTCACAGAAAGTATTTCAAACATACTGTCTTCCTTTTAATGGGTAGGCCCCAATTTGAACTAAAAATGATTCATCAAAAGTAGCATGTATACTCTCGGTAGTTTTGCTTGCTTTTGTTTGTTTGTTTGTTTGTTTGTTTTGAAACAGACTCTCAGGGTTAGCTTAGGCTAACCCTGTACTGAAGCTTGTGGCAGTTCTCCCAAGTGCTGGAATTACAGGCCTATGCTAGTGTGCTGGTTAGGTTTTTGCCAACCTGACACAAAGTAGGGTCATCTGGGAAAAGAAACCTCACTTGAGAAAAATGCCTCATCAGACTGGCCTGTCGGCAAGCCTGTGAGCATTTTCTTGACTAATGATTAACCTGGGAGGGCCCAGCTCCTTGTAGGTGGTGCCACTCCTGGGCAGGTAGTCCTGGCTTGTATAAGAAAGCTCGCTGAGCAGGCCACTAGGAACAAGCCATAAATGGCACTCCTCCATGGTCTCTGTGTAAGTTCCTGCTTCCATGGGAACTTGCCTTGAATTCCTGTCCTGCCTTATCTTTAGGGTGAAGCATAAGTTGTAAGGTGAAATAAGCCCTTCCCTCCCCAGTTGCTTTATGATCAAGGTGCTTTTATCACAGCAATAGAAAGCAAACTAAGACAGCTATTGCACCCAGCTTTATCTCTGGTTTCTATTTTTTTTTTTTTTCAAGACAGGGTTTCTCTGTGTAGCCTTGGCTGTCCTGGAACTCATTCTGTAGACCAGGCTGGCCTCGAACTCAGAAATCTGCCTGCCTCTGCCTCCCAAGTGCTGGGATTAAAGGCGTGCGCCACCACCGCCCAGCTATCTCTGGTTTCTGAAGCCTAAATTTTTAAAGTAAAATACACCTTGTACTGGCTAGCTTTAGGTCAACTTCACACAAGCTAGAGTTAACAGAAAGGAGGGAATCTCAACTGAGAGAAAAAAAATGCCTCTATAAGATCTAGCTGTCGGGCAGTTTCTTAATTAGTGATTGATTGGGGGTGGGGGGAGCCCATTGTGGACGGTGCCATCCCTGGGCTGGTGGGCCTGGGTCCTATAAGAAAACAGGCTGAGCAAGCCATGATGAGCAAGTCAGTAAGCAGCACCCCTCCATGGCCTCTGCATCAGCTCCTGCCTCCGGGTTCCTGCCCTGCTTGAGTTCCTGTCCTCACTATTTTTGGTGCTGGACTGTTCCATGGAGTGGGGGAAATAAAACCTTTCCTCCCAAGTTGCTTTTGCTCATGGTGTTTCATCACAGCAATAGTAAACCTGATTAAGACACACCCTCTCTGATGCCATTCATGACTTTTGTCCTTAGATCCTTTCTCCTCTTGCAACCCCACATCCTGATTCTCTCTAAGGGAGCAAAGAAAAATGAACAGTGTATGGGGGGTGGGTCACTGCTGTAAGCCCTCCCCAAGAAAGTGAGAAAAAAAAAGAAGGACTTTAAAATGAAGCTGGGCATAGTGGTACATCCCTTTATATATGGTGGTTTGGATGAAAATCCACCTCCATAGGTCCACAGGGAGTGGCGCTATTAGGAGGTGTGGCCTTTTGGAGTAGGTGTGGCCTTGTTGGAGAAAGTGTGTTCCTAGGGGAGGACTTGGAGGTTTCAGAAGCTCAAGCCAGGCTCAGCATTGCTCTCTCTTCTTGTTGTCTGCTGATCCTGACGTAGAACCTCTTCAGCACCATGTCTGCCTAGGTGCCTCCATGCTTCTGGCCATGATGATAATGGGCGACACCTCTAAACTGTGAGCCAGCCCCAATGAAATGTTTTCCTCTATAGGAGTTGCTGTGGCCATGGTGTCTCTTCACAGCAATAGAAACCCTAAGACGTCACACTTTTCTAAAAACGTGGGACCTTTGTTTCCCCCGGGGTGTATTCAACTCATACACAGAGGTTTTTGCATAGACTGCCTCCTCTCTTCTGCCCCTAGAGGTGATCTCTTTGTGGACTCCAAATTAGGAAGCCTTGAGCTAAGAGGAAGCTCACCCAACAAGTCTTTATCACTGGAGAAGGAAGAAGAATGTAGCAAAATTATCTTCAGGATCCTGTGAGTCACCACACAGGGACTGTCCCAACGACTTACCCACAGAGGAGCCACAGATATCAGGCCTCAGGCAAGACAGAATCACATAGAGGATGTGGACGCAACCTAGCATTGCCTCTAGAGTTGTTTCTGCTTGTGATGCTTCTGAAGACAAACATCCCAATTCCAGAGGGACGTATCCTCCCCACCCTGACCTGTAACCCACCTTGGTAGAGACCAGATCTCTGGTCTTGCATATGTTAGGAGAGTACTATACCACTGAGCCACATTCTCCAGCCCGCACCTTTCTTAGCTGCAAGGTCTTTATCACACAGGGTTGGAATAGACTATCTAAGCATGTCCCCTAAGCTCACTAGGAAGGGGACAATGCTCCTCAAACCTTGTCTGGTGCTCAGTAGGTACATTCATTATCAAGTTAATTAATTAGCGAGTGGATTTTTGTGCATGTATTCTATCATAAGGGCTTTTCTCTAAGCCTCCAGCCAGGCAATCACTAAGCTCTTCTGGCCTTTGGAACTATTCCTATAACCCAGCAAATTTGACAGGATGGGAGAAAAGAAGAATTTTACAATCCATTCAAGAGCTGACAGGGTCTTTTTGGTAAGATGTCTCCAGCTTTAAAGCATGGAAGAGCTGTCTTGGGACCTGGCCAAAATGCATATTGTGATTGGGCAATCTAGAACCAATGGATTTCTTTCTTGGTTTCAATCAGGATGTCACTTTCCTACCCTGGTTGGCTTGGGACACATGATAATCATTTTGCCTTCCCATCCTGAGTACTGGGATTTCCATGTATGAGCTATATGCGTGGCTTCTTCTACAGACCCAACATAGACATCCCATTACGAGGTTGTTGTTGGGGGCTGAAGAGATGGCTCAGCGGTTAAGAGCACCGATTATTCTTCCGGGGGTCCTGAGTTCAAATCCCAGCAACCACATGGTGGCTCACAACCATCTGTAATGAGATCAGATGCCCTCTTCTGCTGTGTCTGAAGACAGCTACAGTGTACTTACATATACATATATATGTATATATATGTATGTATGTAGATAGATAGATAGATAGATAGATAGATAGATAGATAGATAGATAAATAGGTTGTTGTTGGTGAGGAAAAAAATGTGAGAGGAAAGGCAAAGACCTTCAAGGGCAAGCAGCACGTTAGGGCTTCTCTCGGTGGCCTCGTTCCTGCCCTACGCTGAAACTATTGCCTTCCTTTTCTCCCTTCTTCAGAGTGTAGGTTAGAGGGGAGGGCTTTGTTGTTTGTTTGGCCTTTTTTTGGAAGGAAGAAAACCATTCCGACTCCTTTCCCCCTTTTTTGACAAAACGGCAAGTGATTCCTATTTGGTCACATGTATATTTTGTGCTGTCCATGTCTCCTGACTCCTAACTCCCTCTCCGAGGCATAGAAAATAGAATTCTTCTCTCCTGAGGTGAATCAGAGAACCTCTTATCTTCCATTTGTCTGTCTTGGAGCAAAGAATACATCTCTCAATTTGCTATCTGATAGTCTATGCTAAGACATGTACCCCCTTAGAAGGGTCCTATCCCAAAGGGTAGTGCATGGAAAAGCCAAAAAGAATGTGGAGACTCAGGACTTGCTGGATTTCTCTATCGGTCTCTGAGCAACAGGTCATGTTTCTTCTGTCCAATCATATTTCTACAAGATTGTCCATGCTTCAATTATTTCTGTGCAACAAACTCTCTATGAAAACCCAAGTAGGCTTCAGGAACCACATGGCAGGTACTGGAGGGTGGTACACAAAGGGCTCTCCTATGTGCTTAGCTCTTGGTCTCCACATCCATTTATAGCTCTCTCTCTCTCTCTCTCTCTCTCTCTCCTTCTCTCTCTCTCCTCTCTCTCTCCTTCTCTCCTTCTCTCTCTCTCTCTCTCTCTCTCTCTCTCTCTCTCTCTCTCTCTCTCTCTCTGTCTCTTTGTCTCTCTCTTGTGGGTAAGTCTATCTTATCTACTAACAAGTAGGTAAATGTTAGAACTGGACTAGGGAAACACCCATTTGGTGTCCACTGCTGCAGAACTGCCTGAGTCTGGATTCTTTTATTATCATCAGAAGAGCTTCAAAATTAGCGTTTCAGGAAGATTGTGACATCTAGTCTTCCCCAGATTCTTTTCTTGCTGATTTTCATCTAGAATCCATGTTTTTTCAACTAGGGAGCTGAAGTGGTACCTAGAGTTAAGATCATGAAGTGAGGCTGGGGAAGTGGTTAATTTGGTAAAGTGCTTGCATGCAAGCAAGAGGACCTGAGTTCAATCCCCTCCATTCATATAAAAAGTCAGTGGAGTAGCACACACCTGCAATTCCTGCTCAGGGGAGGTATAGGCAGGAGGATCTATGGCTTGTTGGCCATATATTCTAGCTGAGCCTTAGATTCAGTGAGAAATTCTTTCTCCAAAAAAAAAAAAAAAAATGGCAGAGAATGATTGAGGAAGACCCCTAACATCTACATCTGTCCTTCACACACACACACACACACACACACACACACACACACACACACACACAGGTGTATGTGCACCTGCATGAACACATATAACTGCACACATATGTGCACAAACACACAGTGATAATGAAAGGAGCTATTACATGAAGTGTGACTCTGGCATTTTCCAGTTCCAATTCTTCACACTATCTGGAGGTAGAAACAATACAAACCATAATTGTATCCGAATTCTGACAACGGAACCCTAAAGAAACGAGACAAGGGAAAAGTTTCAATTATTTAAAAGCTGATCAGCAAAACCCAGGAAACCTCAGAGGTCCTGTAACCCAATATCTCCTCCAGGACCTGAATCCCTTGTAGAATCCACTACTCTGTCTAGACCTACCTGTGTGTTTAAGGCTTCCCCTGCTCCCAGCATGTGTCTCCACGTGAAAATGCTCTATTAGTATCATTGCTCCAAATGCTCACTCCTGCCCCATGCCAATCGGCCCTCAACTGCCCAATCTTCTGATCTTGTTACTCTCTGATCAGTGTTTATGAGCTTGATTTGTTCTTAGGGTTTGATATGTCATCAAGATGAGACTAGGTAGCAGTGAGGAACAATCAATGGAGGAATCAAGGTCAGAGCCAGAAGAACCTGCTTCTCTTAAGGGATATCTGTAGATATCCCTCTTGGAGCTTCTATCCAAAGAATTCTGAGCTGGGATTAAAAGTGTGTGCCACCACCACCCAGCATATAATCCCAGTACTTGGGAGGCAGAGGGAGGTGGATTTCTGAGTTCGAGGCCAGTCTGGTCTACAGAGGGAGTTCCAGGATAGCCAGGGCTACACAGAGAAACCCTGTCTCGAAAAACTAAACAAAAAAAAAAAAAAAAAAAAGAAAGAAAGAAAGAAAGAAGGAAAGAAAGAAAGGAAGGAAGGAAGGAAGGAAGGAAGGAAGGAAGGAAGAAATTCTGTTTCCATCTTATCTGATTACCGCCCCGCTCCCCCATCCCCACCCCATTCATTTGTTCTTTGAGACAGGCTCTAAAGTAGCCCAGAATGGCCTTAACCTTTCTCTGTGGCTGACCATGACTGACTTTGATCTCCTGCTTTTCCTGCCTCCACTTTCCAAGTGTTGGGTTTACAGGCTTAGCATCATCATCTGTTTCTTTTCCCTAAGCCATGTTTTCAGTGAATCTGTCTGATCTTGCCTGTTTGATCTTGTCACTAATGTCACAGACACTGTCTCCTAGTTTCCACCCTTTCTAATTCTTTAGGATTGAGTATTTCTAGTATATCTAGCATTTCTGATCCTCTGTATTGATCAGGTTTTGGTCCAGAATAGCACTCTGGTCATCCTTATGAAGGCAAGCATTAGAAAACTGTACCAGAGGTTTAGGATAGGACTTAAAATTCTGAACTTTAATAGCAGCATCCCAGAGACTCACCATAAAGGAATTTTCATTTGGGGTTTCAAGTTCGAGCTTTGCCACCTACTACTTATACAGCCCTAGGTTTATTAGCTCATTTCTATGATCCCCAATGCTTTCATTTTGAATAAACAGATGATACAATCTGTCTCAGTGTCTTAGAACCACAAAACAAAGTGCCATCTATAAGACGCTTCATATAATTCCAGGCAGGTGGCAAATGCTAGTTTAACATAAGCTAGCCTTGCTGCTGTTGTACTTACCACTTTCTCTTCAGAACAGGGTCATTCTTAGATGGCCATAGTTTATTGCACATCCTTTCAAACTAAAAAAAAACCAAAAGTCTTATTTTCTATGTATGCGTGTTTTGCTTACATGTTTGTACGGGTGAGCACTGTGTGATGGTGCCCATGGAGGCAGAAGAGAACACTGGGGATCCAGCTAGGGCTCTTAACTGCTGCACCACCTTCTCCGGCCCCTGCATGCCCTTTTGAGCAGAATGAACTTTCTGCTGCCTGGGGATCTTCTTATCACCCTGTGACTTTTTTTTTCCTCTGTGTGACTTTTGATTCCTAGAGGTGGTTAATTCTCATTCCCATGCAAAGCCATGGACTTTGAAATTAGTAGGTAATAAAAATATACTAAATATTTGTATGGCTTCAGGCCTCTATGCTACCCACCTCATATCCCTGGAACACCAAATCTGCCTTTCTTCCCTTCCCACAAGTTCTTCAGGACCCTCTGACATGAAATAGTGCTCATTCAGTCCCCTACCCATCAACCCTTCCCATTTTCCAGTTCAAATTGAAGACTGCCATCCCACAGAGTCTTAAAGCTTCAGATTCACCTTAGCTTAGAATACATGCTTCACAGGCTGGGGAGGTGGCCCTTTCGTTAAAGCGCTTATTATCATTCCCATGCAAAGTAAAGTGCTTGTTATATAAGCAGGAGGACCTGAGTTCAGATCCCCAGCATCCATGTAAAAAGCTGGGCACAATATATAGTGACAGAGACTAGCAGATGCCAAAGGCTTGCTGGTAAGCCAGTTTGGCTGAAACAGCGGGCTCCAGGTTTAATGAGACACTGTCTTTAAAAACAGGATGAGAAGTCATAGAAGAAAATGCCCAACACCAACCTTTGGCCTCCATGTATACATACACATGCAAACACATACTCATAACACACACAAATACATGCTCCGTAGTATTTTAAAAGAGATAATGAGAAATGAGGCTGGTGACATGAGATAAGGACTAGGCAGTAGGTGGAACCATGGCTTTGTCAACCAGGCACCAGGGAGTCATTTTATGCCATTTGCATAAAAGTGTTGAGTTTTTGTCACTGTTGTTAATTTAGGTGTCCTTTGAGATTATTATTATTATTATTATTATTATTATTATTATTATTATTATTATTATTACTATTATTATTATTGGTTTTTTGAGACAGGGTTTCTTGTGTAGTCCTGGCTGTCCTGGAACTCACTCTGTAGACCAGGTTGGCCTCGAACTCAGAAGTCTACCTGCCTCTGCCTCCCAAGTGCTAGGATTAAAGGCCGGCACCACCACCGCCTGTCTTGGGATTATTTATTTTAATTCGGGACTCTTCAAAGAATGTCAAAGCAGTAATTCAGAAGAACTGAACCTATTCTGTTTCTGTAGACAAGTTACACTTACCATTCTCATCAATGAATAAATACATGTAGTAACTATGTAGCACAACCATGGGTGGTGACTACAATTCTCTCTCTCTCTCTCTCTCTCTCTCTCTTTCTCTCTCTCTCTCTCTCTCTCCCTCTCCCTCTCCCTCTCCCTCTCCCTCTCCCTCTCCCTCTCCCTCTCCCTCTCTCTCTCTCTCTCTCTCTCTCTCTCTCTCTTTTGGTTTTTCAAGACAGGGTTTCTCTGTGTAGCCCTGACTGTCCTGGAACTCACACTGTAGACCAGGATGGCCTTGAACTCAGAAATCCACCTGCCTCTGCCTCCCAAGTGCTGGGATGAAAGGCATGCGCCACCACTGTCTGGCTCTCTCATTTTTTTTTCTTCAAGATAGGGTTTCTCTGTATAGCCCTGGCTGTCCTGGAACTCATTCTGTAGATCAGGCTGTCCCCAAACTCAGAGATCTGCCTGCCTCTACATCCCGAGTGCTAGGATTAAAGGTGTACACCACCACCACCCTGCTATCTTCCTCTTATGAAAGGATCTCAGGTATCTAAGGTTGGTCTTGAACTTTCTAGGTAGCCGAGAAACTTCCTGAGTGTTGAGATTACAACACTCTGCTGGGAATCTATATCCCAGGGCTTTTTATGTGCTGAGAAAGCACATACCAGTTGAACTATATCCCTAGCCTTACAGCTGTCTCTTGGTATCTGTATATGGGAGATTTGTATACATAATAACTCTATGGACACTCAAATCCCTTGTATAACATGGTTTTCTGCTTGCATATAATCTAACACATTCTTCTGCCTGCTTTAACATTTTAAAAATTTATTATTTAATTTTAGGTGTATGTGTATAGGCATGAGTATATAAATGTGCATGACATGTATGCAAGAGTCCATGGAGGTTAAAAAAAAAAAGACATTGGATCCTGTGCAATTGGAGTTATGGATGGTTTTGAGCCTCTATGTGGATGCTGAGAACTGAACCCAGGTCCTTTGAAAGATTAGCCAGCCCCCTAAATGCTGAGCCATCTCTTTAGCTCCTCATTTGTGCTTTAAAATATCTCAAGATTATTTCTAGTACCCGATACAGCAGAAATGGTATAAAAGTAGTTGCTATACTGTGTTATCTAGAAAGTAATAACAGGAAGCCTATGTTTTCAACATAGATATAATCATTTTTTCCAGTGTATGATTTAGCAAACTCTATGGATTGCAGAACCCACAGAGAATGAGGATCTATTGTAATAGGGGCGTGGGCTATGGCATCCAGGGTTTAAAGGCAGTAGAGCTAAAAGCAAACACTCAAAACCTCTGGACTGTCTCTGTCACTTACGTGCTCTGTGTGACCTTGGGCAAATCACTTCAGCTGAGCCTCATTTCCTCCTCTGTAAGGTGAGAATACTGCTGATTCCTCACTTCTAATGGTTGCTATGATAAACCACATAAAGTATATTAAGCACTTAGCACGTAGGGACACCGTTATCGTTTATAAACCCCAAGAGTAGTGCTGTCTGTCCTATTATTATCCATCAGTCCTTCCATTGTGGCTTTGACAGGGAACAGTGGTAGGGAAAAGAACGTTCTAGTCTTGTTGATCTTTTCTTTTGACACCTCCTTTCTTTAATATTCTCTTACTTTGTTGGTCTATGTTACAAGTCACTTCCTTGTAGCGGGGGTGTTATACGAATTGCAGGGAATTCACTGCCTCTCTATCTACAGTTTCTCAAAGTCTCAGTCTTAAAAGCACAGTGACTTCCTGCTTTCCGAGTAGAGCTCTGTCACCTGAGTTGCTAATGCTATTGTATAATCAAGCACTCTTGCCTCTCGTGAGATATATTTTTCTTCCAGGCACATGTGAACGCCCAGGGTGTGTGCGCACAGCACCTGAGAATGTTTGTCCTTCCCACACCATCCTTGGATTTATAAAGCTGCTCTAGGTAGGTTTCACAGGTGAGTGGATTCCAAATCCGGCTGGTCACTAGATTCACTTTAGCAAATTACAGCTTCTAACACTTTTGAACTGAGATCCTGGTGGCTAAGAACCATCAGAATGAAAACACATGGAGCCAGGCATATGAAAAGAACAACTTCCGGATGAACTTTGCCTCATAAATTAGTGGCCATTGTACTAAGAAGCTTGGTTGCTACAACAATGTTTACAGGCATAAAGCCTGGGTTCAATCCCCAGCACCATAGATCAGGGCGTGACAGTGCACACCCATCACTTGGGAGGTATGGACAGTAGAATAGGAAATTCTATGTCATTCTTGGCTACATAGTGAGTTTAAAGCAAGCCTGGAATAAACAAAGCAAGAGAGAGCAGGAGGGAAAGGGGAGGAGGGAGGGAGGGAGGGAGGAAGGGAAGGAAGGAGGGGGAGAGAGAGAAAGAGAGAGAGAGAGAGAGAGAGAGAGAGAGAGAGACACTTTCAGCATGCATTCATGTGTTTAAATGATATAAAGTTTCCTGAGAAAATAAATTCTATCCCAGTCAGAAAGAGGTAGGGGTGAGTGGGCTCACTCAACCACTGGGGAAAGGAGAAAAACAAGAGGAGGAAGCTTGTTCTAATTAGTTTAAGAAATCCCATAATCTGTGAGCTGGCCTCTCTGTGGAAGCTTAGAATGGCCAAGGGAGGTATCCTGTTAGAGGCCCTGGCATGTTGACTTTGACTTACTGTGTTATGGGAGTTCTTCTTCACGCATTGGACTCCTCAGAAGTTGTTAGCAGACAGCTTCTGTGAACTGGATCTACCAATGGCTGCTATCTTCTCCCACTTGGCTGGCTTTCTGTTGGCAGCAGCCACAAACACCTGAGTCCCTAGCATCTCTCTCTTCCATCCAGCAACAGGCAATCTGTAAACTGATTCTTAAATGCCGTCTCCTTTTCCTGCAGCCTAGTGTGGGCTGAGACTTTGAAGAGACCAGACCTTCATCAAATGATGCTGTCTATTTAGAATGTTCTTTAGTTGGGTAGGCGTTTCCATTTCTCTCTCCTTCCCATCCAACATTACCTCAGGGCACGCCCATTATGAAAACCAAAATAAGGCAGGCCTGGAAGCAGCAGTTCACAACTGGGGGCAATTTTGCCCTCCAAGAGTTACTTAGCTATGACTGGGGACACTTTTGGTTGTCATTCTGGGAGGGATGATGCTATTGGTATCTACTGGGTATAGAGAATGGATATTACCCAACATCCCATGATGCTCCAAATTATCTTCCACAGCAAAGAGTTACCTTGTGCATTCCTTCTCCTTCAAGCAATGGGGGACTTCCAAAGGAAGGTTCTATGAAAGATGGGCTAGAGTTTGATTTTTGATTTACTTCTTCATGGCCATTAAAGTTGGAGACTTACTTGTGTCATTCTATCATGGTCCTGTATTGAAGGGTTAGAAATGTAGTTCAGTAGTACATATAGTACTTGACTGTACTTCCTAGCATACACACACACACACACACACACACACACACACAAACCTAAATATCTTGTTTAACAAACAGTCCAGTAATGTCATTTGAAGTATGTTGCTTATCCTAGAAAAAGAGAATAAAGTAGAGGCTGGGAAGAGAGAAGGCATATGATGTATGGAGCAGGGTTTGTTCACCACAGTGCTGTGGACATGTGGGAACAAGGAAGCTTTTTGTTGTGTGGGATGGTTTTGTGCATTATAGGGCATTAGCTGCATCTGTACCAGGAGTATCTTCTATCCCAGAACGACAACCAAAAATAGCCCCAGACATTTCCAACTGTCTCTCAGAGGGCATAATGCCCCTCAAGTATGAATCACTGCCTACAGGTCCGCACAAGGCTAACAAAGAGTCTGGATTAGGAATCAAATTAAGAGTCTCCTGGGCATTTCCATCACTTTCTTATATAATAAGGAGTCTTGACCTGGTTGTAACTGTGTGGGCCTGACACATCTCATATCTCAAAAGATTTGGTTCTGAGTCTGGAGCTAGCCTCCTCAGGTGGTATGAGGATTAAAAAAAGATAATGGATGGGTTAATGTGAACTCAGATACAAACTATATTAGGAAGGCTTATTTTGGCTCACTGTTTGAGGGTATAGGATATAGGCCTTCATGTCCAGGAAGGACATGGTGATAATGGGGTGGCTCTAACTGTGGTGGCTGGAGCTTGAAGCAGCTGACCACATTGAGTCCAGAGTCACAAACTAGAGAAAGATGCTTCTGTGTGGCTCTTCTTTTCATTCAGGCCAGAATCCATGAGTAGTCAGGGCTGGCCTTCCCTCAGCTAAGTATTTCTAGAAATACCTTTCTAGATCTATTCAGAGGTATGTTTCTATGGTGACTCTAAATGCAGTCAGTCAAGTTGAAAATGAGAAACTGGGTGGGTAGGATGGCTCAGTGGGTAGAGGTGCTTCCTGCCAAGACATGACCTGAATTCAAACCCTAGGTCTCACGTGGTAGGAGAGAACTGGTGGATGAAAGTTGTCCTCAGACCACCTACAAATAAATAAATGAATGCAATTCTAAAAATACCTTTAAGGGTTTGGAGACATGGCTCAGAGATTAAGAGCACTTACAGCAGAAGACCCGAGTTCAGGTCCCACCACTTACATGGTGGCTCATAATTGCCTGCAATGAGAGTTTTGGGTTCTGATGACCTCTTCTGGCTCCCCAGCTCCTGAATGCATGTGGTACATATAAAATCACAAAGGCACACACACACACGTATACACACACACATTCACACACACACATGTACACACACACACATTCACACACACACATATACACACATGCATTCACACACACATATACACACACGCATTCACACGCACGTATACACACACGCATTCACACACACACTCACGTATACACACTTGCATTCACACTCCATATATTTTTTTTTAAAAAATTTAAAATTGGGCTGGCGAGATGGCTCAGTGGGTAAGAGCACTGACTGCTCTTCCGAAGGTCCTGAGTTCGGATCCCAGCAACCACATGGTGGCTTACAACCACCCATAATGAGATCTGACGCCCTCTTCTGGAGTGTCTGAAGACAGCTACAGTGAATTATGCGGGAGCTAGCGGGACCTGAGTGAACAGGGCTGGCAGAGGTCCTGAGTTCAATTCCCGGCAGCCACACACATGATGGCTCATGGCCATCTGTACAGCTACAGTGTACTCATACACATAAAATAAATAAACCAAATCTTTAAAAAAAATTAAAATTAAGATTAAAAGATCTGTACAATTAATACAAAAAAAAAAAGAAAAGGAGAAACCATCAGGTCTCTTTTGCTTATGGGTTTCGATCTGCCAGTATGGAAGAGGGTTGAGAAATGATTTTAAATTATTAGTATGAAGGGACACTCTGAATCCTATCTCCAGCTTTATTTTATAGAGAGAAAGAAAGAGGAAAGAAGGAAAGAAGAAAGAAAGAGAGAAAAGCAAAGAAAAGAAAAACAGAGAGTGAGAAAATGTAAGTCATATTGACAGTGCAAGTCACACAGCCTCCAGGAGCAGAGAGCCATGGCCGTCAGTAGACACAGGACCACCATAAGGCAAGTGGGACACACATAACCCAGGGGCGGCACTTGAGGGGGAAGCGCTAAAGGACAGGCAGGATTGAAAGTGGAGCTGGTGAGGGAGAGAAGCACAGGAACCCCATGGAGGAAGAACAACTTCTCACTTGGCTGCAGACCAAGGTCGTGAGACTTAACAAGGAAGTATCCGAAGAAAAGTTGGCTGGTAATTGAGAAACGTTCAAGTAAAATGTCCACAAACATAAGATAGAAAGTGCAAAGTGCTTTCTAAACAAAAATGGTCGTCTCCGTCCTCGAGGGTATCGGGATGTTAACTCTGCGGCTTCTCTTTGGAAAGACCCAGGTATGAAAGTTGAAGGGACCGGAGTTGTGTCTGTCTCTTCAAAACAGGGGTGGGGTTATCTTTCTCCGAGGAGGCACACTCTTTCTCTCCCTACCTCTTCCTTTTCTCTGGAGGCCTCCTCGTTGCTGTCCTTATTGAGTGGCTTGAGTTCTATGTATGCTAGAATCCACAGTAGCCGTGAGTGCTGGGTCTGGAGCCACAGCCTAAGTTGTTCACAGTAGAAATGCCTGTGCGTCATCCCCATGCCATTTCTCTCCCAAAGCCACCCAGCTTCAGTGGGTCCTCCTGGATCTTGGATGTACTGGGTGCCTGGGTGATTGGAACCTAAAGGCATTTAGAGCATCTCTTTACAACTTCAGAAGGGCTGTCATCCACAGAGATGCCCTTGTAGCAATCAATTGGAGCCTCTCAGAAGAGCTCTTGAGTAAATGTGCTTGCCCTGAATGGCCCTGTAGTTGAAGTGACCACAGTTGTCAAAAAACAAAACAAAACAACAACAACAACAACAACAAAACCGTGGCTATGTCTGAGGGCTGGGCTAGAGGATAAGTATCTGAAAAACACCAGTAGTATTGGGAATTTATGTGCCCCTCACTTGCCCTCAGGTGCATCTGCCTAGCCCTTAACATCTATTGTAAAATCATTTAAACACACCCATGCACAGTGGCTCATCTGTGCCTTTTTAACTTCCTTGTTTCTCCCCGGCTTTGAGGTAACCCATTCTTTTCTTTCTCCCTTTCTCTCTCTCTCTTTCTTTTTCTCTGTTCTCTTTCTTTCTTTCTTTCTTTCTTTCCTTCGTTCTTTTGTTTTTTTGAGTTTACAGTACAATGGAAACTTGCTCTAGCCATGGGAATGGAAACTAGTTCCCTGGACCAGTGGCAATCACTGGTAGGGTGTGGGGAGAAGAGCTTTGCTGGGTTGAATCCAGGGATGGGATCACTAGACTGGAAAGAGTCTCCCTGGGGCCTGCGGTGTGGTGGTGTAGTAAAGATTGCTACTGTCTCTGCTTGGGGCCTATGTCCTAGAACCCCTCCCTCAGACTCTGTCTTTAGCCACAATCTTCCCTTTTACTATACTTCAGTAGATACACTGCTAGAGCCCTTAGGAGTGTCTAAAGGGACAACATTTAGGCTCCTGGGGGAGGGGAAGGATGGGTATGTAAGTATCTCTACCGTGAGACACAGGAATTTTAGGAAGGATAGGGCGTTTTGCTCTGACTCGTGGCATTGATCGTCTAGGTGGCCCTTACATAGAAGAGCAATGTATACAAAAGGTAAAAGCTAGTTCCCAACTGTGGAGAAAGCAAAACAATTATAACAGTATGATAATGCATACACAAAGGGTAAATGGAGTCACATGAGATGATAGGTGAGAGGAAGAAGAAGGTGCTAGGACCAGGAGGGATGAAGGAAACCTCCTGAGCAAAGGCTCCCAGCCAGGGAGGCAGGATGGCTTTTAAAGTAACCAAGGGAAGCCTGAGCAGCTGCTCCAGTGAGCAAGAGGGAGTGTGGTGGAAAGGGAGGCAGGCTGGAGGAAAAGGCCAGGACAGAGCCTCCAGGGAGTGCTTTTTCCCCTAGATAGAGAGAGGAGCTGCTGGGGAATTTTACCCAGGGAACTGACATCTTTCTGGCTTTCTGGTTTGGTTTCGTATTTTAGCTGTATCACAACCCGCGCTAAAGCGTATAACTACCCAGCACTCCTCAGGGGTTTGTGCAGGCGTACTCAGTCTAACAGACAGAATGTGCTCACCACGAACTTAATTTCTTACAGACCATTGTGGCTGGAGTGTTGAGAAGGGATGACGAGTGTGAGGGAACAGGAAGATGAGTTTGAACTGTTTCCCATTTCTTTGGTGGAGGAGTGGTGCTAGCCAGGACCTCTGTGGGATTTGCACTGGGATCAGAGGTCCGGGAGGTAGGGAAATGGATGCTGGAGATAAAAACAAGTAGCCATGCTCTTGGTGTGCATGGGGGCAGTGAAGGATGAGGTACTGATTTCTGTGTGTGGAGCATGAGCAGTGGGGCTGACTGTGGTTCCCTCTAGAGAGATAGGAAGAATAGGCTTTCTAGGAGAGTGAGGAATGGAACATTCCATGCTGGACCTATTAATGTTTCAATACCTGTGAAAGATGCAGGTGGAGACGTTGAACAGTTAGGAGTGGGCCAAAGATACACAGCTGAGAAGCAGCTGCTTGGACATCAGGATCAGCGGCACGGATGGAGTTGTTTAGGAAAGTGGGGTAATGCGGAAACAGAGGAACAAGCCAGGATAGGAACAAAAAGCTATCAAAATTTAGAATCGGAGTGGAGGAGCCAACAAAAGGAATCTTGATGCTGTTGTGACCAAAATACCTGTCAGAAATAAAAGAGGAATGGTTTATTGGGTCATAGTTCCAGAAAATAGAGTTCATCAGTGTGGGGGGAGTGAGGGAAGGCATGGTGGAGTTCGAACCTGTGGGATGCAGGAAGTGGAAAGCATTCCCAGACCTGGGGACCAGCTAGACTTCCTGCCTCTAGGGATTTCCTTCTGCCAGCCGGACTCCAACTGCCTGATGTTTCTATAGCTTCTCCAAACACGGCTACCAGTTGGGGAGCAGGTATTTAAACCATGAGCCAGTGGGGACACTTTAGATTCAAACATAACCAAGGTGAAAAAAAAATCCAAGAATACGAGGGCTTTAAAAAAAGAGAATTCCTGGGCTGGTGAGATGGCTCAGTGGTTAAGAGCACTGACTGCTCTTCTGAAGGTCCTGAGTTCAAATCCCAGCAACCACATGGTGGCTAACAACCACCAGTAATGAGATCTGACCTCCTCAAGCGAGGTCTACTGGAGCGAGCAGAGGTCCTAAAAGTCAATTCCCAACAACCAGACAATCAGATGAAGGCTCACAACTATTTGTATAGCTACAGTGTGTACCCATATACATATAATTAAAAAAATAAAAAATAAATTAAAGCTCAGCAACTTAAAATAAAGGCCTGGTGGAGAGAGAGAGAAAGAGGGAGAGAGAGAGAGAGAGAGAGAGAGAGAGAGAGAGAGAGAGAAGAAGAAGAAGAAGAAGAAGAAGAAGAAGAAGAAGAAGAAGAAGAAGAAGAAGAAGAAGAAGAAGAAGAAGAAGAAGAAGAAGAAGAAGAATGAATGTATCCCCGTCTGGTGTGCATAATCAAGGTATGTGTGGAGAAGGTAGAAAGACATTTGTATCTGTTGCATCTGGTGATGGTGATACGGTGATACGGAGGTCGTGTCAAAACCAGGTGAGCAAGTTGAAGAGAATAGGTGTTAGTAGAGACATGAGCTTTGACTGTGTTGAGATAAAAGGAGAGGCTGGTGAGACAGCTCAGTGGGTAAAGAAGATTTCTTCCCATCCTGATGAAATGAGCTCTGTCTCCACAGGGTGGAAGGAGAGAACTGACTCCACCAAGTTGTCCTCTCACCTTACACATATCTTGGCACACACCTACCATGTGTGTGTGTGTGTAGTTTTGTTTTGTGGGGTTTCTTTTTGGTTTTGGTTTTGGTTTTGAGACAAGGTCTCACATAGCCCAGGCTGGCCTCATACTTGTTGCGTATGAGTGACCTTAAACTTTAGCTCCTCCTGCCTCTGCCTCCTAAATGCTGGAACAACAGATAGAGTTTGGTTTATGCAGTTCTGGGAATGAAGCCCAGGGCCCCAAGCATGGCTGTTAGAGCTACATCCTTAGCCCCCTCTTTTCTCTTGACAGAAACCAGTGAAGCCAACACTGCAGCAGGGAGCTTTGAGGATTGGATGTGACACTGTTTAAAGGAGTTGGAGAGTGAGGTTGACCAGGTGGCCCTGGGGGGCAGAAGTCCTTGGCATGCAGACCTGGAAGAGCTGACAGTCTCAGCTCAAGCCCCAGAACCACAAAACGGCCATGTGCCTCTCCTCTACAATCTAGCATTCCATATGTGGGAGCAGAGACAGGGGAATGACCTGGAAGCTTAAGAACAGCTAGCCTTTAGTACTCAGGACAACAGAGACACAAGACAGAAGAAAAGGACTAATTCCTGAAAGTTTTCCTTTGACCTCCATACACATGCTTAGATATCTCTGTCCATCACTGTTGGTACCACCACCACCATCACCACCACTACTACCACCATCACCACCACCAACCACCATCACCATTACCACTACTACCACCACCACCACTACCACTACCACCACCACCACCATCACCACCAACCACCACCAACCACCATCATCAAGTTAAACTGACATGTTAAACAATGACACCTGAACCTTCAGGGACAGATGGCTAGTCAGTGATGGGTACCTGACTGATATTTGTGATCATACATTGAAATTGAAGCCATATCTGTGAGAATTTCTCTTCCTGCATGCTGTGGTGCCAATTGGAAGAGACAGATTTGAGACTTTGCCCAGTAAGAGCAGAGGAGCCACTCCCTGTTGGACCATTTGACACAGGCCTTCCAGAAGACTCAGGATACAAGGACAGTAGGAATGTCACGGAACTCTTGGGGAGCAGCGGGGCCAACAAGCCTTTCACCTGGGTCTCCATGGAGAACTTTTCCCTCTGCAGCATGCTTTGCCATTAGCTAACAGCTGAGACAGGGCACATACCTGAGAAGCAGCGCTGACACCCAGTGACCACTCCTCGAAGTGCACCTTGTTGGATGTGGGCTGGGAACAGATCTCCAGGAGGCCTTTCCCTTAAAGGCCCAGAGCTCTCCCAGGTATCGCTTGCAGGGTTCTGTTCCTGTGTCCTAGTATTCTCTGGGACGGTGAGGCTGCTGTCTGGTTGAATCGCTTGGGATGGAGTACAAAGACATTCGAGGTAATCTGGGGCTACTAGCACCAGAGCCCAGACCTTTGCTTCTCTGCTGGGTCCTTGCTGACCTGGGAGAGTCTTGCTTCCTAGATGCTGTGGCATCGAAAGTCCTGTCCAGGTTCAGACAAATGCCAAGCAGTGACATAATATCCTCTTCTATTTCACAGCAGTCCTGGGGGAATTTCTCTCTTGGCTGGCTCAAGAGCTGAATGGGGAATGTCCCCTTGTCTATTACCCCCTAAGAGTGGTCTTTCCCCTGGGTTCCAAGACATTATTCTGTTCCTGGCTCTGTTTGTCCCCAGTATTAAGATTTGGTTTTGTCTAGAGAATCACGGGTTCCTCTCCAAGTCTGTTGCCCATCTGTTCCCTGTCACAAGTCCTGGGCTGGACTTGAAGGCTAGGGAGGTGGATGTCCCTTAGTTAGAAGTTATCTTAAAAAGAAAAGAAAAGAAAAGAAAACAAAGAAGGAAAGAAAGAAGGGAAAAAAAGGAAAATGAAAGAAAGAAAAAGAAAGGTAGACAGGCAGGCAGATAGACAGATAGACAGACAAATAGACAGATAGACAGATAGACAGATAGGTAGATAGGTAGATAGATAGGTAGATAGATAGATAGATAGATAGATAGATAGATAGATAGGTAGATTTAGGAGAGATGGCACAGCAGTTAAAAACACTTGTTGCTCATACAGAGGTTCCAAGGTTCAGGTCCCAGCACACACCTGGTGACTCACAACCATTCAGTTCAGGGGGACCAACTACCCTCTTCTGACTTCTGTGGGCACCAGGCAAGAATGTAGTGCACTTACATACATGCAGGCAAAACACATGAAATAAAATGCAATTTTTAGAAAAGTTTATTTACTATATTTAAGTATGTGTATGTGTCTATGTGTGCACAGTTGAATACAAGTGCCTGGCTCTGGAGCTGGCAGGCAGCTGCCATGTGTGGGCACAGGGAGCTGAACTGTGGGAGCAGAACCTGGTGCTCTGCAAGAGGTTCCATACATGAAGCACCTGGGACAGAATAGGCACTCAGGGAATGCTACCCTGAAAATTCAGATTTGAGTCATGCAAAATGATGTATTAGGGAAATTTCTTAGGGGCCAGGCAGGTATTGTGATAGGGATGGAAATCGCATGATCATTATAATTACCCCTTCAAGTAGACCATTCTTCTCTCTAGTTTGACATAGGAAACTAGCACTTGATGAAGTTATTTTGCAGCTAGAAAGTGGATACCCCAGGACTTGAACTCTGACATTACCTAGTGCTTAGCTTGAAGTACACATACAGCCCCAGGGCTGGTTCAGTTAGTAGTTTTGCTTAACCTATGTGAAGCCCTGGCTTTGATCCCCAGCACTATGTTAACTGGGTATGATGACTCCCACCTGTAATCTCAGTAGCTGGTGGATAGAGATGGAAGGTCAGAAAGTGGAGGTTTTGTTTGGGTACATAGGGAGTTTAAGGCCAGGCTGAGGTAGAGACTGTGAACACATACAAACCTACAAACCACCTCAAAAATAGAATATGCCATCGGTGGGTCAAAAAGAGCCAGAGATACAAATGACTTAATTAGAGCATTCGGTCCATCCTTACACAAACTTCACGTGCATTAAATAAAATATGGGATGCTATTTCCCCTTATATACATCTAGCTGTTGCTCCATAAATATTTAAAGCAAGAGAGGTTCCCATTTGCTCTGAAGTGAGATGTGACACAAAGCTAGAACAAGACTGGAAGGCTGGGCAATCTGTCTGTAGAGAGCTCCCGATAGTCATTTTAAAAGTTTTAAGAATCAGCTGGGCAGTGGTGGCACAAGCCTTTAATCCCAGCACTTGGGAGGCAGAGGCAGGTAGATTTCTGAGTTTGAGGCCAGCCTGTTCTACAGAGTGAGTTCCAGGACAGCCAGGGCTATACAGAGAAACCCTGTCTCAAAAAAAAAAAAAAAAAGTTTTAAGAATCTCTGCCAAGAGGATATCTCCTTACTCTCCCAGTTGTCGTATGAATGACCTAATGACTTTCCAGGGAAATCCCTGAAGAGGGTCTCTATGCCCTTTACTTCAGCTAAGTGAACTGAGAGGAAATGCAAACTTGACCGGTATCCCAACAGGACCCTGGCTAGCATGCCCTGCTAGCTCTTAACCTTCCTACCAGCTTTTCCTGTCTCCCTTGCTTCCTGGTCCTAGCTGCTGTACTCCAGCCAGCTGTACTCTAGCAGTTGTTTGCTTGAGAGGTCATGCTTGCTGGCTTTTCTCCTGCAAGGGCTCAGAGAAGACCTGATCCGTGTGTATACACAAGCCCCGCCCTGACTGCTGCGGCTCTCCTTGGAAAAATGTTTGTAAGACCATAAAAGGGCCCAGACATTGAAAACAGACGGACTCAGAGTCCAACCAGGGATTTAAAATTGTGCCCCCTTTAAATTCAGGCCAGCCTTCCTGCTTTGTCCAGTGCTGATGCCTCAGTGTGCCTCTCTCTCCTATCCCCTATGGGTGAACTTTTCATTAAGTTTTGCACCGGGGCTTATTCGGCATCAACTAAGTGCCAGGCTCCACTCTAGATGCCAGGGGTCAGCAGAGAACGAGATAGAAGAGTCTCAGCCCTCACAGACATTACATTCTGAAACTGGGAACCACAGAGTCAACGATTTGCTCGACTGAAAATGCATATGAAGGCATAGGAAACAGGAATGATGGGAGGTGTTTCAGGGGGATTTCTCAGTGAAGGCATGTGCAGACCCCTAAGCAGAGGGAGGGAGAAGCCGTAGGGACAATGGAGTGTTCCAGACAGAGGGAACACCAGTGCCTGACACCGGGTGAACACTATGTTTGACCCATCTTTCTGTTCTATATCCTATGATGAGCACTTACTTAATTTGGAAGAAGTGTACAAAAGTTTACCACTTAAATCATTTCAAATATACAGCTCGAGGGCCTTAGGGCACTTGCACCACCACAAATCCATCCCCAACACTTTCTTTTTCCCATTTTCTTCAACCAAACATCTGGACTCATCTACAATAAGACTTCCTAAGGCAAGATAGGAAGACAGGGAAAATTATGAGGCATGGCAGGGAAAGGAACCCCTCTAGAGTCTGGCTGAAGCCTCTAGCTAGCTGGAAATTGAGAATTCTAACATAATTAACATTTGCTTAAGGCCTCCCCCTCCCCCCCCCCGCCCCTTTAGCTGAGAACCTGCAGTTTTCTAGGAATCTCAGCAGAAACCCCTTTAACAGTGAAAGGACATACTCTAGGCCCCTGCGTAACCCCAGTGGCTCCTGGTTCTATCATATCATATTGTGACACCACTCAAGGCAACCCTGGAGCCATCTTGTAATCTCATTTATCAAAGATGATTGAAAAAAAATTTCTGGGGTATCGTGATGTCTGAGAAAGTAGAGACACTGTTACCGTTCTTGGCAACCTGAGTCTGATGCCTAGAGGAGAGAAATAACTCCTGCAACTTGTTCCCTCACCACCACATATATGCCACAGCACGTGTGCCAACAGCCAACACACACATACACACACACACATACACACACACACATACACACACACATACACACACACACACACACACACACACACACACACACACACACACACACGCGCGCGCGCGCGCAATGTGCACGAGTGCTAAATGAATGTAAAATTAATACTTTTTCCTTAGCAACCATTTGAGATGTAACTAGAGAGACACTGCTGCTGGAACACTTGAGCGTGGCTGTGTCTTTGAGAAGGTCACATTCATGCTCTCAGGCTTGCCCCATTCTTTCCTGAACACGTGTGAGTGTGTGTGTGTGTGTGTGTGTCCTTTTATTGTTGTCCACTTTATTTTTTTTTCTTTATTTTAATTTTTTATGTCCATGAGTGTTTTGCCTACATGAATGGACATATGAGCAACACATGTGTGCCCAATGCCTAAGGAGGCCATTGAGGGCGTTGGACCCCATGGGACTGGAGTTACAGACAGTTGTCAGCCACCATCTGGGTGCTGATAATTGAACCCTGGTCTTCTGGAAGAGCTGTCAGGATTCTTAACTACTGGGCCATCTCTCCAGCCCCCTGTCCACCTTATCTAAAAGACAAGGCCTCTCTCTGAGCCTGGAGTTCCTCAGTTTGATTAGGCTGACTGGCCAGTGAGCACCAGGGATCCTTCTGTCTTTGTATCCCCAGAGATGGGGTTATGGCCACCGTGCCTAGCACTTATGTGCATGCTAGGAATCCAAATTCAGGCCCTCAAGCTTTTACAGCAGACACGTATTGACTGAGCCATCTCCCCAGCTGTTTCTATTTTTAGTAAACTACACCTCTGCTTCCTACTGACTTGTCCAATGTTGTTTCCCTGTCCTGAAGTCAAGTGTTTACCTGAATTGAGGTTCCTAGAAGATCCGGGACACCCCTCAGGCTACTGAGAGCAGTGGTGTGGAGTTGCAGTTCTGTCCCTAACACCACTAATGCCCTTCCCCTCTCTGAAGTCCCTCGCTACCACTCTTTTACTTTTTATGTAATAAACGTTGCTATGCTTTGGATTTTGTTTTAGTGAGGTTTTTCTCTAGAGGGACGGAACCAAGGAGGTGAAAATTTATATATATCAGAACTTATTAAGTCAGTTTAAAATAATGCCAAGAGCCAAATCATACCTGAGAAGTTGAGAATCATGTAATTACATGGTCTTTGAGGCTGAGTGCTTCAACAGTCAGTGTCCTCCACTGGCTCTCGCATAGGGTTTGACAACCTGTTTGACAAGGTGGGGAACCTCAGTAGTTCCAATCTGGCACTGGAAGTCCAGAAGTTTCCTGGAGAGCTGAGAGCTACTTGTCCCTAGTCCATGAGGAAAGTTCAGAAACAGTTTTGCTATTAGTGAAGGAATCATCATCATCATCATCATCATCATCATCAGCAGCAGCAGCAGCAGCAGCAGCAGCAGCAGGAGAAATCAAGACTGAGATAAGAGGGAAGGCCAAGCCCGGTAGTGGTGGCCCACGCCTTTAATCCCAGCACTTGGGAGGCAGAGGCAGGCAAATTTCTGAGTTCAAGGCCAGTCTGCTCTATAGAGTGAGTTCCAGGACAACCAAGGCTACACAGAGAAACCCAAGAGAGCAAAAGGCAAGATGATCTTCCTTCTGACACACACCCCCCCTTTTTTTAAGGTTTATTTATTTATTTTATGTTTATGAGTATACTGTAGCTGTACAGATGGCCATGAGCCATCATGTGGCTACTCAATTAACTCAGGGCAGCCCCGCTTGCTCCAGCCCTGCTCGCTCCGACTTAATACACTGTAGCTGTCTTTAGACACACCAGAAGAGGGCGTCAGATCTCATTACAGGTGGTTGTGAGCCACCATGTGGTTGCTGGGATCCGAACTCAGGACCTTTGGAAGTCAGTGCTCTTACCTGCTGAGCCATCTCACCAGCCCCTGACATACCTTTTTTTACAAATTAAAAAAATATTTGTTTGTATTCATTTTATTTTATGCATATGCCCATGCTTGACTGCATATATACATATAGGCACCACATGCATGCCTGGTGTCAGAAGGGGTCAGAAGAAGGCATTAGATCCCCTGTAACTAGAGTCATGTATGACTGTGAGCCACCATGTGGCTGGTGGGAACTGAACCCAAGTCCTCTGGAAGAGCAGCCAGTGATTTTGCTTAGATATGCTGAGCATATCTCCAGCTCCGTGTCCCTTTAAAAAAAAAAAAATCTGAGCTGCTACCAGAAGGTACCACCCACACTTGGGGTGGGTCTTCTCATGTCAATCAAACCCTCAGGACAGTTCTTCAGTTGAGGGTCCCTATTTGGGTGATTCTAATTTGTGGCAAGTTGACACTGAAATCAACCACGCTAGATAAGAAATGTCCCTCCAAAGCGCAGATGCTGAAGGTTTGGTCCCCAGTACAGCAGTGTTCAGAGGGGAGACATTTGGGAGGGGATTGGATCATGAGAACTCTGACTTCATCAGTGGACCACTCTGTTCATTGGTAGATTGATAGCTTAATGGTCTACTGGGCGGAAGTGGAAGCATTGGAATGTGGAGCCTAGTCAAAGAAGTAGGTCTCTGGGGCATGTTCTTGAATGTTCTGTGTCCCTTGCTCTGTCTTCTTTCTCTGTCCCTTCCTGCCCCACCCTGCCTCTTTCTGCTTCCTAAGCCTTAAAGGGTGAGTGACTTTGCTCCCCTGAAAGCTCCCTGTTCTCCCATTGCCTCAAAACAGGCTCGAGACCAAAAGGATGAAACAACCACAGACCCAAATCTCTAAAAGCATGCACCAAAGTAACCCTTCCTCCTCCTCCTTGGCTCTTCAAGGTTTATGACACAGTAATGGAGAGCTAACACAAAGCCCTACCAACTCTCTCATTCCATCTTTCAAACATGGATCAGCTGTGTCATTATCTCCCATTGCACAGATGAGGAGACTGAGAAGTATCCCATATTGTACAGCTACTCCATACGCAGGGGAAGAAGGGCTTAGATGGCGCACGCTCTCTGATTTAGGCTTCTGTTCTTACCCAGCTCTCTGGTGGAGATGAAGTATTCTGTTCTGCCTAGGGCTTCGTATGGGTGACAGATGTTTCTGGGAGCATTTGCACAGGGACAGGAAGGGCTTTGCTGCATCTGGTGCTGTGCAGAGTCACAGCTTATAAGGAGTAACTAGAACAGCATTAGGTGTTAGGAAGAGTCACCCAGGAGGCACACATAACCCAGAGGCAGCGATGCAGCTGCTCACAGAAGGGAAAGCCCAACGTGTCTTAGGAAGGAATTAGACAGGAAGTGCAAAGCCTGGAGTACACCCAGGACCAGGGTGTGTTGTTTGTCTGTTTGCTTTTTGTTTTTTTGTTTTTTCGAGACAGGGTTTCTCTGTATAGCTCTGGCTGTCCTGGAACTCACTCTGTAGACCAGGCTGGCCTCGAACTCAGAAATCTGCCTGCTTCTGCCTCTCAAGTGCTGGGATTAAAGGCGTGTGCCACCACCCCATGGTGTGTTTTTGATAGTGTGGTATATATGGAGTTGTCATTAAGTGGCTCCATTTATTGCACTTGAGACCAGGACATATGCTGTATTCCAACACTCAGGTAACTGGACAAGCTGTTAGCTTCCTGGTTTGGTGGTCTGACTCTGGTGTCAGCAAGTGTTGAGTTCCTCTCCCTGTCCTACTGTGTGTCACTGACAGAGCAGCAAGTTGTCTTACCTGTTCAAGGATCCTTCCTTTACAAATGTAATCATATTAAAATTTCAGGATTGGAGAGAAAATCTAAAGGTCTATGTTGTACCAGGTGCTCAATATAGATGCTCGATAAATGTTCATTTCTTTTTCTAAAGATTTATTTTTTATTTATTTTATGTGTATGAACACACTGTAGTTGTACAGATGACTGTGAGCCATCATGTGTGTGGCTGCTGGGAATTGAACTCAGGACCTCTGCCAGCCCTGCCCGCTCCGGCCCCACTCATTCCTGTGTAATTCACTGTAGCTGTCTTCAGACGAACCAGAAGAGAGAGTCAGATCTCATTACGGGTGGTTGTGAGCCACCATGTGGTTGCTGGGATCCGAACTCAGGACCTTTAGAAGAGCAGTCAGTGCTCTTATCCGCTGAGCCATCTCGCCAGCCCAAATGTTTATTTCTTATGTGGGTAGAGCATGATCTTGCATCCGTTAGGGCTAAGAACCACACCTATCTTTTTCTTCCTTGCCCTAGTCAGCATCTAACCTGATTCTCTTCTCTAGTTATGGGTCTCAGCTCTAGATTTGGGGATCCTTGCTACATGGTTTCATGTTCATTCTTTTTTTTTTAAAGCAACTTTATTTTTTTTAATTTATTTATTTATTATATGTAAATACATTGTAGCTATTTTCAGACACACCAGAAGAGGGCATCAGATCTCATTACAGATGGTTGTGAGCCACTGTGTGGTTGCTGGGATTTGAAGTCAGGACCTTTGGAAGAGCAGTCAGTGTTCTGAACTGCTGAGCCATCTCTCCAGCCCTTGATGTTCATTCCTGATGAAGAGCGGCCATATTTTAGGATATTTGAATTTTGGTGAGACTACCAGGATACACTGCCTGTGTCTCAGCTCCCTCCGTGAAGGCTGAATGTTCAGGCCCTACACAGCATTTGGGGTCTGAGCACAAACTTAGAGGGGGATGGTCAGAATCCTTCCAGGTCTATAATAGATAGCACCTGAAGCCTGCTCACTTCCTGACATGGATCTTTACTCTCCTGGCGATTATCTAGGCACTGATGTCTTCCATAGGTTCCATTTCCATGTGGGACACTGCACTGGCTTCTGTTACTTGCAAGAGAGATTACTGACTGCCAGACAGTCTTCTCTGATGGCTCTAGAGGTGCTTCTGTGGGGTTGGAATGGCAGAAGTTCTAGAATAGTGGGTGACAGAGGGCTAGGAAAGGTATGAGTGTCTAGAGCCCCCTTCTCTGCCTAGCGGATGGGTAGTATGTGCTTCATGGAGGGGAGCTCACATCATCTACTCTAGGTGGCTGCTCATATGTTTGGTTTCCTTTTCCTTTCTTCCTTTCTTTCCTTCTTTCTTTCTTTCTTTCTTTCTTTCCTTCTTCTTTTCTTTTTTTCTTTCTTTCTTTCTTTCTTTTTTTTTTGGAAAATGTTCCTTTGTGTTACATCTCTCGTGTAGTCATAAAATCTCAGAGCTGGTCACGAAGATCATATAGTTTGACTGCCTAGCTTAAAAGCCCATCCGTCATCCAACCACCAAGACAAACAGAAACAGTTCATCTAGGAGACTCTCCAGGAAATGAAGACACTGCCCCTAGTGCCTTTTTCTGAGGCTTGCTGCTGTGCTGTGACCTTCCTGTCACTGACAGGCACAGTGCTCCAAAGGTCTACATGAAAGCACTTCAGAGGGTGATAAAGCCACTCCCCAACATTCTCTTCCAGAGAGGATGCCAAGGATTGGAAGCAAAGCTCTTGCTCCTCCTCCTGCCTAGTGCTGGGGATCAAACATGGCTTGTGCGTGTTGGGCTCACTCTAACACTAGGCAGTGAGGTGTATATGAGGACTGGAGATTGACATTCCGTGTCCTCTGTCCTCTTGCACTAGTTAGGTTTCTATTGCTGTGAATACCATGGCCAAAAGCCACTTGAGGAACAAAGGGTTCATTTCACCTTACAGTCTGTAGTCTTTCATGAAAGGAAGTCAGGGAAGGAACTTAGAGCAGGAACCCGGAGGCAGGAACTGAAGCAGAGACCTTAGAGGAGTGCTGCTTATTCCTCGTGGGATGCTCAACCTGTCTTCTCTCTCTCTCTCTCTCTCTCTCTCTCTCTCTCTCTCTCTCTCTCTCTTTCTTTCTTTCTTTTTTTCCTTTTTTTTTTTTCCTTCGAGGCAGGGTTTCTCTGTGTAGCCCTGGCTGTCCTGGAACTCACTCTGTAGACCAGGCTGGGCTCAAACTCAGAAATCTGCCTGCCTCTGCCTCCCAAGTGCTGGGATTAAAGGCAAGCACCACCACTGCCTGGCTTCTGCCTGCTTTGTTATACAAACCAGGACCACTTGTCTGGAGGTGGCATCCCTTGCAGTGTGTAGAACACCTGTATCCCATGCAGGAAGTCCTGCATCCAGCTTCCAGCAGGGCAAAAACAGGAGTACAAACAAACACACCAAATTAAACAAAAACACAGAGGCCTGGATGAGCCTCTAGGCTCTGGTTTGCAGATGCTGCATCATGTTGATGGAGAAACCATCTGCATTCTTTGGTTCTTGTCATCTTAGGTCCTTGCAAGTGGGGTTGTTTTAGATCTGGACAGTCCACCCACGTTTTACTCGGCTTACTCAGGCTCTGCTTATTCCTCAGGACAGATCAGGATATAACCATCCAGAGCCCATTCATTTCCCATTGTAAAACATGGTCTTCATAGACTTTGGGATCCCTACCCAAATAGTCCTAAGCCTTTGGGGAGCACTGAAATCCTAAACTGCTGCTATCAGCTGGCATCTTTAGGCCTGAAGGCAACCTACTGGTGACTGTTAACAGCCGGAACTGTGTTCTGACCGGCGAGGTGTCCTCTTTGTAGTAGAATTTCTAGGATGGGATCATGGGCACGACTAGGGTCCTGGCTAGGCAGAGTTTAGCAAGACTCTTAAGTAAGGCTACTGGTTCACTGTTAGCCCTGGGCCAGGCTCTTCCCCACCAAAAT
This sequence comes from Mastomys coucha, assembly GCF_008632895.1. Taxonomy (NCBI): domain Eukaryota; kingdom Metazoa; phylum Chordata; class Mammalia; order Rodentia; family Muridae; genus Mastomys; species Mastomys coucha. Next base: position 76,585,740 of record NW_022196911.1, read on the forward strand.
GTATGCTGTGTGTCACTGACCCTGACACCAGTTTCGAGGATCATTACAGAGGAGGGCAGCAAGGCACAGAGAAGTGAGGTCAAATTGCTCACAGCTATTGAGTCGCTACAATCAATCTGCACACAGAGCTAGGGCAGCGACCCAGCACTGTGTAAACTGTGGGAGCTCCTACCCCCACCCCAGCTGGAGGGCAGTGGGTGTGGGCACACGGCCCTTACACCACCCTCCTGCCCTGGCTTCCGTGGGTGCACGTGGAGGGGGTCCTCCGATCGCCAGTGACTGTCTCCCAGCTGCCCTGGCCTCCCGGGACGCCAATCCCCAGGCGGCCAGGGGCCTGGCGGGGACGGCGGCGCCTGGCAGCGGGGGATTTGGGTGCGCTGGCTGGGCCGCCCCGCCGGGGGGTGGATCTGGGTCGTCGGCCCGCCCGCCCTCCCGGCATGCCCCGCTGCTGGCCACTGCCTGCGGGTAGCATTCGGACTTGGCCTTGGGGGATCGCGGAGATCCGGCGTAGCCCGGAGCTGCAATTGAGGTGGGTGAGCACTCGGGGCGGGGGGGTTGGTGGCGGGTGGCGGGTGGCGGGTGGCGGGAAGGCTGTCTGAGGACTGCCTGGACACTGCTTTGTTTTGCCCGGCGGAAACAGAGCAGCGTGCAAGTTGGGGACCAAAGTTGAGCTCGCTTGCCAGCCTTCCCTGGGGGCGGCAGGAGGGCCAAAGAAGGGAGAGAGGGTTAGATCTTGATGGGTTTAGAATCAAATGGAGGGAAAGAGCAAGGGTGAGGTGGAAGAGAGATCCAGGAAGAGAGGAAAAGTCAAGGAGATACAAAAGAACACACAAAGAAAGAAAAGAGCACAAAGGAACTCCCACACAGAGGGATCGCAGAAGGCGGCTGAGGGAAAGTTCAAGAAAGCATAGACCTCAGAGAAAACACTCCGAAACTACTGCAAGAGAGGAGGAAGGCGGCACTCTCGCGCGGGGTGGTGGTGGTGCTTGGAGAATTGGGGGCATGGAAGAGAGAATGTGGGGAGCCTGGAGAAGGGATATATTGGAGGAAAACATCTAGAGAGGAAGGCATAGATAAGGAGGAAAGAAAAAGATTAGCATGGATAGACAGGGAAGGACGGTACAGAGTGTGTCTAGAGAAGCTGAGGCAAACCTTGTTTCTTCACCTTCCTGCTTTCCCAACAGAGGTATAAGATGGAAAACAAAACAAAACAAAAGACAACAAAAACCAAAACTCTGAGAGAGCAGCTTTTGCAGACTGCTGAGGAGGCTTCCTTGGCAATTTAAGCCAGTGAAGTCCCCGCCCTATTTACCCATTCCTCAAACTTCAGCTCAACATCCCCAGGTCTGCGAGGGAGGCTTTTCTAGAAAGTGCCAGGCCAATGCAGTCTCTTTATTATTCAAGTGTGCACCATCCACACAGCAGAATCCTTCTTCCTCACCAGTTCATTGCCGTGGGGGATGGGGGGGGTCTGTCTTCTCATCCCTAGTCTCCAGAATTCAGTGTTTGTTGCAAGCAGGTGGTCAATATGTGCTCCCTGAGTGACCATCAAGAGAATTTGAATTCTCCGAGCTGTGCACATGAATGTTGCACATAGACTCAGTACAGGGGCGGACTGGGGTCCTTCCAGACTGCTGAGGCAGAGCACTCCTTTTTGTAGGGGAAGAAACTAAAGCCAGGGAGGGGAGGAGACTTTTTCAAAGGGATGCCTATGGGAGGCCTGCCCTGAAAGGGATGCTGTGAAGCCCACTTCTCTGAGCTGTTCTGGCCTGAGTTTAACATACCCCCCCCCCCCCCATAGGCTGCAGTCACCCTGCAGTAAAGGCTCACAGTCAGGATGGTGGTCCCAGAGGATTGCATCGTGTAATGGCCTCATAGCTGGTCTTCGTTTGTATACGTTCAGTCTGGGTGTTTGACGATGACCGCCATACCTGGCAGTGCAGTTCTCAGAACAGAAAAGCATGTTGGTAAGCCATGCCTGACTGTTGGTGGGAAAGGACCTGCCAAATGGTGCTTGGCAAGGAACACTCCACTCTGCCCGTGAGTTTCCAACTCTGAAAGTGTCGGTCACAACTCATCACAGAGTTTTCATTCTCCCTCAGAAAGGAAAAGGATGGTGACTGTTGATTTCACTTTGGGTCGGTAGCTTTCTGCTGGCCAGCTATGTAGACCTGGACAAAGTCCTTAAGCTCCTGGAATCTCAGTTTCTTCACCATAAAGTAGAGATGCCTCATATGTTTGTTGCTAGGCTCCATCCGGAGTATCGGACGCAGAGGAGCTCCTCACTGAGTACGACCTTCTGCTGCGGCATTGTTTCACTTCCATGACTTGTAACATGTAATCATCAAGGCAGGTGCAAATGTGTCCTAAGCTTCAAAAATTAGCTCATTCTAACCAGAAAATAACTGCTTACCATAAAAGAGAAGGGAAATTCCAGGCGTGGTAATAGGATGCCCTTGGGTTTGCAGGGGATCTGAAGGAGTCTTTCTTTCTTTCTTTCTTTTTAAGATTTATTTATTTATTTCATGTGTATGAGTACACTGTAGCTGTACAGATGGCCGTGAGCCATCATGTGGCTGCTGGGAATTGAACTCAGGACAGCCCCGCTCGCTCAGGGGAAATATACCACTGTAGCTGTCTTCAGACGCACCAGAAGAGGGCGTCAGATCTCATTATGAGTGATTGTGAGCCACCATGTGGTTGCTGGGAACCGAACTTCGGAAGAGCAGTCAGTGCTCTTACCCGCTGAGTCATCTCGTCAGCCCCCCTGAAGGAGTCTTTCTACCCTTTCTATCCCCATTGTCCATTTCCGGCAGGTAAGACCCGGCTGCCCCTCCCCCAACCTGCTGTGTCTTTACCAGGTCTGCTTGACTTTCTGTTCTCTCCAGCTTCCACCTGCTCAGAGGATGTGAGTGGACTGAAGCTGGGAGCCCCTGGAAGCATGGAGACTGTGGTGATTGTCGCCATAGGTGTGCTGGCTACCATTTTCCTGGCCTCGTTTGCTGCTTTGGTGGTGGTCTGTAGGCAGCGCTACTGTCGGCCTCGAGACCTACTCCAGCGTTATGATTCCAAGTGAGTAGACTGTGATGGGGGGGTGAGGGCTGGGGGAACTGACAACAGGAGGCTAGAGGGACAGAAGGAATTTGGAGCTAGCCACGTCTGCCCAACCTATTCTCTCTTAAAGAGTTCCTACAGGCCACACATTGTACTATAAAGACTCCAGAACATAAGAACATTCCTTAAGCTGGGCAGTGGTGGCACACGCTTTTAATCCCAGCATTTGGGAGGCAGAGGCAGGCGGATTTCTGAGATCAAGGCCAGCCTAGTCTACAGAGTGAATTCCAGGACAGCCAGGGCTACACAGAGAAACCCTGTCTTGTTAAAAATAATGATAATAATAATAATAATAATAATAATAATAAAAATAAGAACATTCCTTAAGCATACCGGCATCCTGAGGCACCTCTTTCTCTGTTCATTCAGTCATGGAGAAGTCACTGAACGTGTTCACCTAACACGAAAGCTCTGTCTTTGCAAAGCTAGCTGCCTCATTTGGCAGGGGGATGAGCCAAAGCCCTTTCCAGCTAAAACCCTGGGAACCGACATCTGATGCCCACACTTAGCCACATACCCAAGCAATAGGTGTTCCAGCTCATGCCATCCCAGCACAGGGTACCTGTCTCCTTACACAGCAGATTTCTTCTTCATCATGCATTGTTGTATGAAATTGATTTTCTTAAGTTAGGCTAGTTAGGGATTTTGAATGGAGAGATCCGTAAGGGGTGGGTGTTAGCAACCAAACTTAGGTTTCTGGTATTTACCTTAACTCTGTCAGCATCTCTTGTGAATGCCCATTTATATGTCCCTGGAAGGCTCTGCTTTGCAGAGAATGTTTCTGTAGCTTGGGTTCTACATAACCCTGTTGTGAAGGTGGACATAGTTTTACTCAGAGGGGTGGCTCCCAAGAGTGATTCTGTATGTGTGTTACAGGGCACAGGTAGGCCTGGGTGAACTGAATGTGAGTCTTTCCATACTCACATAGGTTTTAAGGGAAAAGAAAAGAAGACCATTTGTTCTGTCTAAGACTGTTTTCTGTCTAAGATTGTGTCTCTGCCTTGGCTGTCCTAGAACTTGCTCTATAGACCAGGCTGGCCTCGAACTCACAGAGATCTCCCTGGCTGCCTCCCAGGGGCTGGGATTAAAGGCATGTGTCAACCCCCAGCCCTCACTCTGGCATAAGACATCTTTGGAATCATACTAACTCTGCCCTTTCTCCAGCAGTTCTGCTCGTTCTGCTTCATTTGCATTTTGGTCTGCCTTCTTGACCCGTTGTTTAGCTGTGTGCCTTGTCTTGTGCTGTGAGCACATTACAGTTAGATCTGTATCCAGGGCAAGCATTCTCTCCTCTACCTCTGTCACTATAACAGAATCCATAAGATAGCTGTAAAGAGAAAAGGTTTCTTTTGGCTCATGGGCTTAGAGATCCTGGGCCATGATCAGGTAGACTTACTGCATTTAGACATCTGATGGAGCTGCCGGATAGGAGTTCAGGGAGAAACAAACTGTCCACCTCATGGTTAGCATGCAGAAGAAGAGACAAAGGAGAGAGCTAATGTCTCACACAGTCCCTTTTAGGTCTGGCTTCACAGACCTAAAGTCCTCCTCCTCTTAAAGGACCCATCTCCTAATAGTGCCATCTGAGGGAACAAGCCTTTAACACACAGGCCTTTTGGGGACATTCAAGATCTAAATTATATCAGTGGCTGCAACGAGAAGAGGTTCAGTCAGAGTCTCTCGTCATGAAACTCTTAACAGTGGCTGTCTTCCTCTTCTAGGCCCATTGTGGACCTCATTGGTGCTATGGAGACCCAGTCCGAACCCTCCGAGTTGGAGCTGGATGATGTTGTCATCACCAACCCTCACATCGAGGCCATTCTGGAGAATGAAGACTGGATTGAAGATGCCTCGTAAGGCCGCAGGGAACTTTCCCTTTCTAGTCCTTTGGGATGGCCAAGGGACTTCCGGGTTCCTTCACAGATCATTCCACTGGGCATCCAGAGCTCTTCCCCTTGTCCTCATCACGAGGGATGTCAGCATGGAGCGTGAAAGTGTTTGTTCTTGTCCTGTTCCTCTCACTTTGTAGAGTTGAAGAGCCTGGCAGTAAGATGTGTGGCATTATAAAGTCCCCCAGTGTGGTTGGGCCATTTTTGGACTGCCCAGGGTTTTTGAGGCAGCCCTTGCTTTCAGTGTCCCAAGGAGGGCTGTCTGTTTAACAGGACAGTTCTTTGAGAAGCATGTACTACTTCTTTTCATTATCCTTTTATCTTTGTGTTTACTGATATACACACTTTTTTTTTTTTTTTCCAAGACAGGGTTTCTCGTTTCTCTGGCTATAGTTCTGGCTGTCCTGAAACTCACTCTGTAGACCAGGCTGGCCTGGAACTCAGAAATCTGCCTGCCTCTGCTTCTCAAGTGCTGGGATTAAAGGTGTGCACCACCACTGCCCAGCTTACTGATACACGCTTATGAGGTGTTATATACAGGGTGTGGGGCCAGGCCCTACAGACGTCTAAATGCCAGGAGATAGAACTGTACCAAAGCCAGTGTCATAGAGGCTTTAGGGGGGTCTCCGTGTATGGGGAGTGGCACGGGGAGTTAGCAGGGTTCAGGCATGCCTGGGGTACGAAGATCAAGATAGCTCTGAGGAAACATATTCCAGAGGGGTGCATTTAAAAGAAATACTTAAAATTGTGCTGGTGCTTCATGTTGATATTTTCATACATGTATATCATGTGTTTTACTCACACTCCCTCCCCATTACAATCTTCTCATCCCCCTCCTACTTCTATGATATCCTTCTTTTCCTAAGTAGTCTACTTAAATCTCCATCTTCTTTCATATCATGAGTGTGTGTGTGTGTGTGTGTGTGTGTGAGAGAGAGAGAGAGAGAGAGAGAGAGAGAGAGAGAGAGAGAGAGAGAGAGAATGTCTCTCCTTTTGCTTTACTTAACAACCATTAACTACTTAGAAGCCCTTATGGAGCGTGGGGCCTCATAAGGCTTAGGTTTGCAAAGGGGAACTCGCCAGGCTGAGTCTCAGGGAAAGGACATGTTGGATATGAAATGTTGAACTTGGCAGATGCTGACAGAGCTGGCTGGGGGAATGGGTTGGGTGTGGATGCTATAGCACTGGGGAATTCTGTGTGGAGGTGGTGCCTGCTGAACCCATCTGGTGCCAGGTGGGGCAGGAGCTGGAAGGAGTTAGGCTCTCTAGAGCAGTACTGACAACTTTCCTCTTGTCTCCTCAGGGGCCTCATGTCCCACTGCATCGCCATCTTGAAGGTAATATTCGGATTTCCCTGTGAAGTCAAGGGTAGTTGTGGGAGCATCTGGGGTGTCCATGGAGCACCACAGTGTACATGGAGCATGACCTTGTTAGCCTTATGCTATATTTCTTCTGCCATCTCTCCCTACCTGGTCTGCTTGACGTTATCGTTTTAAACGTCCTCTTTAGGCTTTTTCCCAATCTAGTCCTTGTAACACTGTGACTTATGGAAAGGACAGCTTGGGGGTCTCCGGTAATAATTTTACCAGCCACGGGGAAGGCTAGTTGTCTGAGGTCATGGAGCTGTAGCAGCAAGGGCCTTTCTGGGATCCTTTATTAATTCTGAGCTCAGTCCAGGGAATGCATTCTGTATTTGGGTTTCGGTTACTACAGGATTTCTCCTGGTTTCCTTGGTGACAATAGTCAGACAAATGGGACAATCAGAGTTACAAAAAAACCAAACCCCAAATTACAAGCTCTTCCACTTGGAGGCCGACTTTGGTCTTTGAAGGCCTGAAACCTTCGGAAGATTACATTCAAGTTACACTGTAGCCATCCGAAACCTTCGGAAGATTACATTCAAGTTACACTGTAGCCATCCGCATAGTTCCAGCATTCATTTCTCAACTCTCGCCTGATATTATCTTTCTTAATAGAATAATAACACGCAAATATTTAACAAAATGCAAATATGAGTTTCTGCACATCAGCAATCTTATCTCTTTGTCTACTAATTATCCAGTATTTCAAAAGAGACAACTCACTCTTTTCTCTAGGGTCACTCAGTACAGGATATTAAAAAGCCCTTTATTTGCTTCTTCTTTGGCTATCTCTGTAGGAAACTGTTGCCTCAGAGCCAGGAAGTTCCTTGGATGTATAAATATGGCTGAACATACAGATGTGGATACAGGCAAAGGTAGCTAGGTTCACAGACTGGAGCAATAAACCATATTACATTTCCTTTTGCCCAGACATATATCCTGGGCCTTGTTTTTCTCCTGTCTTTTTCCACTAAAGGGGAAGGGCCCCTCTTCTTGAATTGGGGAGCTCAAATAAAGAAAAGGGCTCTGAGCTTCCTCTTGAGATCCCAGGATGATGCCTTTGCTCCATCGTCTTTCCTATAGTGGGATGTGGAGATCTCCCTCCTCAGTGGCCTCTTGACCGCTCTTCTTCCTGCTTCCTAGCCCCCAGTACTAGCCGGTACCGGGGCTTCTTTGCAGCGATAGAGGCATACTTGGTTTTAGCATAAGGGAATACGGCAAGGGGCCATAGCCTTGGAGCTGGCCAGTAATGCGGGAGGAAGAGGAAGAAGCCCACGTGTTGTCATTCTGCCTTTGGCCTACTTTTTCTGAGGGCCTTTTTTTTTTTTTTTTAATCATCACCTGGACAAACGTACTAATAACCCACAACCCTCAAAAACTGTCAACATAGTTGCCTTTATTGGAGAATGTGCCTAAAGAAAACAGTTGCCCTTTGTCCAGCCCCATTTCTGTGAGCACCCCACTGGAGATATTATCCATTTAGAAGTTGAAACCGTGAGGTAATAGAAAGTACCTCCCCCGAATCAAGGTGGTAAAATTAGAGCGCATGAATTTTCTTAGATGGATTATTCCAGCTTAGTCCTCATCGAGCAGAAGTTCTGCCCTTGAGCTGAGTGCCCCTCCCCCCACAGCTACCACCCAGGCTTTTGCCACTTTCCACCCCATTTCCTCTCATCACCAGGGTAGGTGCCCAGGGTGGGGCCATGTTTATCTTTGTCAGGGTGGCTGAGCCCTTGGTGTGTGTGGGGGTGGGGAACCAGGTCACCCCCATCACCTCTTGTTTCCTTGTTATACATTAGATTTGTCACACTCTGACAGAAAAACTTGTTGCCATGACAATGGGTTCTGGGGCCAAGATGAAGACGTCAGCAAGTGTCAGCGACATCATTGTGGTGGCCAAACGGATTAGCCCCAGGTGAGTGGTCAGTGGATGTGGGGGGGTCTCACACTCTACAGGGGAAGCTGAGGTAGCCAGCAAGGCTAAGCACTGCTTTAGACAGTAGGTCTGCAGTCTCGGTTATCCGAGCCTCTAGTGTATACACAGCTGCCTTCCCTGGGTATTCCTAGGCTGAGGTGGTCACTCATTTCTCTTGTCCTTTAACAGCTCAGTCTAACTTGGGCTGACAGAGTCTGAGGCCCCACAGTGACAGCTCCTGCTCTTCCCTGGTCAGCCTCCCTTCCGTTGTTGCTACGCAGTGGCAGTCAGCAGGCGCTTTCCCTACTGGCTATGTTACTATCTCCAGGAACTTTGCAGCCATGTCCATAGGTCGAACCAGAGATACCTTCCTTCCACGGTGGCTCCCATTTGCTGCTTGATTCTCCGCCTAGCTCTGGGTGGGAAGGGAAGCCACAGAGCATTCAGACCTGAATTCCTGGCTGTCTGCAAAATTCCCTGTGGGAGGTACCCGGCAGGGCCTCAGTCAACAACTACACCCCCTCAGTTGGAATGGATTTTGCAAAGAAAAATAAGGCCCTTTTCTTAGAGCAAGAGGACGTGCGCTAAATGCGTGCTGTCACCTGGTGGCTGGTATGTGGATTGGTTCTCAAGTGATGGATTCCAGGAAAGTGTTCTTATCAGCAGTCACCTGACCCCTCTGCCTTGAATGGCCTCCGATGTGCATTCCTGGTGTCTGGGCTAAGTCACAAGCAGCCAGGCTTTTCTGTCTCAAGAATAACCTAGCAGGGCTCAGGAGAAGCCATGTGGAGGCTCCTCTGAGAAATATAAGATTCGGTGTACTTGAACTCTGTCTAGGGAGTCAGTGAGTTGAGAGGCTGAGAGGGAGGATGCAGACCGGAATAGCTTCTGGCTCTGGAGTTGCCCCATGGGTGTAACTATCTGGTCAGCAGCAGCAGCTGCATGAGGCATTCCATCCTCCCAGGCTCCAGTTTGTGCCAGGCGTTGCCGCTGGTCTCCCACCAGTTTTAGACTGTGCGGTGTTCGTATCTGCTGGGCCCTTCCTTGTGCTTTGTGTTACTTCTGAGACCCACGCATGGGACTTGGGCAGACCCTGAGGTGCAGATTATAAATAGGGTGTTCAAATGCTGATTTCTGAGAGGGGACAGGGCTAACAGTGTGCCGAGGGCCGGGCAGTGGTGGTGCATGCTTTTAATTTCAGCACTTGGGAAGCAGAGGCAGGCGGATTTCTGAGTTTGAGGCCAGCCTGGTCTACAGAGAGAGTTCCAGGACAGCCAGGGCTATACAGAGAAGCTCTGTCTCGAAAACCAAAACAAACAAACAAAACCCAGTGTGGCTGGGCGGTGGTGGCTCATCCCTTTAATCCCAGCACTTGGGAGGCGGAGGCAGGCGGATTTCTGAGTTCGAGGCCAGCCTGGTCTACAGAGTGAGTTCCAGGACAGCCAGGGCTATTCAGAGAAACCCTGACTCGAAAAGCCAAACAAAACAAAACAAAACAAAACAAAACAAAACAAAACAAAAAAAAAACAGTGTGCCGAGGTGTAGCATTGCCAGGAGGACAGAGCTCTCTGCAGAGTACCCTGGCCAACCTCACTCTTGTTTCTTGTCAGAATCCTCTTGTTTTCTTCATTTGGCCTCTGGCTGATATTTGTCCCCATGTCCTTCCTATTTGATTTTCTCCATCTGTCATGATGATGATTTATTATATCAAGAAGAGCCATTTCTGCCTTGGGCTCTGCAGTGGGGGAAGGGCTAGCTGGGACACCAGCCTTCATACTTCTGTTCCTGCTCACTAGCTCCTTGGGCCTGAGAGTGAGGGCTGTGTCCTTTTCTTAGTGCTGTTAGAAATCAAATTACACAGTTTTTTTTTTCTTAGTACCAAGTGATCATGGGAGCAAAATCTTGTACCCCACAAATCAGAACAGGTAGAAACATAACTTCAAATATTAGCCACGGACTATTCAGGATGGAAAACACACACAGTGGAGAGGTTTGAACTCAAATTAAGAGGTGACTTTGTGTGTGTATGTTCTATGTCACTGTATTTTACAAAAACACAAAAGTAATAAATGCTTATAAAAGTTAAACTACTTCAGGAATAGGTTATCTGAAAAGTGGGGTGCTCCCTAATTCCATCCCCTCCCAATCTGGGGAGATTAGCCACCATTAAATGTCGAGCATTCCCTTAGGACCCTCCCTTCCTTGCATTTCACAGCTTTGCTTCCCTGTTTATATATGTAAAAGGACACAGCACGCTCATGCTTGGTAATTACCTTTTCAGTGTCATAGTGATCCTGAACATCGCTTCCTATGTATGACCTCACACATTTTAACCATTGGACCGAAAGCAAAAACAGAGAGCAGGGATATTTTCCAAGCAGAATCTGAGGTCTTTCTGTTAGACTCTGCCTGGGTATGCAGAAGCAGGCAGAGAAAAGACCCCTAAAGAGTGGGTGGGCAACACCACCAGAGAAGTCTGGAGTGACAATGGGAAGGAAAGAGGGAGGAAAGGAGACTAGCAAAATGTTGACAATAGTCCCCCTTGCTCCCCTTAGAGTGGACGACGTCGTGAAGTCAATGTACCCTCCATTGGACCCCAAGCTCCTGGATGCACGGTGAGAGGGAAGATGTGTGACTCATCTTGTCACACTTCAGGGTCACTATTATCAACTGTGTCGGGTTGACTGCTTGGGTTATTTAGAGAGGACGTTTTTCCAGATTTCCCACCACCTTGGCTCTGGGTGAGCCGTCCAGTGAGCTGAGTCTGGCAGGTGATAGAGCCCAATCTCCTTCCCTCGTCCCTGAGACGAAGGTGCCAGCCATGTGTCAGCCTTGGATCTGCCCGCTTAACTATGCTAACTGTGCCTCCCTGCCCTCCACTCCCCACTCCTTCCTCTGATCTTTGGACTTACCCAGGCACCACACCTTGCTGGAAGCACTGCCCAGTGGGGCTGTGGCAAGGGTAGCCAAGCAACGAGAACATGGAACACGTCAGCCATAGTGGAAGTCACTCCCTATCAGGCGTCTCAGGGACCCCTCCTCCTCACCCTCCTCCACTCCCCAGAATGTACTCTCAGCCCTACCAAATGTAAACTCATAAAATACCTACCTACTGTCTCCATTTGATTTGTGAGACTCCTACTGACATGTCATGTAATGGTTGCCGGGTGGACAGTAAGTCATGACATGTCATGGGTTTCTCTGCCCACTCCTGCTTAGCTTTTGCCACTGGCTAGTAATTGATAATGGAGCCCTGAACACATCTGGCACCAAATAAAATCATTTCATAGTGAATCTTTCAACCAAAAGCAAAAACAAAAAAAGAGACGACAGGGCTGGCGAGATGGCTCAGTGGGTTAGAGCACTGACTGCTCTTCCAAAGGTTGTGAGTTCGGATCCCAGCAACCACATGGTGGCTCACAACCACCCGTAATGAGATCTGATCTGATGCCCTCTTCTGGTGTGTCTGAAGACAGAAGTGAATTACACCGGAGGGAGCAGGGCTGGAGCGAGTAGGGCCAGAGCGAGCAGGGCTGGCAGAGGTCCTAAGTTCAATTCCCAGCAGCCACACACATGATGGCTCACGGCCATCTGTACAGCTACAGTGTACTCATACACATAAAATAAATAAAATAAAATCTTTAAAAAAAAAAAAAAAGAGACAACACCAAAACAAAACAAAACAAAAAAACTGAAACACACACACACAAAACCAGAGAAACAACAACAAAATCTTCCTCCTCAATTTGATTTTCAATTACATTTTCCTTAGCGTTGAATAAGCCAGCCCTGGGCTTATTGATTTGTGATCAATAAGGGATGCTCACTGAAGAGGGATATATATAGCCCATCTTTAAATGGGCAGCAGCTAGAGATCTGCTCATCCAATTGACCACATCCAAACTGTTTCATAAAACACCCTTCTGGGAGCTGTTAATGGGTGTGTTGCAGAAAGCCTCTTCTACCATCCCAAATACATTTGCCAGCTCTCCCATTTCCCCATGGAACTTTGTTAATCTCATCAAAGGCTCTAAGACCTTCAGTTAACAGTGTTTCAGCCAGCCATCCCCGATGTATTTCAGCGTGGATGCACTGTGTTAAGTTAACCTCTCACCCTCCAGGGCAGGGTCTCAGGTTTGGGGAACACTAACTTAGAGTGTGCACTCATTTGGGCTTCTGTGCCAAGTTCCCCACTTTCTACAGAGTCTGATCTCTTTTTTTTCTCCCTAGGACAACCGCCCTGCTCCTGTCAGTTAGTCACTTGGTGCTAGTGACCAGGAATGCCTGCCATCTAACTGGGGGCCTAGACTGGATTGACCAGTCACTGTCCGCTGCTGAGGAGCACCTGCAAGTCCTTCGAGAGGCAGCCCTGGCTTCGGAGCCAGATAAAAACCTTCCCAACCCCGAGGGCTTCCTGCAGGAGCAGTCGGCCATTTAGTCATCTTTGAGGCCCTGGTTTCTGCCCCTGGGCGAATCTTCTACTTCCTGTAGATTTAGTTGTTCTCTAGAGCTCTGGCAGCCAGCCCTGGGTGTAGAGTAAAGCTGAGACCCTCATGCTGGATGTCTCTGCTGCAGTGGCAAACAGTGGCTGGAGAGTGGCAGTGTAATCCCACAATTAGGGGAGATGCCATGTACCTCTACAGCAGAGCATAGAAAACTGCAGGACTCGCTGCTACATTTAGATTTAATGTTTCCCGGAAAATCGAGTTGCCCTCTAAGAATCAAGAGGCTTCACATCAAATTAGGATTTCCGGCTTCTGAAAAATCAAGGCATGGCAACATGGACAATCAGAACTAAGTGGCTAGGTCGAGATTGTCTCTTTGGGTGATCCTTGCGCTACTCCTCTTACTGTTTTGTTTGTGTTCAGTGCTCGGTCCCTGAAACACTGGAGCTCCCCACCCCTAGCCCACTTCTCCTGTACCTTTCCCTTTCCCATTTGTGTTAGAAGCTGAGGAAATGCAAAGTCGATTGTTTCCTTTTTATCACTATGCCTGCAATTTCATTTTACAACCACCAGGCGAATAGTAAACTTGTTCTGTTTCCCTCAAGTGTGTAGTTACTGAGTCAAGTGTATTTGTGGGGTATGTGGTGGAATATGTGAGAACTGAGGGCAGATGGAGAGGTCTCGAGAATCTTGAAGGTGCTCTGTGTGTGTGTGTGTCTGTGTGTCTGTGTGTGTGTGTGTGTCCTGTATTTCTGGAATCTGTCTTGCAAATACTCAAAAAACGAAAGGCACATTTTTTTTTTTTATTGCATGGTTTTTGGTTTTGTTTTTAATTGTAGCCTTGAATTTGAGATCCTCCTGCCTCAGCTTCCACAGTGCTGGGATCACTGGCATCCAATACCATCCTCACCAATAACGGGCACTTCTCTGACCTGAGAACTCAGTGGGACCCAGCTCAAGGCCGCATACCCCAGATCGTGTGATTCCTGTCGCACTCCTGTAGGGGAACCTGAAGAACCTTCTTCCCACATTTACAGAAACAGCCTAGCACCTGGATGCTGGGACTGGCTCGCTGTTGCCTGGGTCCTCTCTCTGTCATTAAGCATGTCAGAGCTACCTCTGACCTCATTTCTGTTTTCTCTGCTATAACTCAAGTCAGCAAGCACTTTAGCTTGATATTGGGGTACCAGGAACTCAGTCCTTAGACCAGGATCTTGTCTGTGATTGGCATATTTCATTCTCTCCTGGCAAGAAGGCAGCTCTGACCACACAGTATGTACCGATGAGGAGCAACCAGAATTACCCCTTTTAGACTGCAGGGTGGATTCCAGAGGAAGCTTGTTAAATGTCTCCTTCCATCAATCTTGAAAGTGTGTTATGCAGTTAACTCCTGCCCTGCTGGAAGCTGTGACTGGGAATGTCCAAACAAACAAGCAAACAAACCCCATTCTGCCTTTTTGACTTGAGGCCTCCACAGACAGTTCTCACTGCCCAGCTTTTGTCTTCTTTCTTCCTCCTTTATGACCCAGTGGCATTACTGGACATCTTGAGGTTGCAATGGCTGCCACTGTGGTAAATATCTTCTGCACTTGACCTCTTGTCCTGAGTGGGAGAGAAGCAAGTCTAAATTGGGATCTCAGTTGCCGTTTACTGGAGGGTGGAGGATGGGGGTGGGGTGCTCAGAGTTCTTTAAGGTAGTATCTGTCATTGCTCCCCTTTCCTGAGCCTGGGAGGCCTGTCACCCATCATGGTATACCCTCTCTCAGGAGGACAGATTGCTCAGGACCTCAGGAGTGTTTGGGGTTGGGGGAGGAGAGGAAATGAGAGAGGGTGCACGTGTGTGTGTGTGCCCACATGCGCAGACGCGCACGTGTTCATGCACTCACATGTGTGCGTGCACAGGCACATGCCTTTTTGCACTGGACAGCTTTTCCAGTGCTGTGCAAACGAAGAGCTTCTGTACACTGTATTCAGGACCCAGGCAACAGCAAGCAAGTACCAGCTACACCTTTAGGGTAGAAGGTGACTCCACTCCTCCTGACCCTTGGGGATCTTGCTGAAGTCAGTTCCCACCTTGGGAGGGATGGATGGTAAGTCCGGATCTCAGGAGTGTCTCTGCTGGATGTGGTTTGCCAACTAACAGATAATATCTCACGTCCCCAGCTGAGTAGTGTCTGTGGAAATGGTGATAGAGCCATTCTCCCATGATTTCATCCTCTCTCATCCTAGGACCACTGGCCTCAAACTCTAATGAAGAGACGACTCCTGAGCAATAGGAATCTAGCATGAAGTCAGCAAGAGACTTGGAGTCAGAATTAGGTTTGAGTTTGTGCCTGGTCCTTTACTGTGGGAGCTGGGACAAGTTCCTCAGCCTCTATGGCCATTAGCTTTTCTCATCTGTAAAGTCAAGGTTACGGTTTCTCACTTTGGCATGTCAATCAAATGAGATGGGGGTGTATGGAATGTCCAACTGTGCCCTTGGTCCTGACTAGCCAGTGTCAACTTGGCTGTCCTGACAAGGCTCTATGCTCTGACACAGGTGGCTCTAGACACATTACTCTAGTTACCATGGCTGTGTCCTAACATCCATGCCGTTTGTGGGTGAAACAGCTGAGTGGGGCTAAAAGTCTAAAGCGGGGCACTGGGGAAGTGGCTGGCTCGGTCTATAAAGCGTTTGCCATACTAGCATGAGAGGGTGAATTCAGACCTCCAGCACCCATGTAAAAAGCTGGAGGAGGTAGCACACATCTGGAGTGCCAGAGCAGGGCAGGGTAGAGCTCATGGACCAGCCAGCCTAGCCAAATTGGTGAGCTCTGAGTTCAGAAATAGATTCTGTCTCAAAAAAATAAGGTGGAGAGCAATGGAGGTCACCTGACATTGGCTGCTGGGCTCTACAGTTTATGTGCACCTTCATGCACACATACTTGCACACATGCATGCACACAGACACAATCTAAACTCACTATAGTAGGGAGAATAATTTAATCTTATTCCTGCCTCCCCCCAAGTATGTTTAGGCCACCAAGACTTTCATGTTAATGGCTCCACAGTGCTCTCTTAATGTTCAACGGACTGGCTTTGTACAAACCTCTATTCCTCCTTGAAAACCTCCCCCAGCTTTGAAGTCTATGGGAGAGTTCTCTTGGCTTACAACTTGCCCTGTTGCTCTCTGAACCCCTTTATTCTTGGGTTTCCTTATCTCCTGAGACCGTACCCACCGGGGCCTGGTATTTAGAAAATGGCTCCAAATTCTAAGGCCCTGAGTTACCTTCTGACCTTGGAAATTTGGGAATTTATCAGATGAAGAATTTTTACCCACCCAGCGTCTACCTCCCTCTGTCTTTTTTTTTTTTTTAAGATTTATTTGTTTTATCTATTATGTGTGTACACTGTTGCTCTTTTCAGACATACCAGAAGAGGGCATCAGAGCCCATTACAGGTGGTTGTGAGCCACCATGTGGTTGCTGGGAATTGAATTGCTGAGCTGTCTCTCCAGCCCCCATTCTCCACCTTTCTATTGTGCCACCTCTGAGGGAGGTATACTGCGCTAGATGCTGGAGACATGGGACAAAAGGAACAAGTTCTGCCCTTGAGGAACAAGAGAAACCCAGGAGCAGCTGGCAGAATCAGGGCTGAAGCTGATGCTATAATGGGAGGGCTTTCTTCGGACATACCAGAACACTGTGTTGGTTGGCTTTTTATGTCAACTGGCATAGGCTATAATGAGGTAGGAAGAGAGAACCTCAATTGCAAAGTGTCCCCACCAGACTGGCCTGTAGGCAAGCTTGTGGGGAGTTTTCTTAGTTTTCGATTGATGTGAGAGGGCCCAGCCCACTGTGGGTGGGGCCACTCTTCGGCAGGTGATCCTGAGTTCTGTAAGAAAGCAGGCTGAAGGGGCTGGAGAGATGGCTTGGTGCTTAAGAGCACTGGCTGCTCTTCCAGAGGTTCTGAGTTCAAATCCCAGCAACCGCATAGTGGCTCACAACCATCTGTAATGAGATCTGATGCCCTCTTCTGGTGAAGACAGCTACAGTGTACTAAGATATAATAATAAATAATTTTCTTTAAAATAAATAAATAAATTTAAAGAAAAAAGAAAAAAACCCTGACAGATGCTTATTACTTGTAGTGTACTTGCACATGTTTTTAATCCCAGCACCTAGGAGGCAAAGGCAGGTGGTGGAAAAAAGAAAAAAGAAAAGAAAAGAAAAGAAAAGAAAGCAGGCTGCAGAAGCTATAAGGAGTAACCCAGTCAGCAACACTCTTCCTTTGTGCCTGCCTTGAGTGCCTGCCCTGACTTTCCTGGATGACGGACCACAAGCTGTAAGATGAGGAAAACCTTTACTCCCCATGTTACTTTTGGTTAGTATTTTTTGTTTGTGTGTTTGTTTGTTTTTAACCACAGCAACAGAAACCATAACTAAGACAACCATAAAGAGGTGCATGGGTTCCAAAGCAGGGAGAGAACACAGGGAGGGGGTGCCTGAATCCAGGACACTGCCAATGCCTACTGGAGATCTCGGGGAAACGGAGATGTGTCCTGGGCATCCAGGACAGCATAGAAGGGCTGGGGGCCAAGAGAGCCCTTCCCAGGGGCAAGCTTGGGAGATGCAGGTGCTTGGGAAACTGGGCAGGATGGAAGGACATCAGAAAGGACATTTTAGGTGATATTAGGGACCCAGTGCCTCATCTTGAGTATAAGTGACACCATAGAAAGATGTGAGGCAGAGAGGGATGATAGGATCACATTTGCAGTTTAGAAAGACAGAATCCATAGCCCTGGGCTCCAGGACTCAGACATTTACCTGCTGCCTCCGAATGCTTGCATTCTCACAAGCCTGGAAGTCTTAGAACTGCATCACAGCTTAAAGGCAGCCGGGAAGCTTGTTTGAAACAAAAAAAAGGGGGGGGGGCTAGATAGCAGAGCTAGACACGCTGTTTGTGGTGCTTGGGGCCTCTGTGCTGAAACGCTTACAACCAGTGCTGAGCACTGAAGCAAAACCAGCTCCCTTTTGCCTCTGCCCATCTGTACTGCTCTGTTCATTTTTGTAATTTGTGGTGCTGGCAATGGTACCAAGGGTTTTACCAGAGCTAGGCAAGCGTGTTACCATTAAACTACACCCCCAGGCCAGCTTATTTGTATGTGTATGTTCAATGTGTGAACGTGTGCCTGTGTCGTGCATGTGTATGTTCAGTGTGTGTACATGTGTGTGAACGTGTGCCCATGTTGAGCATGTGTATGTTCAGTGTGTGTACATGTGCTCATGTGTGCATGTGCATGTGTACATGCACCGGAGGATTCAGGAGCTGTTTAACCCTGATTCTTGTTTGGATTTTCTTTTGCCTGGGGCTTGGTGATTAGGCTAGGCTAGCCAGCCAAGGTGCTCCAAGGACTCTGCCCATCTCCATCTTCCCAAGTGTGGGGATTGAGAGTGAGTGCTGCTAAAAGGTTTTTAAAAATCCAGGTGCTAGATATTGAACTCAGGTCCTCACGCTTGGTTTTGCTGACTTAGCTACCCGCCTCCCCAGCACTAACTGGTACTCTCATTACTCCCATTTTTCCGGGAATGAGACCAAGGCCTGC
>NW_022196911.1:76609047-76626785 GCF_008632895.1 Mastomys coucha
TGTCGGACTGATGAGGGTGGGTGTGAGGCCAGGGAAAGTGTATGGAGCAGAGAAGAGGGTCATGAGGAACTCCAACATTCGATATGACCCGAGGTCAGCTTCAGGCTCTGGAGAGCTGTTTGGATGGTTAAAGGGAGAAACCATGTTTCTGGTGTCTGGCACCCAGTCAGCACTTGGGGAATGTCAGGTGTGACTTCTTTCTCTTCCCTTTGACCATCCCAATCTCTCTTTTCCTGACACCATGACCTATGGCTAGACAATCAAATCTAATCCTTCTCACTCTACACATCAGGTATGACCTGTTCACCTCTGAGACCCAGCCCAGGCTAGCCTGCTTCTTGACAATGGTCTGAAATCAAGCTAAGGAAACTTTGGACCTATGTTTAGTTGCCTAGGTATCAAAGCTGAGTGAGCCAATGTTCTGAGCACATACTATACCCACTGGCAGATCACACCTAAGGAGAATCCTATGCTGCATTTCTACTACCGTTTGTAATCTTTCCCACAGAACCCACATAATGATCACCTCAGTTGCTCGTCACAGGGTTTTTCATTATGAAATGCATTTACATATTTTATTTACCTGCAATTCCTTCTCCCAGCTGAAACAATCTCATTCTGAGCAAACATGCATATGGATAGTTTACAGATCTATCCTACTGTTTTGTTTTAAAATCATGAGTTTTCCTATTCTGGTCAGAGTCTTTCCCGTGTTTCCATTATTCTCCACACTCACAATTCGGCTCTTTCTTTCCTTTGGGCACTTGTCCTCCTTCTTGTCCTCTCACCAAGACTGAGGGGCCCTGGCCCTGAAAGCTCATTGTTCCAGCATGGCTAGAGCCTTGCATCTCTGCCTCTTCCTCTCGTCCCCACTCCCCTCTGCGGCAGGTGCTGTTTATTCGGCACCAAAGCTTCCTATTACTTTTAACTAGAGATTTGTTATGCAAGGCAATCTCATGATCACGCAACCTTGGCCAGACTCTGCCTCTGCTCCTGGCATCTTAAAGATTTGCTTCTGTGGCTGGGTCTCAAATCACTGCTTTTCTCTTCTGAATAACATACTTCCCCAATTTCTCTCTCTGTATTTTTAATCTCCATCTTCTGCTATCTGTATTCATCCTCTCATTAAAAACGCGGAAGCTACCTCCTCTGGACCTATCTTTGTGGACTCATGGCCTGCTCTTTGACCTTGAATGTTCATTGTCTGCAGTGTGCCTCCAACCTGGGAGAGGGTACGTTTGAATCATCATCTAAAGGGCTTAAAAATATGCCAGAGTACCAGAGACTCTGATTAAATGGTTTTAAGTGGGTCCCAGCCATTGTCAATTTTAATAAGATCCGAAAGTGCAGCCTGGATGCAAACCACTCACTGGTCTAATGGATGAGACGAATGTGGAAACAAAGGCTTTTAATACAATGCAAAGGCAGAAGTAAACAGAGAAGCTGGAGAACAATGAGAGAGTAGCTCCTCATGTAGCCTATGAAGGAAAATGCAGTGAAGGCTACCCAGGGCAGAGGACTTCATGCCCGATTCATTCCAGAAAACCTGTTCACAGAGAGTCCTGCCTCCAGTCTCCCCTTTGAGTAAGAGACATCAATCAGACTTTCCAGAGTTGCTTCTATCTCTCTAAGTAGAGCAGCGGTTATGAACATGGTCCTGGGAGATCAAGATTTACAAAAAAACAAAAAACAAAAAACGAAAACAAACAAAACAAAACAAACCCCAAAAACAAAACAAACAAACAAAAAAACCCTAGCTGTATGACCTCAGGCAGATCACTTAACTACTGTTGAGTCTCAGTAATCATTCAATAGTATGTGAACATGTACGTATTTGCACATGTGTGAGTTGAGGGAGCTAGTGTATTTAATATACCTTGTCCATTGCCCTTACATATAAAAAGTACTCAAACTTTTGGATGCTGCATCCATTATGAGGTATCACACACACACACACACCAATGATGTTCAGTGACCCTTCTAGCAGCCAGCTCTTGAATGACCGTGTTTGCGATCAGCCCTGCCCAAGGAGAATACTCCATGTGGGTCCATCTTTATACAGTCCTTAGGCTTTGATCTGGTCCTCAAGCCCTTCATGTTTGTTCCACCCTGGGCTCTTTGCTTTTTCTTCCCTCAGCTGTTTGCACCTTTTCTACCTTACCGTTCTCGCCAACGCTGATCCCCAATCCCATCATCTGGGCCAAAGCTTATCTATCGCTCGCTGATCAGAAATCGGTCTTTTCCCAACTTCCTTTGTCTGAGTCACTGTGGCTTCTCAGACATGGCTGAAGGGGAGGCTGCCACCCAGCATGCATTCACAGTGGCTGGTATCAGTGTATGTGACAAGCCACTAGCTAAGCAGGTGTCCTGCTAGACTTTCCAAAAGCAATGTTCTCTGTCTCCTAGCAATCCAAGACTTGGATCCCAAGACAGAGAACTTGATAACCCAGACCCCCAGCACTGTGAGGTGCTTTTATGGTTTTTTAGTATGGCAACTTCTAGAACAGTGTTCTGCTCTACCTCCACGGTGTGTAGTCTACTTTTCTTCGAGTCTTTTCTTGCTCTTGAAGCAAAGCTATGAACACTGCTTGGGTGTCTCTCTTTTATTTTCTGATGGGCATCTCATTTGCTTGTACTTTTTTTTTTCTTTTCATTTTTTCTAGACAGGGCTTCTCTGTGTAGCTTTGGCTGTCCTGAAACGTAGAAATCCACCTGCCTCTGCTGCTCAAGTGCTGGGATTAAGAGTGTGCACCATCACTGTCGGACTGTCTGTACTTTAGTATATATATATATATATATATATATATATATACGTGTATATATATATATTTTTCTTTTTTTTACATGCTGTGTGTATATATGCTTAAAATACATCTTAGGTATTGTTTTTCCTTCCACTGTGTGGGGCCTGGGGATTGAACTCCAACTGTCAGGCTTGGTGGCAGGTGCCTTCATTGGTTAAACTTTGTTCTTATACTTATCTTGAAAAAAAAAATCCTGACAGAAACACCATAAGAAAGGGAAGGTTTAAGTTATAGTTTTAGAGAGATTTCAGTCCATAATGGCTGGAGCAGCTGTAACCCTGTGGTGGGAAGTGTACGGTGGCTGCTTGCTTACATGGTGTGGACAGCAGGCAGAGAGCTAGACTGGAGCCAAGCTCCTGCTGATCTTCTAGTGTCTATGCACTCCTATGCCCTATGTCTGCCACTGAGGCCCTAAGCTGTGAAGATGCCACAGCCTCCCAACACAGCACCCTGAGCCAGAGAGCAGAGGTTTAAACAGATGAGCCTGTGTGTGGACACTTCAGACTCACCCCATAACGGCCCCTTTGCTCCTCTCTCTTCAGGCTTCCACAGGGCGGTTTGTGTCCAGCATGACTATTTTCATACACTCACTCTTATCCTTTTCTCTTTTAATGACAGGAATTCTGTTTATACTTGGTTCTTGGATATTTATTTATTTATTTATGTTCTTTTTGAGATAGGGTTCCTCTGTGTAAGAGCTCTGGCTGTCCTGGAACTCACTTTGTAGACCAGGCTAGCTTTGAACTCACAGAGATCCATCTGCCTCTGCCTCCCTTGTGCTGGGATCAGAGTCGTGCACCACCATGCCTGGCTAGCTCTTGGATTTTTAAAATAGTGATTTCAGTTTCAATCCATGACTGTTACCACTTTTTTTTCTCCTCTTCACTGTTTGCCACTGAAATGTAAATATCTATTTGGTTTTTTAATTTCAGGGGTTTTTGTTTGCCTTTCTAGACAACTAGCTCTATTTATGAAACATGAACAAGTCTCCCTTTTCTCTTCCTTCTTTCCTTCCCTTTCTCTTCCTTTTCCCCTGATCCCTGTGTGTGTTCTCTCCTCCCCGCCCTTCCCTCTCACTCAGACTGGCCTCATACTTGTGAGCTTCCTGCCTCAACCTCTTGAATACTGGGATCACATGGATGTGCTACCATACCCTAGTCAAAATTCCTCCTTTCATGATTGCTGTTGGACTGTTTACATCCTTCACAACACCACTTTGTGTACCCCCATGGCTTCACCTCGAGAGTACCTATCCTGTATCTATCTTACTGAAGCCCTTGGACTCCATCAGACATGCTTGAGATATCCAGGGGACTGGAAACAATTATTCTGTTTTTCTTTTTCTTTTTCTTTTTCCTTTGTGTGTGTGTGTGATTAGTTTTTTTTTTTATTAGATATTTTCTTTATTTACATGTCATATGATATCTCCTTTCCCAGTTTCCCCTCTGAAAAACAGAAAATAAAATAAAAACAAAAACAAAACAAAACCCCTTTTCCATCCCCCTCCCCCTCTGTTTTCTTTTTTCTTTCTTTTTCTTTTTTTCATTTTTTGAGACAGGGTTTCTCTGTGTAGCCCTGGCTGTCCTGGCCTGTTTTTTTTTTTTTTCAATCAGTAAAATGAGACTTGGCGTGGAGGCAGCTGCCGAGGTGGGGAAGACTCACTGTCTGAGCTCGTGTGTCTAGAGAGGGAAGGACTGGAGGAAGAGTGTGTGCCTGAGAGTCACCCAAGGTGACAACTGAACAGCCATCCTATGTGGACCGTGAGCTCTGGAGTCTGTGTTTGGGAAGGTACCAGACTGTGTTCCTTTGTGTGAGCTTGTGAGCCTGGACTCCTGATCAGTTGGGTTCATGATCCAGGGTGGCAGGTGAACTGCCATGTTCTATTTATGCTTAGGACTCACCTGCGGGGATTCTGAGGCAAGACTCAGCAGTGACTTCTTTTGTACACAGGTTACAGCAAGGCATGCAATATTTTCCTAACGGCTTTCTGACTCTGACATTCTTTTAGTCACACTTCTGTGGGCTCTGAATGGATGAGAATGCCCAGCTACCAGGCCAAATTTTCCTTCATGCCAATCAACTTCAACCTTATGTTTCCTGCATAGGTGGGATCAGACTCTCCCTCTTCCTCTCCCTCTCCCTCTCTCCCTCCCCACCCTGTGTGTGTGTGTACACTTGTGCACACACACACACACACACACACACACACACACACACACACAGACACAGACACATGCTCAAGGCAGCCTGAGCTAAGGCTGTTAGTAAAACACCTTTGTGTTTAGGCAACAGTTAACATTTTCTTCTTCGTATCTTTCTTTAGAAATTCCACTTCAACTCTTCCTTTCCAGGTGGTGCAGAGCTAGAGTATACAGGGCACGTTTTCCCTCCCTGTTTCTTGCTGTTGTGTGTGGTCAGAGGATGGGGCCGATGTCACCACCGCAGACAGGGTTGCTGCCACTCAGAATGAGCAGCCAAGGCAGCCACTCCTCTGCTCTTCTCTGCCTTCATGTGCAGGGGGTCCTTTTCCTACGATGCCAGTATGGAGTATCTGTGGTTCCCCTTTGGAAGGACTGCATTTCAGCCTCCTGTGGCTTTGTCTTATCTCTGCTGGTGAGCTCTGGTGGGTGAGTTGTAGGGTGAGTATGTTTTAACATGTGGATCAGAGTGAGAGGGCTGACATCCAAACCCAGACTGATCTGGATTCCTCAGTAGAAACAATAGGGAAGATCTGTGTGTTAAGAGCTGGAATGCGCCTGAAGAGATACCCAGACTTGGGTGCATTTCATTTTTCTGAGGCTCTGAATCCTTGCGTGTTTTATGCTATCTGGCCTCCTTGGAGCACAGACGGGAGGAGGGAGCATGCTACTTGAACCCACTAATGCTGTTCATTATGTGTCAAAGACACAAACAGTGAGAAAAAGTTCAAAGTTAACTTACCAAGTTCATAAATACAAAGTATGCTTAGGACAGGTTCGTGGGGGGAGGGAACTCATCTCATGTCTTACAGAACTCACAGTAATGAGTGCTGTGGAATCGCTAAAGCTAAGAGAAACTTCGAAACCAAGTGCCCTCACATGGCCTGGGTCCCTGCTTCCTATTGGGGGTTGTCTTAGATGCCTACTGTGCGATTTCAGTCACCCTCACAAGCAGATGAACAGCCTTGAGATGGAAATGCTTACTTCCCTCCACTCAAAGCTCAGACGGGTCAAGGCACCTGCCGGACATCACGGCATGACTTGGCAGTAGCAGCTGGACTGATGAGAACCGAAGTCTCCTGAGTCCAGCCTCTCATGCTTGCCACGAGAGTGCAGTTTCTTCAGTTTTATTTTTATATTTTAGCTTTGTGAGCTAGGGTATCATGTAGCCCAGGCTGGCCTCAACTTGTTAGACTTTGAACTTGATGGCTTTGAACTCCTTAATCTTCCTGCTTCTATTTCTAAAGTGCTGGGTTTATTAATGTGTGTCACCATGCCCAACAGTTTGCTTGGTTTTTTATGGAGAGCAAACCTAGCTATAGCTTCTGAGGGATCTACCTCTCTTTGGAATGGGTTGACATTAAGGAGGACAGTCCTGTGTTCCTAGGTCCTCCTGCTGGTGTTGTGTTCTGGCTGGCTGGACTCCTGGGCATGACCCCAGATAGCTATAGCTTTATTATATTATTATTATTATTATTATTATTATTATTATTATTATTATTATTATTATAATACATGAAGAAAAAAGTGTCCTGCTTAGGACAAAGTTCAGGGAAGAGCCTAGCCCAGAAGTTAGAGCTGGGTGCTCTATGGTTAGTCAGCTGCTACTAGGAATAACTGACCAGAACACCTGGAATACAGCCATGACAAGGGCAAAGCCAGAGCAGGCCACACACTGAGTTTTGTGTCCTTTTCTGTGGGTGCTAGTCTGCTCCTCCCTGGTTCTCAGGCTTCTATTGCCCTGGAGCTCTTGGTTGGCAGTTCAGAGGCGATGTTGTTCCCATAGCCTGTCATGCTTTCCTGGAACTTGGTCAAATCCCAGGTATGTCTAGTAAGGACACACTTGGTTCTGAGGCACTGTATAATGAAAGGAGCTGCAGAAATACACACCTCACCCCTTCCTACTTGGCCCACCAGTCACCTCCCAGCTACGAATAGGGCTGTCTCCTCTGCCTAGAATGTCTCATCCCATATCCTGGGACTTTGTCTTAGGGTTTTCCTTCTGTGATCAGACATCATGATTAAGGCAACTCTTATAAGGACAACATTTAACTGAAGCTGGTGTACAGGTTCAGAGGTTCAGTCCATTATCACCAAGGTGGGAGCATCCAGGCAGGCATGGTACAGGAGGAGCCGAGAGTTCTATGCCTTCATCTGAAGGCCACTAGGAGAAGACTGGCTTCCAGATAGCGGCGACAAGGGTCTTAAATCCATACCCACAGTGACATACCCATTCTAACAAGGCCACACCTAATAGTGCCACTCTCTGGGCCCAGCATATACAAGCCACCACAGTCTTCCTAGATACTTGTTGTTGAGGATGGTGACACAGGCATTTAACCCTGACACATGGGAAGTGGAAGCAAGAGGCTCAGGAGGCTCAAGGCCATCCTTGGTTACCTAGCAAGTTCCAAGCTACAGGAGACTTTGTCTCAACAAAAGATACATATCTAAGCCAGGTGGTGGTGGAACATGCCTTTAATCCTAGCACTTGAGAGGGAGAGGCATGTAGATCTCTGAGTTCAATCTCTGAGGCCAGCCTGGTCTACAGAGCAAATTCCAGGACAGCCAGAGCTCCGGAGAAACCCTGTCTTGAAAAAGAAAACACAAAAACCAACCAACCAACCAACCAAAAGATA
This sequence comes from Mastomys coucha, assembly GCF_008632895.1. Lineage (NCBI taxonomy): Eukaryota > Metazoa > Chordata > Mammalia > Rodentia > Muridae > Mastomys > Mastomys coucha. Next base: position 76,616,689 of record NW_022196911.1, read on the forward strand.
CATATTTAATGTTGTCTACCATGATATGTCTAACATGCATGAACACTGAGGGCAAGAAAAGATTCTTCATTTATCCTGCCTTCTCAGCAACCCTACAGCACAGGTTCCTAACTTGCAGACTAGAAACATGAAGCTTCTAACTCAAGATCATGTTGCTAGTAAATAGAAGACTTGAGATGTGCCTAGACCTATTCCCAAATATGACCATGTTACATATTCTCAGAAATGTATCATTAAGTGATTTCATCATTGTGTGAAGTCCCAGGGTATACTTCAATTAAGGCAGTCACAAGGTCACAAACATATATGTGGTGTGTCATTGGCCAAAACTACCTGTGGCACATGCCTGTACTGAGCCTGGGAGTGTGACAGTGGTGAAGCCTTCATTGGGCTAAAATCCTGGCCCCACCCCTTAAAAGCTCGGTGAGCTTGGCAGTGGCTTAGCCTTTTTATGCCTCTTATTTTCTCATCACTAACACAGGACAACACATCCAACAATGTATAACAGTTTATGAGCTTTGAGAGTAATAAACAGTAAAAATGTTGATCTTTTATGAATAAAGAATAATAAGAATTCTCTTCTCTTTTCATCTTTCCATTGTGGATCAGTGAACCTAAGTTGCCATAAAACTCCAGCATAGATTATGCCATCTGGAATGGACCTTAGAAATGACTGCCAGGGTGCTAACCAGAAAGGAAGGATTTCAGCTTCTAAACCCCACCAGGTGGTTAGTCAGCTGTGGAGATACTGAGTGTGTGGCTATTTCTCCTGTCTGCTCTTCCTACTGCCTTTGCCACAACACACCCAGTTTAGGCAAAGCCTGGTGTCTTAGAGTTTTCCTTGGAACTATGTGTGGCCATCTGATGATGTCTGGCCGATCAGTTTACTTTTCTGGAAGTTTCCTTCACACAGGAGGAACCCAGCCCTTCTATCTTCCATCTTGCTGCTTAGAAGGTGCATGTGGTAACTGGAGCTCTGGGGTTCATCAGGGATGTCACACCTGGGGAATGGTAGCAGCGTCACACTGCTTGAGTTCTGTGCCCCACAAATGAATGAACCCCCAGTCTTGTTCCAGCTATTGTTACTTGAGTTCACTGTCATTTGCAATCTATTTGACAGCATTAAGTATGGATTAGCGCTAGGGCCAGTGCATGTTCATTAAGTTGATGGTTGGCCTCTCAGAGACAACTGGCATGTTTATAAAATGTTCTTCTGCCTTTTCCTTTCCTTCCCTCCCTCTCTTCCACTCTCCCTCCTTTCTTCCCTTCCTTTCTCCAAGGTCTCATATTCCAGGCCTAGAACTTGCTATGGAGCAGAAAAAGACCTTAAACTTCAGATTCTCCTGCTTTCTATCTCTCAAGTACTAGGATTATGACATATACCACCATGCCTGGCCTATGTGGTGCTAGGGGTTGAAGCCAAGGCTTCATGCATACTAGAGAAACACTCTACTAAATGAACTTTATTTATTCTGTGTGGTGGTTTGAATAGGAACCTCCCTCATAGACTCATGTGTTGGAATGGTTGGCCGTAGGGAGGTGGCACTATTAGGAGGTATTGGTAGATGTGGCCTTGTAGGAAGAAGTGTGTCACTGTGGGAGCAGGCTTTGAGGTCTCCTTTTTTACTTTCCTTTTTCTTTCTTTCTTTCCCTTTTTTTTTCAATGTATGAGTTGTTCTGTCTGTATGTACACTTGTATGCCAGAAAAGGGCATCAGATCCTTTTATATATGGTTGTGAAGCCACCATGTGGTTTCTGGAAATTGAACTCAGAACCTCTGGAAGAGCAGCTAGTTCTCATAACTGTTGAGCCATCCCATCAGCTCAGAGGTCTCCTATGCTTAAGCTATGTCTAGTGTGGTACACAGTCTTCTTCTGCTACCTTCCGATCAAAGTGTAGAACTTTCAGCTCCTTCTCCAGCGTCATGACTGCCTGATTGCTGCCATACTTCCCATCATGATGATAATGGACTAAACTGTTACAGAATATTTGATCACATTGTCAACCCCAAGATTATGAACTGGAAAAACCTGTTTCTTGTTGTGGTGTGGCTCAGTCTTAGCATACACCTTTAACCCAAGACCTTTCTGTAGACAAGAGCTAAATAAAGTCAACTAACTATGGGTTAAGAGGCAGAACAAGCAACCAGTTGACAGGGAGTGAGCGTAAGAAAGCCCAGGAAAGAGGAAGGAAAGACTTTGTGTAAAGGGTATTTAAGATAACATAGAGAAGGGGAAGGAACCTTTTCTTTCTGGGACTTTCGTGGAGTTGGAAAGTCAACTGGGTGTTTTCTCTGCCTATTGAGCTAGCAGGTTTTCACCATAGCTTCTGGTTCCTGAGTCTTCATTTGGTAAATTGAATGTCTGAATTGAATGTTTTAAAAACAACCCTAAACCCCTGAAACTGTAAGCCAGTCTCAATTAAATGTTTTCCTTTATAAGAGTTGCCTTGGTCATGGTATCTCTTCACAGCTATGGAAATCCTAACTAAGACACCCTGTCAAACAAAACTTGCCAAGGTCTTAGAAAAATTTCTCATGCTTTAGGGTATTGGTAAACTTCCCTCTAGAGATCTAGAAATCTGGCTCTGGAGGGTGGCTCTTAGACAAAGATGGCCTAAGTTCCATCAACTTTGCCCCTCTAGCAATAAAGGGACTGGCTTGTTAGATTTGCAATGTGGCTCTCTGCCCATTGTTCACCCAAACTCAAAGCTGGGGGCTGGGGAAGCCTAAAAAAGGCAGGAAGTCTCAATGAAGCAGGCTGGTAATTCCTCCCTCTATTACTGCTGCTCCTAATGGCATGTTTTGAGATTGATAATATTTTTCCCCTTAAGATGTTCTTCCCTTTGCTTTTAAAAATTAATCTTTTCATTACAAAACCATTTCAGAGATCAGACAAGAATTTCCAAAAAGCATAATTTACCCACCATTAAGTTGTATCAGATCTTAACATTGTGTCATATCTGCATCAGATCTCGTTTAAAGAAATAAAACATTGCTAATATAATTGAATTGTATAGCCTACTCCCAGCCCTGCTCTTCTCCTTCCTCCAAGGTAACTAGCGCCATGAATCTGGTGCTTATCACCCTCCCTCCGCATTTTTAATATTGTTACTATATATTTATGTATCCATTAATACAATATAGCATCATTCAGTAGGGTTTTAAATTTCAGGTATAAACTGGAACTTCTCTTTGAGTATTACATTGTATAAATATTCACACCATGCTCCCCACTTTCCTGTGGATGAATGTTTGGCTGTAGATTCTCTCCCTTGTTTACGATCTGGATACTGCTGTGAGGAATTCCTGTGGCTATCTTCTGTGTGTTTCTTTAGGGCAACTGCCAACAAACTATGGCCCCTAGAGAAAATTCTGGCAGCCAATTGTTCTTTTGTAAGGAGCCGTGGATTAATGTTTATATATGTCTTTTGAATTAAAAATTTTTTTTCATGTAGTGTTCATACATGTGTTTCTGTCACTGTAGTGTACCTGAGCATGTGAAGACCAGGTGACTCGCCTACCTTCTACTCTGGGTTTTGCGGATCAGACTCAGGTCTTCAGTCTTGGTCAGGCTTTGTAGCAGCTTCTTTTACCAGCTGAGCCACTTCGCCTGCTCTCTATGTCTTCTGTTTTTGAATCTAAGCTCTTAAAATTCTGATTAAAAAGGTACAATGTAAGATTTACTGTAGGTAAGTCCATTCCCATTGCCTTGTCTCCATTCTTAGCATCTGCCTGCTGAAGCTTTTCTTTCTTATTTCATGTGTGTGTGCACATACATGTGCACATGAGTGCAGAGGTTGACATCGGATGACTTTCTCTAAAGTTTGAAAACTCTTTGTTACACTGATTTACGTGTGTGTGTGTGTGTGTGTGTGTGTGTGTGTGTGTGTGTGTTGGTGGCGAGTGGCACAAGTGAGCTGTAATGTACCTGCGGAGTTCAGAGACAACTTTCGGGAACAGTTCTCCTTCCACCATGTGAGTTCCAGGGCTCTAACTACTGAAGTGGCCAATCTCGGCATCAAGTACCTTTATCGACTGAGCCATCTTGCCAGAACTTAGCTGTGTTTGTGTATGTGTATGTGTATGTGGAGGGGAGGACGGTGGGGAGAAGTGGAGAGAGAGAACATAGGTGTATGTATGCTTTGTTTATGCAGTGGAGGTCAGGGGACGGTTTGGGGAGTGGACTCTGACTTGTCAAAACAATGTCTCTCTGCTCTCCATTGCTGTACTGTGCACTCCAGGGTAGAGGGTCCCGTGAGTTTCTGGGTAAGTCCGCCATCTGTGCCTCCCATGTCTAGGACGGTTGGGATTACAGATGTATGCCACTGCATCTGTCTTTTTTGGTGGGTTTGGGGATTAATTTGGATCTTTAGGCTTACATCACACGTACTTTTTACCCACTGAGCCAATCCCCCAGTGTATCCACATTTGGTTTTTGAAGCAGGCTCTTTCGCTGAACCTGGAGCTTGCCAGTCTGGCTAGATTAGCTGCTAGCAAGCTCTAGGGATCCACCTTTCTCCACCTTTCCAGAGCTAGGAGGAGAGCAGCTGCACCTGGCTTTTGTATGGGTGTTGGGGATTGTACTTAGGTTCTCAGGCTTGTGCCATAGGCTCTTTACCGACTGAAGGCATCTCCCCCAGATTCCCTTCAGAGAATCATGCCAAATAGAAACTCTAGCTATTAAACACCACTTCATAAAACACAGGGGGAAGGAACACTTTCTGGGCATGGTCAGCTGCTTTTTTTTCCCCCCAAAAGGTTTTAGCTGAAAACACAGGAAAGGATGCTTGATGGAAAGAGGAGAGACAGATTCTGACAGTGCTCTTGGTGAGGCCAACACAAAGAGAAGTGAGGCAGGCAGGCATACATACATACATACAGACAGACAGACACACACACACGAGAGAGAGAGAGAGAGAGAGAGAGAGAGAGAGAGAGAGAGAGAGAGAGAGAGAGAGAGAGAGAGAGAGACTTTACAGATCTTGGAAAGCTCCCTGTAGTCTTCAGGTATTTCTCAGCACATGCACACAGGGAAACAGAACTGAAGAAGACCATGTCGAAGGATTTGGCAGAGCTCACATAGTCTCAGCAGCCAGAGAAGAAGGACCTCCTGCGGGAAGAGAAGGAAGCCATGAGTGAGTGAAGGCCTGAGTGTGTGAGTGTGTGAGTGTGTGTGTGTGTAACTGACATCAGCTGGCCATCTCAAGGACATCCAAGCCTCAGACCCATGGGTATCGGCAAAGCCTCCCCACTGGGTGAGGTCCAGAGGACTGGCAAAGCCATCCTCCTGCCCGTGCATAGATCCTGATAGTTTATGCAGATACTGCACATCTTAGCTCACTGCTTCCATATTTCCATCGTGAAGACTACTCCCCTGCAGAGACGACTCCTTACTGAGATTAGCTAAACCTGTCTTCTTGATTCAGCTCTATCCTATAAACCCTGCCTCCTTGATTCAGTATGCAATAATCCTGCCTCCCTGTTCCTCAGTATATAACAAACTTGCTGAGCTTCTGGGGTGCAGCAGCTTCTCCATGAGAGGCCCAGGCTGCGTGGTCCCAACTTCTTTCTCTGTGTGTGTTTGCCATTTTCTCACACTCCTACTCAGGGTTCCAGGATCCAAACTGTGCCAGGAATCTACAGCTTCCCAAGGCATTGATCAGAATCCACATGAATTTTGTCTAAATGGTGGCTTAACTAGCTCCAGACTAGAGGTTGCTCTGTACTTGCCTGACCACCTTAAAAACTCAAGTTGTTCTCAGTGACCTAATAAACTTCACTCAAAATTTAAAACTACTTAAAGGAATGTGAAAAACTGCTTTCTGTTGCTGTGATTAAACACTGACCAAAAAAATAACTTGAAGAGAAGTTAAACAGGACCTCCTTACTTACAGGCTAAATAGTCTATCATCAGGGAAAGCCAGAGCAGGAGCTGAAGGCAGGAACCTAGAGGCAGTCATTGAAGCAGAGTGGAAGAATGCTGCTTATGGCTTACTTCAGGCTTGTGGTCAGTTATTTTTTGTTTGTTTGTTTTGTTTTGTTTTGTTTTGTTTTTTTGAGACAGGGTTTCTCTGTGTAGTCCTGGCTGTCTTGGAACTCACTCTGTAGACCAGGCTGGCACCAAACTCAGAAATCTGCTTGCCTCTGCCTCCCAAGTGCTGGGATTAAAGGTGTGCACCACCACAGCCTGGCACAGTTATCTTTCTTATACAGCCCAGGGCCACCCACCTAGGATGGTACCACCAACAGTGGGCCAGATCCTCTAACATCAATTAATAATCAAGCCGGAATACAGGAAGAACAACCCATAAACCATAAGAAACTCAAGAAAAAGGAAGACCAAAATGTGGACATTTCATTCCTTCTTAGAAGGGGGAACAAAATACCCATGGAAGGAGTTGCAGAGACTAACTATGGAGTAGAGACTGAAAGAAGGACAAGCCAGCCTGATATAGGTATCTCCTGAGAGGCTCTGACAGTACCTGACTAATACAGACATAGAGGCTCACAGCCATCCATTGAACTGAGTACAGGGTCCCCAATGAAGGAGTCAGAGAAAGGACCAATGGAGCTGAAGGGTTTGCAGCCCCCTAAGACGAACTACAATATGAACTAACTAGTACCCTCAGAGCTCCTAGGGACTCAACCACCAACCAAGGAGTGTACATGGTAGGACTGATTGTAGTGGCATCATGTGTATAGTAGAGGATTGCAAAATCAATCATCAATGGGAGGAGAGGTCCTTGGTCCTGTGAAGGTTCTGTACCCCAGTGTAGGGGAATGCCAGGGCCAATAAGTGGGAGAGGGTGGTGTGGCAAGCATGGGGAGGGGGGAGCCAATAGGAGGTTGTTCTTGTTGTTTTTGTTTGTTTGTTTGTTTGTTCCTGGGAGGGGAAACTGGGAAAAGAAAAATCATATGACATGTAAATAAAGAAAATATCTAATAAAAAAAAACCAATCAAGCAAATGTCCCGCAGACACGCCCACAGAGCAATCTGATGGAAGTGGTCTCTCTAGTGAGGTTCAGTCTTCTAGGTGTGTGCAGTTGACAACTGAAGCTAACTATGACAGTATGCAAGATTATAAAATTCAAAAGATTTGGCAAAATTGCCAGGAATGAAAAGAAGTGGAAACAATAAGAACCACGATGAGGAGGAAAAGCAATCAACAGAAACAGATCCAGAAGTGTCATAAGTGATAGACATACTAGATAAGGACATTAAAACAACCAAGAGAAACTGACTTCATAAGCCCGAGGTAGAAGAGCTTATGAGCATATTCCTGAGAGACCCAGGTAATATGAAAAAGATCAAATCAAACTTGGAGAGATAAAACAGGACAGGGGCTGAGCAAAGAGCACACTAGACACAAGAAAGAGATCCGTGAACTTGGAGAGATCGGAGATAGGGAACATTCAAACAAACCAAAACAGCTTCAGCCAACTAGAGTTAATGTCAACATGAAACTAGTGCGCGCACACACACATACTCACGCACTCACACACACACTCACACATAGAAATATACTCACACACTCACACATAGACATACACTCACACACATTCACACACAGACATACACACACACACTCACACAGACACAGACACACACACACTCACACAGACATATACACTCACACATTCACACATACACACACACACACTCACACATACTCACATATAGACATACACTCACACACATTCACACAGAGACATAAACACACACACTTACACAGACAGACACAGACACACACTTATACACACACTCACACAGACACACATACTTACACATTCACACATAGACACACACTCACACACACACTCACACACTCACAGACACACACACACACACACACACACACACATACACAGAGTATACACAGAGTATACACAGAGTCCCTGAAAGAAAGAAGAAATGAGGACGGCGAGGGATAGACAGTATTAGGAAAATAGTAACCGAACCACTTTCAAGCTTGGACAAGAGTCTATAAATCCTCAGACATAGGAATCTCGAGGAGATTTTTTATGCCTTAATAGAGAGATGACTTAATGGCTAAGAGTGCATATGCTTTGCAGAGGACCCAAGTTCAGTTCCCAGCACCCACACTAGGCAGCTCACAATCACCTAGAACTCCAATTCCAGGGGATCTGACAACCTCTTCATTGAAAGCTTAAGCAACTGAATGTTTCATGGGTAAGATGGACCCAGTATGTCCAGGACTCAAATCAGAGTAGAGCACCTACCCCATAATCTTTCTGCATCCATGGATGCTACAAAGTTAGACAAATGATAGTCATCACTAACCCGGCTTTTGTCAAAGGTAGAACATGACATTCTAGATGAAAAACGCTAAAAATTAAAACACCAAAACCAAACTTCACATTTTCACCTCTGCCCCATTGCCACTATATTTTCTGTTTTCTATGACTATATTAGGCACTTGATGTAGAACCATACACATTTGCCCTTATGTGTCCAGTCTATTTCAGGAAGATCAATATCTTCAGGAGTTACTCACATTTGTTCATCAGCAAAATTTCTATTTGTTTTAAGGCGAAGTGTCATCTTACACATACATACACACACATACACACACACAGTCTCTGCCTCTGAAATGCTGAGATTACAGATGGGAGCTACTATGGATGATATAATTTCCTTCTTGTTTAAGGCTGGATAATATTCCATTGGCTGCATATACCGTGTTTTGCCTTCCATTCCATCCACTGATGGATGGCTTTTACATTTTAATGTAAACATTTTATACAAATGTCAATGCAAACACTCTTATAAAATCTAAGAAGACTATTCTGTGGCATGTGAAAGTGTAATGAAACTCCCATTTCAGAGGCCATTAAAAAGTTTTGTTGGACCGTGGCCACTGGCATTCATTTAAGTGTTGTTTACTGTTGCTTTCATCTAAAACAGTAGGATTAATTAAGTGGTTACAACAGAGACCGCACAGTGCACAATGCTGAAAATATTTACTATTTGGACCTTTACAGAAAAAAAAAAGGAGCACCATCTGCTCCCAGTTACATAATTACCTCGAAGTGCAAGAGCTGAACCTTAAGGAGTGTAATATTCAGCCCAACTCGGTGTTGCGAATTCACTCTCCAAAGCACTGGGGTGAACTAGCTCTTGCAGCTTTGTAAAAATTTCCCAGAGGCTTTGTGTGTGTGTGTGTGTGTGTGTGTGTGTGTGTGTGTGTGTGCACATGCAGGTGCATGTACACATAAGTGTATGTGAAGACCAGAGCTCAGCCTTGGGTCATTGTTCTGGAGTTGTTCACCTTGATTTTTTGAGATAGTGTCCGTGTCTTTTACTGACTGGAACTTGCCTGTTTCTGCCACACTAATGTTGAGATTACAAGCACGTGCCATCAGGCCTGGAATTGTTTCACTTGGACACTGGGGATCAAACTCAGTTTGTGTTTTTGTTTTTTTCTCGTAGAGAAAGGCAGAGACTGCTGAGGATAGGCAGGTCCAAGGGCATAGATGCATTTCAAGTCTTTGCTAGCATTATGTAAAAAGTCTCTCTGGCTAAAGCACAGGTAAGCTCAAAGCCAATGGCCCGGGAAATGCCTCTGTCCACCATGAGGGCATGATAAGAGTGGGGTGGGTAACTATCATAAGGAGTGAAGATTTCGAGCCAGTCACTTTTCACAGATATCAACCTTCATAAGATTTTTTTTTAAGATTTATTTATTTATTATTATATATAAGTACACTGTAGCTGACTTCAGGTGCACCAGCAGAGGGGGGCGCCAGATCTCATTATGGGTGGTTGTGAGCCACCATGTGGTTGCTGGGATTTGAACTCAGGACCTTTGGAAGAGCAGTCAGTGCTCTTACCCACTAAGATTTTTTTTTTAAGAGAGCCCAGCCCCCAAGATTTTTTTTTTTAAGAGAGAAGATGGGGGAGGTTGTGCTAGGAATTGAACCTAGAGCCCCCCCTGCTTGCTGGGCAGGTTCTCTAACACTGAGCCAGCATCACTGTAAGTCCAGACCCCTTTCTTTTCTTTTTTTCCTCTCTTCTTCTTTTCTTCTTCTTCTTCTTCTTCTTCTTCTTCTTCTTCTTCTTCTTCTTCTTCTTCTT
>NW_022196911.1:76627081-76631395 GCF_008632895.1 Mastomys coucha
CTCCTCCTCCTCCTCCTCTTCCTCCTCCTTCTTCTTCTTTTTGAAACAGGGTTTCTCTGTATAGCCCTGGCTGTCCTGGAACTAACTCTGTAGACCAGGCTGGCCTCAAACACAGAAATCCACCTGCCTCTGCCTCCCAAGTGCTGGGATTAAAGGTGTGCGCTACCACCGCCTGGCCAGACCCTTTTCTTGAAACCACCCTACACGGAGTTTTCAAATGTAACAGAGACAAGAGTGAAGCTGCTGTGAGGATGGAGCAGGCAGAGTCCTGCCTGCTCGGCTTCCCTCTACATCTCCGAAAGGTTCCCAGAAGCAACTCTGCTCTGCGATAGTCACCCAAGCTCCACGGAACATAGTTTGATACCAGCATTGTGTTCTCTTCTGGGAGGTACCAGAATGCTCTTCCTCCTACAGGATCCAGGGATGGGAACCACAGGTTCACCAGGAGGAGGCCTCTAATCATTCTCAGTATGTACCCCTCGGGGATGCATATTAGTAGGCCAGGCTATGGGTCTCCATCAGGGGGAGACAGTTTTTCATCACTATTGACTTCAGAAGGTCTCAGCAGTTGTTGGAGGCAAACAGCCTGGTTGCATTTTGTACAACTAAATCCCATGGGTGACCCTTACCTTATACAGCCACTCTTTTCTACCCTATGTAGTTTGCCTGAGATGGCCATATACACGTGTAGAAAGCAAAGATATTACTCAGGTCTGAGGTTAGCCCATCTCTATGGGTTCACTTATAGCTCTCAATCTGTTATGTGTGGCTGGGACCAGGTTCAGCCTATTGTCACAAGGACAGTGGTGGAAACGAGACATGGGAGCCTTGTTGCTAGCCTTGCTTACTCTAGCTCTAGCCAGTTACACCCAGAACCCACTGGCTGCTCCATGCCCATGGCCAGATTTCTCAGATTTCTCCTATAATGTACTTTATTTCTCTGACCCGGGCTGGCCTTAAATTCCCGATCCTCCAGTCTTCACCTGTTCTGGGGTTAAAGGCATACATCACTATTCTTGGACTTCTGAGGTGCTGGAGTTCAAACCCAGAGCTTCCTGCACATAGGCACATACTCTACTGAGCTATATCCCCAGCCCCCCTCAACGTAGTACTGACTGAACTTTTGTCCTCGGTACCTAAGTAGATTAGTAATTTAGCAAAAGCTGTGCTGGGAGGTCACAGAATGGCAGTGGCACCTCCTTTCATTCCTAGAGGGCAGGTGATGGACCCATGGAAGAGGTGAGACACTTGTTATGCGCAAGGGCTGCCTGTTTCTCGGTTGTACTACAAAGGCTTGTTAGGGCTGGGCAATGGTGGCTCACGCCTTTAATCCCAGCACTTAGGAGGCAGAGCCTGGTGGATTTCTGAGTTCGAGGCCAGCCTGGTCTACAGAGTGAGTTCCAGAACAGCCAGGGCTACACAGAGAAACCCGGTCTCGAACGCCCCCCCACAAAAAAAAAACCCAAAAACTAAAAATAAAAAACAAAAGAAAGCCTTGCTAGGGACCTACTATGGACCCTCATCTGTGCTGGACAGTAAGGAGAGTAACAGGTGAAGAACGAGGACTGGTCACCTGCTTTCTTGTCTACCCTTGGCTGCATGGTAGGTTTGCCAGCACAGGCTTCATTTCACCCTCCTGCTGAGCACCAGTTGCTTAGACATTCTGTGCTGGGCTCTTGGTCTCTGGGTCCTTTTGTTGATATCAGTCTTGTGTGTCACTTTTGAACTAAGCACTTCTAACCTCTGTGGCTGCCTCCCCAGGGGCCCAGCCCTGGAGCTGAACTCCTCTCCCTATTGAACTCTGCCCTGACCTCTGACTCAGCTTGTTCTTGTCTTCCCAACCTGGACTCAAAGGAAGCTGGTGCTCTTTGTGGCCAGCCATGGTATTCAGATGATGTATTGAGATAGAAGTTGAAATATTTCCATTGCCTTTGCATAGACTGGCTTCTGTCAATGATAAAAAAAACTGTAATAATTGGATGAGGAATAAGGTGTTTTTTTTTTTTTCTTTTTGGAATGTTTGAAGAACCAGACTTGCGTGGGAGCTGCTGGCTTCTCTCCTGCGGGTGCTTCTGGGTCCTTCACATCTGCCTTCCTGTCTCTGTCTTTTGTCCATTCGTCCAACATCTGGAACACACAGCTCAGCAGCTCTGGACATGTTTGCAGGATGTCGCTTTAAAAGGAACCCGTTCAGAGTGCAGGCTAACCCTCTAAGTGGGAGTGCCTTCTTCGCTGGGTCAGATTGCTGGATGAGATCAGCATTTCACAACCTGGTGGAGTGGCTTAGTGTTAGTTCCTCTTCCAGGTTGTGTCTCCTGGGGTTTTGAATCAGCTCACACAGTGAGCTTTAGACTTCTAGCCTTAGGAGTTGGCATTTCATAATGTTGAATCTGTGCATAGCTTAACTTCTCTACATTCTTGTTGACCTTTAATCAATAAAGATGGTCTTGGCTTAGCTGTGGAACAGAATCTGTTTTATAAGACAACTTTTGGGCTGGCGAGATGGCTCAGTGGGTAAGAGCACTGACTGCTCTTCTGAAGGTCCTGAGTTCAAATCCCAGCAACCACATGGTGGCTCACAACCACCTATCTGACGCCCTCTTCTGGTGAGTCTGATGACAGCTACAGTGTACTTATAATAATAAATAAATCTTTGGGCTGGAGCGAGCAGGGACTGAGTCAGCAGGATCTACTGGAGGAAGCAGAGGTCCTAAAGTCAATTCCCAACAACTAGATGAAAACTCACAACTATCTGTACAGCTACAGTGTGGACTCATATACAAAAAATAAATAATAAATCTTTAAAAAAAAAGACTACTTTCTTCACAGGGCTCTGAGGCAAGGAGCTTCTGTTCCCACTTTAAATGGTCAAGAACTATTTCTAGGGGGCTGGAGAGATGGCTCAGTGGTAAGAGCACTGACTGCTCTTCTGAAGGTCCTGAGTTCAAATCCCAGCAACCACATGGTGGCTCACAACCATCCGTAATGAGATCTGACACCCTCTTCTGGTGCGTCTGAAGACAGCTACAGTGAATTATGCCGGTGTGAGCGGGCCGGAGCAAGCAGGGCTGGCAGAGGTCCTGAGTTCAATTCCCAGCAGTCACACACATGATGGCTCACAGCCATCTGTACAGCTACAGTGTACTCATACACATAAAGTAAGTAAAATAAAATAAATCTTTAAAAAAAAACCTATTTCTAACATCTCTTGGCAGATGTGTTCTTGTGGCTGTAGTGGAGGGAGGGAGGGGCAGCTGGAAAACCTGCAATATCTTGGTTGAGTATCCAAGGTTGGCTTCTTATTTTTTAGAACATAAAATAGTGTGCATGTGTGTGTGTGTGTGTGTGTGTGTGTGTGTGTGTGTAGGTAGGGGATAGTCAAGGCTAAAAATCATATTTTCTATGGAAGCATAGTGGAATTTGACAGTATTTCTTGATTTCTCTTGGACATCATAAATAAGAATGCAGGTAAATGTGAGCAGGCAATACACCGACCAGGACCCTCTCAGACGTTTAGATCATGACACTTCTTAAGCACTTACTGAATGCCTTATCTTGCTTGAACTCTTCAGGTCTCTATTGGTCTTCCTTTGTATCATCCATATTGGTGACTAATAGAGAATGGCAGAGGGAGGAGCTGACCTCTGGTCAGACTTGGCCTAGAGGCTCTAGCACCACCCTGGTGAGGAGACATCCATGGTTGAATTGATCCTTCCAGTGGATTCTTTTTTGTTCCCTTTCTGTACTGGCTAGTTACAAAACACGAGCTGGAGTTATCACAGAGAAAGGAGCCTCCCTTGAGAAAATGCCTCCATGAGGTCCAGCTGTAACACATTTTCTCAATTAATGATCAAGATGGGAGGGCCTAGCCCATTGTGGGTGGTGCTATCCCTGGGCTGGTTGTCCAGGGTTCTATATGAAAGCAAGCTGAGCAAGCTAGGGGAAGCAAGCCAGTAAGCAGTATTCCTCCATGGCTTCTGCATCCACTCCTGCCTTCAAGTTCCTACCCTGTGTGAGTTCCTGTCCTGACTTCCTTTGGTGATGAACAGCAATTTGGAAGTATAAGCTGAATAAACCCTTTGCTCCCCAACTTGCTTCTTGGTCATGATGTTATGTATAGGAACAGACATAATTTCCAACAGAGATAATTCTCCTGAGGATGAGTCATGAACAGCAGCAGACCTGTGAGACCCTATGTCCAGATTCTTCTCACTTTATTAGTCTGCCTGCAAAGCCCAAGGTTCATCAACAGTTTATGGAAAGCTCTAGGAAATGTGGTTTTCTAGCTCATAGCTCTTTCTCTCTCTCTCTCTC
>NW_022196911.1:76631405-76674884 GCF_008632895.1 Mastomys coucha
TCTCTCTCTCTCTCTCTCTCTCTCTCTCTCTCTCTCTCATTTTGAGACAAGATCTTGCTATATAGCCCTGGCTGACCCTGAACTTGACCTCCTCCTCCTCCTTCCTCAACCTCCTAGATGCTGGGATTACAGGCATGTGTGGTTTTTTAAAAAGGCACCTACTATGTGTAAGACAATTTTATAATTAACTTTTCATCTCATACCATAGTAGGAACAATGAAGTAAGGATATTCAGTCCCATTTTATAGCTGAGGGAATGGAGGTAGGGATGCTTGGTTTCTTGTTTTTGTTTTTTTTTTGGGTTTTTGAGGCAGGGTTTCTCTGTGTAGCCCCGGCTGTCCTGGAGCTCACTCTGTAGACCAGGCTGGCCTCGAACTCAGAAATCCACCTGCCTCTGCCTCCCAAGTGCTAGGATTAAAGGCGTATGCCACCACTGCCTGGCCTGTTAAATACTCTTAATTACAAGAGGATTATAAGGACAATACAGTTATGTTCTGGAATGTTCCATCAGGACCCATGATGACTCTTGCTTCTATGGGCCCTAGAAACACTCACTTTTCCCTTAGTGATCTTTACTCTCATGTTTAGGAGGCCATGTTTCTATCCTCATACTTCTCTGAATTATAGCATAGAAAACAGATTTTTCACTGACCAACCCAGTCTTCCTATACCCCAACCTGAAGAAATAAACAAGGGAAACAAAGGAATTCTGGCAAAATCCAGAAGAGGCTGTTGGATTCCCTGGAGCTGGACTCAGGTGGCTGTGAGCTTCCTGATATGGGTTCTGGGAACCAAACTTGAGTCCTCTACAAGAACAGTTTTTGCTCTTAATCTCTGAGCCATCTCTCCAGCCCTAGATTGTATTTATTTTAATTAAAAATAAAAGACAACAGTGTTATTGTATTGGAATAGGAACATAAAGATTTTTATAATACAGATTAGCTTGGGTTTTTTTTTTTTTTTTTTTTTTTTTTTTTTTTTTTTTGGTTTTTTGAGACAGGGTTTCTCTGTGTAGCCCTGGCTGTCCTGGAACTCACTCTGTGACCAGGCTGACCTTGAACTCAGAAATCCGCCTGTCTCTGCCTCCCAAGTGCTGGGATTAAAGGCGTGCACCACCACCGCCCAGCAGCTTGTTTTATTGACAGAAAGAATGCAAATAAAAATGACCTTTAACCACTGAGATACTAATGCCCGGACTCTTTCAATGAGCAAAGGCATGGAAGCTAGTTCTGACCCCTTATCCTAAAGTCTATCATGAACAAAATGAGATGGACCCCAAGTGAAGAATCACTGGGCATTGGTTGTGGTCTCAGTACTCTCTTAGGGTCTGATACTGTGTTTTCCTGTGTACTAGGAGAGTGCCCCCTTGTGGTACAAACCTCAAGTTCTACCGAAATGAAATGCTGCTTTTGCGGTTCAAAGAAGAGATGAAGAGGCTTGGGAACAATCCCAAAGTTAGCTTATTAAGGGGGTATTCAGAAACTGGGACTGTTGGTGCAGACCCACAATTGAGCTACTCAAATTACATGGAGGCTAAAGCAGAAAGATCCCAAGTTCAAGGCCAGCCTGGGAACTTAGACTTTGTCTCAAGAGACTAAAGAAAAAAAAAGAAAAAAAAAAAAAGGATAATGAGGGCTGGGGATGTAGCTCAGTGGTGGAGTGCTTGTTTACCATGTAGGAGACCCTAGGTTTAAGCCTAGAGTTGGACCTGGGAATGCGTCCCCTGAGGAGGATTGAAGTCACTGTGTTATGTTTCTAGCTTCCTCTAGACTCACCTTATATGAAGCTAAAGTGAAAATGCCTTCACTTCAGGTTTGCTTTAGCAGCAGAGGAAGGAAATGGGGACTGGAGAAGTGATCGAAGATCAAAAGACAGAGCCTGACCCTGATCGTTCTAGTGCTATGCTTGGGTCTCAACTTGACCTTTAGAGCAACCAGGAGCAAGCAGAGGCCATTAGATAAAAGTGACTTGAGAGCTTGTTTGTTGGGAAGATAACCAATGTCAGGACTTAGAATGAGGTGGAGGGATTCGAAGCTTCATGGCAACGGAGCTGGAAAAGGTGACAAAGTTATCTTTAAGGGCAGAACTGATGGATTGTGAGATGTACTGGGAGGGAAGAAGGAACAACTGAAAAGACAATTTATATGTAGTGAGCTGCTCAAATGCTTCCCACAAACCCCACTTGCTGCTCACCATTATTTTATTAGCTAGATGTCAGCATCATTATTGTCGTCTTCTACGTAGGAAAACTGATGCCCAGAAGGGTTAAGCCATACACACACAGCCAGGGGAGTAGGATGCCTTATCTAATTCTGGTCACATCAATAGGTTCAAACTATGTCCCATGATTCAGGGTGCAGTGAGTGCCAGAGGGGGAGGCAGTCTGGGTCCAGTGTTAGATGTGTACTGGGCATCCAGGTTGCACAATCTCCCAGTTGCTAGGAGTCTTTGATAATTAGAGTCTCCAGGTTGCTAGGTAACCTGAGTTGCTAAGAGTTTCAGTTTATTATAGGTCTTGGGCTGTTAGAAGCTCCAGGTTATTTAGATTTTCAGTCTACGAACAGCTTCATGTTTCATGAAGGCTCCCAGTCGCTAGTGACATAAGCTTTTAGGGGCCTGAGGCTTTTCAAGCTCCCAGGAATCTGAAGTTATTGAGTGGCTAGTGTGTCTTTTGGTCGGTTGCTAGGAAGCAGAGGGTTTGAGGGGGCTCTGAGTTTGTGGACAGCTTCTAAAGGTGTCAGTTTGCTCAAAGCCTCACTCTTCAGCACCCCCAAGCTGGTCAGGGTCCCTGAGTTACTAAGGGCACACACTCAGAATCGCAGGTCTCCTGAGTGCTGGGACAGTCAGGTTTGGAGCTGCATGCTTCTCTCAAGGTGTTTCCAAATTATTTATTTTGGAGTAGTTGATCTTGCTCAGCTCCCATGACAGTATGGACCCTGATTCACAGGTCCTGATTCATTCTACACAGGGCTCTATAGAGTCACCGAGGTGCTGGAATAGGAAGTCCTTTGGAGCCGGAACTTGATTCTAAAGCAGCCTGATATTCTGTTTCTGTTGTCATTATTTGTCTTCCAGCTAGTCAGCTGTTAAGATTATGATATTAGGTTTCGAACAATTCTGGAGTTGACAGACCCTTAAAACAGCTAAATTAGCCTGTGTTTTCCTTTTTATAAGAAACCTTATATTTCCCAATAGTTACTGACACATGGAATTGTAAAAATATTGGAGATGCCACATTCCTTTCACTGTTTCCCTCAATGGGAAATGCTGCCTGGCCCAGTGAAATCAAGGCACTGACTTTTACTACAGTGTGTTTGCTCACCAGCTCCACCAAGTCACAGCACTGTCCTGTCACAGCAAAGATCTGCCCTCACCACTCTGTAGTTACATACCTCTGAGACAGGTTTTTATTGTTTGTTTGATTTTCTTAATTCTTTTTATTATTTAAATGCATTTTATATATCAAACATTAATAATATTGAGTATTTTGAAAATCAAATACATAAAAATTTTGCTCAACTTTTATATTCATATCCTTTCATACCCTAAAATATCATTAATGAATATTTAATGTTATCCATAACTGAGGATCCTATATCTAATGTTGAATACTAAATTGTTTCAAAACATACAGAATATTCTTTGGGAATTAAGCATAGTAAAAGCATAAAATATTAAAAATGAACCATTAAGAAATATATTCAAAAGTCCTTACATGATACCACCTGACATAATGAGAGTATTTAAAATGCATTATATATCTGTGTACATTGTCTAACTATAAGTTTACTTAAAAAAGATTATTGATGTTTCTAGGAGAGAAATTATTTTATCAGCAAGTATATTTTTAAAATTTCAAAATAGCAAAAACTCTTTGAAGTTAAACATTAAGGAAATGCTAATTTCAAGCACAGTGAGAAAAATTATCGATATTTCCATGATGTTTGTAGAACATGATTTAAATATTTTCAACTGTTAATATTCAACAGACTAATTATTTTCAGATATATTTTATTGTTCTCTCTCCCTTTTCAGTTGTGATTTTATTAATTTGGATACAGACTCTGTGCCCTCTGGTTAGTCTGGTTGAGGGTTTATCTATCTTGATTTTTTTTAAAGAACCAGCTCCTGGTTTTGTTGATTCTTTGTATAGTTCTTTTTGTTTCTATTTGGTTGATTTCAGCCCTGAGTTTGTTTCCTGCTTTCTACTCCTCTTGGGTGTATTTGCTTCTTTTTGTTCTAGAGCTTTCAGGTGTGCTGTCAAGCTGTTAGTGTATGCTCTTTCCAGTTTCTTTTTGGTGGCATTTAGGGCTATGAGTTTTCTTCTTACCACTGCTTTCATTACCACATTGGCAATGTATCCCATAAGTTTGGTATGATGTGTCTTCATTTTCATTAAATTCTAAAAAGCCTTTAGTTTTTTTCTTTATTTCTCCCTTGACCAAGTTATCATTGAGTAGAGCATTGTTCATCTTCCAAGTGTATGTGTACTTTCCATTGTTTTTGTTGGTGTTTAAGAACAGCCTTAGTCCGTAGTGATCTGATAGGGTGCATAGGATTATTTCAATCTTCTTGTATCTGAGGCCTGTTTTGTGACTGATTATATGGTCAATTTTAGAGAAGGTACCATGAGATGCTGAGAAGAAGGTATATTCTTTTGCTTTAGGATGAAATGTTCTATAAATATGTTAGATCCATTTGGTACATGACTTCTGTTAGTTTCATTGTGTGAGACATGTTTTTAAGTGCAATCACTTAACCCCTCTTCAGAGCCTCTTGTGTGCTTCATCCATTCATAAGTCAGAGAAATAAACAGAACACCAGTCATGCTCTTGGCCAGCCAACCAGTACACCTCAAATTATAGTGCAAGATGGCTACTCTTGAGTAGGGCTATGCCAAAGTAGAGATACAAGGAACTAGACTGGAGGCTTGAGGAGGCAGAGCAGTGGGTTAACCCTCTTTGCAAACTTTGTAACGCTAGGCTGATTTTGAGTGAATGGAAATGGTTTGGTATCAAGTGAGGAAAGATTACTATGGGGAGGCAGGAACTTAGACTTCCAGAACTCAAGGGATGAGGTGATCTTGGGGCTTGTGTAGGAGGAGAGATATGTAAGACCACCTGGGCTGGGTCAGCAGCACCATTATGGATGATGAGCTCTATCATTGAAAGGCTGAAAGTGGGGGGATGGGCTTAGCATGGCTTAGATCCTCAACACTACATAGACTTGGCATAGTGGCACATGCCTGTAATCCAACCACTTTCGAGGTGGAGGTAGGAAGATCAGAAGTCCAAGATCATTTTGGGTTACTCAGAGAGTTCACAGACTGCTTGGGCTATATCAGATTCTGTCTAAACAAAACAACGAAAAATAGGAGAGGCAATGATGTATTCAGCCTTGTCATTTATGAAGAACCTCTGATATAGAGACTAATGGTCCAGATATAATGTCATAACATACCAGAGTGTTGGGAGCAGACATAGTAGAACCATCTTTGATGGTGTGTGTGTGTGTGTGTGTATGTGTGTATGTATAGGTGTATGTGTGTTAGTTGTCATCCTCTCAAAGGAAATGATTTGATCAAGAGATACAGGCAGTTAGGACAGAAGTTTATTTAGCAAAGCGAAATACATACTCCAGTGAGAGGCTGGAAGGTGCTGTCCTGAAGAGGAGAAAAGCATTTGAGTAAGTTTGTATTACGAAACTTCAAGAAGTTGTTATGACTGTTCAGGAAGTGAGCACCATATTCACGGAGCAAAGTGGCCCCCTTTTCTTCCCAAGTCATGGGGGGGCCAGATCTCCTTCTAAAAAGAGTATATTTCTTCTCAAAGTGTTCTAGAAAAGTCCACAGGGGGATGTCAAAACCACAGTGCATTTGACAATGAAGCCAGGGTCTTTGTGGACATAGGTTGAGAAAGTGCTGTGGTATCTTTGTTTCTGATATAGTGGGAACCACCTAACTTCAGCTTCAAGGCTATTTAACTGTGAAGCCACCTTGGCCACTAGGAGACACAAGTAGGAAGACACACACACAGTGTTTTGCTTGTTTGTTTTGTTTTTTGTTCTGGTTGCCTCATGCCTAACTCCTTACCAGTTCAGCATTGCTTGGGAATTACTCAGGGTGGGAATTACTCAGAGGAGCCGGAAAAGACTGGATGAGCTCTTCTCCACGATTATTGATTTCCCCTTTCTTCTGTCTTTGTCAGTTTCCTAAAGAGAACATCCCCACAATGCAAGTCCAAGGTGAGATGAAGACGTTGATGGCATCTATTGAGAGATCCTATGCTTTTGCTGCACCAGTGAAGGCCAACACAGCATTAACTCAGCTGAGGGGAAGGCCCTGAGTGGCTAGAGTGAGCTTGTGCCATCATTTTGAAAATGTTCAAGTCCATCCCAGACTCTTCTGAAGCATAGGTCTTCAGAATATGGTTTTTTTTTTTTTTTTGTTTCATTGGAGCCCCACCCCCACCCCTGCACCTAATAACAAACACAAGAAGCTGCTTTTTGCTTAGTGGAGTGCCAGGTACTGTGTATGACACTTTGTGTGTTGTCTAATGACCTATCATCTTCCATGGGTGGTTGTTTTTTTCCATTTCACAGCGGGGATACTGAGGCCCAGCAAGAACAGCTATATTGCCAACCCCATAGAGCTGTTTGTGAAATCAGTACTCCATCCTAGGTCTGGCTTCTTTCAGCCTGATGCTCTATGCTGTAGGAGTCGTGAATCACAGAAGTGAGGGAGGAGAGCAGCCTGCATCTATCTATGTATCTATCTATGTATCTATCTATGTATCTATCTATCATCTATTTATCTACCATTTGTGTATATACATAAATATATATCTATAGATGCTATAATCTATATCCATTTCATCTGTAGATGCTATAATTTATATTTATCTATTTTCTATCCACTACTTAACTTCCAATCTTCTCTCATCTCTATATCTATCTATCATCTATCTATCCATCCACACATCTATCTATATCGTCTATATCTATCTTCTATCTATTTATTATCTATTGATCACCAGTTTGTCATCTATCTACATATTTATGTATGTATGTGTTGATCTATCTTCTATTCAAATATTTACTATCTGTGTATATCTATCTTCTATAGATTCTGTTATCTATTTTCTATACAACTATTATCTATTTTTCCATCCTTCTTTTTTTTTTTTTTTTTTTTTTTTTTGGTTTTTCGAGACAGGGTTTTTCTGAGTAGTCCTGGCTGTCCTGGATCTCACTCTGTAGACCAGGCTGGCCTCGAACTCAGAAATCCACCTGCCTCTGCCTCCCAAGTGCTGGGATTAAAGGCATGCGCCACCACCGCCCGGCTCCATCCTTCTATCTAATCTATGTGTCTGTCTATTTATGGAGAGGGAAAGGTTAATGTGGAAACTGGAACTGGCTCATGCACTCATGGAGACAGAAAGTCCTGAAAACAGATCCACTCAGAGGCTTGTTTCTTAGCTGATTCCATAGCCAACAAATTAGTAAGATTGTCCACCACAAAGCATGTCTTGTTCGGCAGCAAATCAGGAGGCTTCCTGCACCTTACCGTGAGAGGAGGAGCTTTATAGATGGTCAGCGAGGACAACAGTAGGACATAGCCAACTGAAATGTATTTAGACAGTCAAAAAATAATTGACATATCCAGGGGCTGGAGAGATGACTCAGCTGGCAAGCATGAGGTCCTGAGTTCAAATCCCCATCACCCAGGTAAAAGTTGGATGAGTTGCATTAGTGTCTGTAGGCCCATGCTACTGTGAAGCTGGAGGTAGAGACAGGGAAATACCTGGACTTTAAGGCTTTGATCTTCAGTTTTTGATATTTTTGTTCTTGACATTGGGTAAGCAGATGTGAAAGACACATCAGGCATCTGCTAACCTGGTGGGATGATGAAGCAAAGTGCTATGGAGAATGTGATAGATGGAGTAGTTATGCATCAGCACCGGACTCTGTGCAAGAGCCTAGGGACCCTTAGGTGACCCCAAGCAGTGCAGAGAGTGAAGAGCTTTGAGGAGGACTAGAAGCAACCTGGGTGACAGACAGAGAGGCCTTGACATATAATACAATACTATACAAGGCACGTGTGGAACAATGTAAGATCTGTGGTAGCAACAGTGGCCCCTCAGCCCAGGGGGCACTTTCAAATGAACCAGGGGCATCCATAACAGGCGGCTTGGGCCCTTGCCACAGAGACGGGGGTGTTATTGGCTGGTGGGTGGGGACCAGGAGTCAGTAGCATGTATCCATGGAGGACAGGAAGGTATGGTGAGAAAGGCTTCTTGGAGAATATGAATCTGCAGGAAGTTGGTAGGGGATCTCCGCTAGGCTGCGGTCAAGGCTGTGAGCTTGCACTGCAGAACCAGGAAAGAAGAGCAAAGAGCCGAACAGAGAAATAAAGAGCCACTGAGCCTGCGGTGGGACCCAGTTTGCCCTCATAACTGTATCCTTTGAGCTGTTGTTGCTTCCCATGCCCATTTAAAAGTGAAAGTCAATAGGGAAATAACAAAACATATCATAAAATAAAATAAGCTGAAAGAATACTCAATAAAAAAGAAGCGGTGGAACAGTAAAAGCGGACGGCTGGTGCAGTAAAACCTGGAGGAAAAAAAACCCCGGGCTGACAGAAATCACCACCAAGGGCCAGGAGATAAAAGGATGGCTAGGGTGAGCTCAAGCATTCCGCTGGTGGGCGTGTCCCTGCTTTGCGCAGCCTCAGCTCCGCCCCACCCTGGCAGAGAGAGATGATGATTATTTACATTCTACAGAGGAGGAAAATAAGCTTTGGGAGATGCAGTATGTAGCTATAGCTGAGAGTGACCAGGACAGGGTAATGTCTCCACTTCCCTGACGAGGAAATGGACGTTAAGTTGTCAAGACTAACCAGTTGCTCAGGACAGGAGCAGGACTTTTGAACCCACTTTTTCCATTGCTCTGGGGTTTCAAAGTGTTTTTTCAGTGTGTGTGTGTGTGTGTGTGTGTGTGTGTGTGTGTGTGTGTGTGTGTGAGGGGGTGTGGTGTGTGATGTGTGAGACATGTGTGCATGTGTGTGTTGTGTGTGGTGTAAAGTGTGTGTGGCATGTGTGTACATGTGGTGTGTGTGAGACATTGTGTGTGTGTAGTGTGATGTGTATGGTGTGTGTGGTGTGTATAGAGGTCAGAGGATAACCTCAGGGGTTACTTTGAAACAGTGTCTCTTTTGCTGATTCCCACCATATGCAGCACAGACTTTGAGTAGCTGGGAATTCTCTGGTTCTATTTCCCATCAATCTATAGGAGTGCAAGGTTATAGACATCAGTGCTAGAGCTGAGGTCATAGATGCCTATGTGATATGGTCAGCTTTAATGTTAGTTCTGAGAATTTGAACTCAGATTCTCATGCTTGTGAACAAAGCATTTTAAACCACTGAACCATTTCCCTAGCCCCAAGGTTCTATGTTTTTGAACTTAAGTTCTGGGCTCTCTCTGCTGAATAAATGTTCAGGCTTGGATGCCTAGTAGAATTACCTGGTAAGCATTTAGAAATACTTGTCCAATTAGATATTTCTATGAACAGCTATCTGGAAAAAAAAAAAGCACATTGTCACTAGTTAGCAGGGAAGTGCAATATAAAAATCACAGCGAAACCTCTTACATGTCAGGTTGATATTTATCAGCCACAACAAACATTGATGATGCGGAAAACTGAGAACACACAGTGACGCGCCTAGAGGAAGCTATGTTAATGGAGATAAGCCAGTCCACATGCTCGAGGCTCCTAGAAGAATCAGAATCAGAGAGTGGAACAGGCCTGAGGGAGGGGCAGATTGGGAGTCACCAGCTAACGGGCATTAAGATTCAGTCAAGCAAGACGAACACTTCTAGTGGTTGACTGTGCAAGTCTGTACTATCCAGCGACGCTGGTAATGTATTGTGTGCATTTACAACTGTAAGGGGACAGATTTCCTACTTTAAGTATTCTCATGGCCTTTAAAAAACTTGACTTGTGGACTGAGTAGGTTGTATTTATATATCTAGGACTATAATATAAACAGCTAAATAAAAAGTGGCCATAAATTTGAGAGAGGGCAAAAGGGGATAAGTGGGGGAGGGAGGAAAGGTAAGAGGAAAAGGACATAATTATATTTTCCTTCAAAAAAGGTATTTAAAAACTAAGCTTAAGTTGCCATTGCTACTTAGTTACTGTATTTATTTTGATATATGTGTGTGTGTGTGTGTGTGTGTGTGTGTGTGTGTATGTATCTATGCATCTATCAGTCATTTTTTATTATAATTTAAAAAACAAGACAAAACACTGGTGGGGCTGGGGAAATGGCTCAGTGGTAAGATCACTGGCTGTTCTTCCTAGAGGACCAAGGTTCCATTCCCAGCACTGACGTGGCAGCTCCCAACCATCTGGAACTCCAATTCTAGGAGATCCAACACCTTCTGGCCTTTGTGGGCGCTTCACAGATGTGGGGTACAGACATATATGCAAGCCAAATACCCACACATACATTTAAAAAAAAATAAAGAAACATGGTGGTAGGGGGTGGAGCAAGTTCAATGCTCACGCGGTTAGTCTGGATTGAGCCAGGAAGCTGAGGTAAACTTGGTACAGCTAAACACTTGTGACTTCTCTGTGATTGCCATGATCTACTGACTGAGCTACCAACCCTGAGTCCTAAGCCCTTTATAAACAGTACAATTTCATGTAATACATTTGGTGTAAAGCAGGGATTATCACCTTCACTTGGGAACTGAGGGAAGACAAGGGTTAAACTCTTTTCTCTGGTAGGCACTGTCGCCCAGGTGGGAGCTCAGGACTGCAGCTCTGTGCTATAGAGCAGGGTTAGTTGATGCCCTGCAGGCAGCTGCTCCATGGGGCACATGGATGTCATAAGCTGTTCCTTCTGCTTCTCTACTCTCAGGCTTTAGGGGCAATAGTGTATCTTTGGCCTTGGGTCGATGTACACTGAGCACTTGTCATCTAGATAGAGGAGGGAGGTGATTTGTGGCTCAACATTGAGGAAGAATCTTTTAAAAGAGAGTGCCATGAGTGAGTGAGTGAGACAAGCTGCCAGGAGGCAGTGGGTTCATACAGTTGTGTCTGGGAAGCTGTGTCTGTCAGGGGGGCAGAATCATCCTTTGGAGTGCTGTGTGTGTGTGTGTTTGTGTGTTTGTGCGTGTGTGTGTGTTATGTGGTGTGTGGTGTGATGTGGTGTGTATGTGTTTGTCTGGTATGTATGTATGTGTTTGTTTGTGTGTGTGGTGTGTGTGATGTAGTATGTATGTGTGTTGTGGCATGTGATGTGTATGTGTGTGTGGTGTGTGTATTTGTATGGTGTATGTGTGTATAATATGTGGTGTGAATGGTGTGTGTGTAATAGGTGTGTGTGTAATATGTGTGTGTATAGTGTGGTATGTGATGTGTTGGTGTGTGTGGTGTGTGTGCATTTGTATGGCGTATGTGTGTATAATGTGTGGTATATGTGGTGTGTGTGTTTAGTGTGGGGTGTGTGTATGTGTGTGAATGTGTAAGCAGAGGTGGCCAAGAAGGGATGTGATTGGATACTTCTGACATGGGCTGGGGTGGTATAGCACAGTTAGCATAGTGTTTACATACCATGGATGAAGTTCGGGGTTTCTTTCCCAACCAAGGCATAAATCTGGCATGGTAGCACATTCCTGTAATTGATCACTTGGGAGGCAGGGGAAGATCAGAAGTCCAAAGTTGTCCTTGGCTAGATAGTGATTTGAGATCAGACTGAACTACATAAGACTCTGAAAAACAAAATAAAAACGGAGAAATAGATGCCTCTAAAATGCTCTTGCACCTTGTAACTGAAGGGCACAGATGATCTCCTCGAAGTTCCATGAGTGAAAGCAAGTTCTAGAAGATGAGCTCACAGAGCCAGGGAGTTCTAGAAGGGCTTAGGTCAATCTGGAGTCTGATTTCTCCCTCGTTCTCTCAATGCCTTGTGCTGGGACACTGGCACGATTGCAAAGGGTGTCCTGAGCTGAATCAGGACTTGGAGCCACAGCCCTAGCTGTCATTGTCACCACCGTTTCAGCTCTGGTAGGCAGGACTCCTGATCTGTGAGCCTCTCTCTCTGAGTCCTGGTGGTGTTAGCAAGAGGAGCTTGGGAACAGCAAAGTGGTGATCAGAGATGGAGAGAGGGGTGGATCCTATTCTACACAGAGACTGGGTGGGGGGAGGAGAGATATAGAGAAATAGAGATAGAGACGAGATAGAGACAGAGACAGGGACAGAGATAGAGAGGAGAAAGAGATGGAGGGAGAGAGAAGGGGAAGAGGGAAAGGGACAAAAAGAATAAATATGAATAAGAGCATTTGCTGGCAGGCCTCTGGTCTCTGAGTTACCACCAGATCCATTTCCTTAAACCTTTGGACCTGCTGTGAACTGCTCCAGATAAAGTTATCTTGAAGTCGCTTTACTCTGAAAAATACCATAATATCACAAACACTCACTGGGTAGAATGAACTTGGTTTCCTCATCTATACATTGAGTATATTAGTCCCAGCTCTTTGAATGGTTAAGAGGATTAGATGAGATTAAGTTTAGAAAAATACTCACAAAGCACCTAGTCCTACAGCGTTGAAGGACTCAGCAAAGGTAATAATTATCTCCCTCCGTGAACTTTGAGAAGGGCTCACATTCTGTAACTTCAGTGTACTTGAGTTTAAAGAATATCCATTGAACAACCTCTCTACACCAGCAGCTCAGTTTGCCTTTCAAGATATGACGATAAGTAGGATGAGGCCATGTTCTGTGGAAGGTCACCTTGGCTGGGGGGCAGGGGGCTGATCCATATTATAATCCAGTAAGAAGATAAAGTTACTCTACCTGTCTACAGAGACGGTCCCTGCCAGGAAAGCCTCACTGGGGACTCACCTTGGATGTGACTCATCCTTGAGGCATCAATAAGAGCTATCTGTGCAGAGGCAAAGAAAGCTAAATTGCTAGACAGTAGACATCTCCAGAAGAGTGACCAATGTAGTGTCACAAGAGCTGAAGGTATAAGTGACAGACAAGCTGGCTTTACTGGGTCATAAAGGGGGCCTCTGGACCTTGGTGGAGATCAGTGAAGGGGGAGCTGTTGGAAAGTGTTACATGACCAGGTTTCACATTTCAATTCATTCTGGTGCGTGTGACATGTGTAGGAGAGTTTGAAGATGTCAAGACGAAACATAAGGAAACGGTAAGGAAGGCGGGGTGGTGGTTTGAACTTAAGGAAAGATTGTGCTCTTGGAGGGAAGGATCAACAAGTCCTTGACATTAATTGGCTCTGGATGGATGAAGGTGTAGGCTGGAG
Organism: Mastomys coucha; assembly: GCF_008632895.1. Lineage (NCBI taxonomy): Eukaryota > Metazoa > Chordata > Mammalia > Rodentia > Muridae > Mastomys > Mastomys coucha. Next base: position 76,644,734 of record NW_022196911.1, read on the forward strand.
AAGTAAGGGACAGCATCCATATTTCTATCATATTTGAGGAAGCAGGTGCTCTGTGATGTGGAGGAAAGCCAGAATCAAGAAGAACAGAGTTTGGCAGGAACATTATCCTTTCGATGAGTTTAGTTTGAGGTGACCATGGGGTAGGTATTGCCAAGAGCTCAACTCCTCTTCAGTTCTTAGAAAAGATGCAACAGGAGGCTATTTACCCTGCAGTTGCTGTTAACAGCAGGAACATCCTAGGCCTTCCTGATGTGGAACAGGGTTCAAGGTAGAAACTGGAAAACATCTCAACATTTAAGACTTGATCAGAATTGGGTTATGCAATGTAGGAAAAATAGTCAGGAAGCAGGGGGCACTGTGGGAACTAGCAAAACCCTGATTTCAACATGGAAGTGATTGGCAAGAGAAATGTCCCCGAGGGCTCCTGCGAGGTACATCAGCAGAGGTCTCAGGTGGGTGGTGGGGAGACCTTGTGACTCCAGATTAGCAAACAAGGGAGAGCCAGATAGAGTGGTGCACACCTGTAATACCAGCAACTCATGAAGCCAAGACTGGAAGACTGTTAAGTCAGTTTGGGCAATTGGTAAGGTCATGTCTCAAAATAAAATGGACCTGGGGACCAAGGGACCAGCGGTGTAGGACAGTGGTGGAGCTCTTTCTCAGCCTGTGAAAGACCTGGGATTTGATCTCCAATACAAGGAAAGAGAAAAGAAGAAACAAACAAACAAACAAACAAACAAGAAGAAAAGAAGACAAGATAAAGAAACAGGGAGGCAGTATTAATTCTCCTCTCAGAAATTTGGATGAGAAGATCAGAAAAGTGAGATCAGTACAGACAAGGATAAGAAACAAGCAAAGATATTCTAGAAGCAGGGGCTCTCAGCCTGAGCCTTTGCATGGCGTGAGAAGGAGCAGATAGAGATGAGGTTTGTGGATGTTGGAGAGAAGGCGTGCCAGACAGCATGGGCTGGGAAGGGAAGAAGAATTGAACTCAGAGGAAAGAGGGATGAGGAGGATGTGTTACTGAATCCAGGTTGGGAAGCTTGTCACGTGAAAAGCCAGTGTCCCAGAGAGGTGGGTAAAGAAAAGCAACCCAGAAAGAGAGACAGGCCTACATCTCCAGAAACCCCTTATGAGACTTCAGGAGGGAGGGAATATTCATGAAGATTGGGGTTACATTTAGAAATAAGCATCTCCCCAGGAGTGTGAGCCAGGCAGTCTTATGTTGTAACACTGACCAAGAGCGATGATCTAGTGGAGAGGACTCCTCTTATCTTTGAGGGCAAGCATGAAGGTCACATCCTGGGAATGGAAAAGGAAGCCAGGAATAAAGCAAGATGGTACCACTAACGGCAGCAGCAATACACTGACCTCGTCCTTGCTTCAGAGGACTGGTGATAGAGTGTAGGAAGCTCCTGACAAGTTTGAAGGTGGGATGGGGCTGAAGCAAAGAGAGGAAAAAAGAATATGCTTTCTTTGGTACAGTAAGGGGTGAGGTCACCTGAGAACTAAGAAGTGGGATACTTAAGGGGAGCAAGGAGGGTTTTGAAGCCCTTTGATAGAACCAAGAGAAAGACGATCAAAGACAAGCATTAGCATGGGTGCTGGTTCACCAAAGAAACAACGCCAAGTCTGCCTTTAATGCAAAGACCCAATAGCTTTCCACTCATTTTCTCTTTTATTCTTTCAACCATCTTCTAAGGCAAGTCCTATTAGTTCCCGGTCGTCTTATGCATGAAGAAAAAGAGGTGTGGAGAATGTCTCACACCTAAGACATAGGAAGGAGCAGAGGTGGATGTCAAACCCATGTGCAAAACTATGCCTTAGTCATCCTCCACATTTAGGGTGGGAGGTTGGAAAACAAGAATGCCCATGCTTTCCTTTAACTTTTAATGAACAGAGCATGAGAGTACAAAGTACAAAGTTCTTTCCAGCATTTTTATACATGGCTTAGTTTGTGTTGATCTTCCCCTTCCACCTCTACTATTCTCTCTCTCTCTCTCTCTCTCTCTCTCTCTCTCTCTCTCTCTCTCCCTCCCCCTCCCTCCCTCCCCCTCCCTCCCCTCTTTCTCCCTCCCTACCTCCCTCTCCTTTATTTTTTAAGATATAAACATTTTACACTATGGGTATATGCATGTCTATGTGTACATGAGTTCGGGTGCCAGTGGAAGCCTATGGAGGGCATCAGATATTCTGGAGCTGGGCTTACAGGTGATGGTGAGTTTCTTGATATGAATGCTGAGAATCAAATGTAGGTCCTCTGCAAGAGCATTTTACACTGCTGGGCCATCTCTCCAGCCCCCACCCATTCTGTTTTAAGATTGCACAAAGGACAGCCATGTTAGAGATTGTGTGAGTGTTTCACGTTTGGAGTTTGTGATGGGGGAGAGGAGATTGGTGGGCAAAGTTTGTGAAAGTCAGGAGTAGATGTGTTTGATGGTATTGGCCAGGGAGAGATTTAAGTGGCAGGCTGCAGAGTAGGGAAGTATGAACTGATGTTAAGATGGGGATGGGCCAGGTCCTGAAGTGGCAAAGGCAGTGCAGCTGAAAGGCCAGCGGGCCTAAGGAGGTGAAAGAACCAGGAGGCTAAAGGTAATCAGTGGCTGATGTCCTCATATCATGAGGATCTGCCCATAGAGCCAAGTACAGAGTAGAATGAGCAAGATGGGTGAATTTTAGGGAGCTTTTGCAGGGTGAGGATATAGGAGGGATAGTGAAGAGGAGACTTCAGTTCCGGACCTGAGTGTGGGAGCAGGGCCTTCCACCTGGGAGGGCTCCATGCTAACTGTGTCCCTGATTCAACTAAGGCTGGCAGATAGAAGCCAGGGGCTGGAAAGGAGACCCCATGAGTGGTGCTCCAGGAACCTTGTCCAAGGTCCCAGGAGCTTATCTGGTGTCCCATCACGGAGGGAGCCTTGCCTTATGTCCATCCTTTCACTTCTTTCCCAGGGTGCACTCAAGCCCCATCCTTCCTTCCTTCCTTCTTCCTAGGGGCAGCTGTCTGGACCCTTGGTCAGGGCTGGTGAACTGTCTGCCATCCCACAGTTCAGCCCTCCACCTGTGCCATCGCATGGAAGCTAGGAACCGGGCTCCCAGAAGACAGCTGTGCCTGCCTGGGATCACTTGGCTGGTCCTGGCATATCTACTCAGCTGCCTGGTTGCCTCCAGCAAGGCCAAGGTCTTCAGTCGCTGTGAGCTGGCCAAAGAGCTGCATGGCTTCGGTCTGGAAGGCTACCGGGGATATAACCTGGCTGACTGTGAGAACCTTTCTCCCTACTCCATCCACTTACCCCCTGTCTTTCCTCCTAAAATCCAAGGTGGACCAGATGGACAGCACCCACATGTGTTAGCCACATATTAGGCAGGCAACAGGCAGCCAGATTAGAACCATTCCTGCTGGTAGCCAGGAAGTCAAAGGAACCTACTGCTTAGAAGGCTACACCTTATCTTGGCCATGAGGATTAAACAGACCTGCCAAAAGTTAGGTGGCAAACTGGACAAACCAGTAACTCCAAATGTTACAAACTAGTGGCAGTTTCAGGAGCTTGTAAAGTACAGTCACATCTGGACTCATTTTGTCTCTTGTCCTGGCCTCCTCTGTAGAGCCCACTGGCGTCTTCCTAATTTTGCCTCTAGACAGTTAACTCTTGTACATTTATTCAACAAATGCAGCAAGTCCTTCAGTATACTGAACCAGGAGAGAGAGGGAAGGTTGATAGCCTGAGTCAGGATGGCCGAGGTGCATTCCTGACCTTTGCTTTGAGGTAACTGCTTTGAGGTAACTTCTCTATCCTTGGAGAAGTCACTTTGACCTCTGACTTTTAGATTAAGCATCTGCAAAGTAGATGGGAGGACATCTTTTGTCTTTGTGGGACAGAGGGAGCCCGAGCGTAGGAATTGATTGCGAGCACTTTGGTCTGCAGTGGCTCAACCACCTGACCTCAAAGCTTGTGTCTGTCCCTTGTAGGGGTCTGCCTTGCTTACTACACAAGTGGCTTCAACACAGATGCTGTGGATCATGAAGCTGATGGAAGCACCAACAATGGCATCTTCCAGATCAGCAGCCGGAAGTGGTGCAAAACTCTCAGCCCAAATGGCCCCAATATTTGCAGGATCTACTGCACTGGTAGGCCAGGGCTGGGCCTGCACTAGCCTTTCCTTTTTTGTTGTTTCACTTTTCTTTCTCTGTCTTTGTCTCTGGGTGAAGATCTTTAGGAGATGGATAAGGGGGCAAGCAGGGGAGGGAAGGGCTTCTGTGGATCTGAATTGGGGTCCAGGCTTAGAGCTACAGGAATGGAAGGAATATTGTCGGGGAGAGGGGGGCCAGGTAACATCTGTTTCCAGAGATGGAGAAGTAAGTGTGTGTGTGTGTGTGTGTGTGTGTGTGTGTGTGTATGTGTAGATGTGTGTGTGAGAGAGAGAGAGGGGGAGAGAGAGGACACCCTGATCTCTGCTCCCTCACTGTTTCTCTCCTCCCACTCCAGATTTGTTGAACAATGATCTCAAAGATTCTATCACCTGTGTCTCTGCTCCCTCACTGTTTCTCTCCTCCCACTCCAGATTTGTTGAACAATGATCTCAAAGATTCTGTCATCTGTGTCATGAAGATAGTTCAAGAGCCCCTGGGTCTGGGCTATTGGTGAGTAATTCCTACTGCAATCCCCCACTGTGGCCAGATCTGGAGGGTCACATCAGGGAACTGTCCTTCTGTGAGTATCCATTTTGTCTTAGTCAACACCCCATAGCTTCATGGACTAACCCTTACAATCAGTGTTGGGGATTATGGGAATTCACAAAGTTATAGTTGACACAATCAGATAGGATAGCATTGGCAATTACATGACCACATAACTCAGCCCAATTATTTTTATAAAGCCCCGTGGTGTAGAATAGATGGTAGATGAGGTTCTTTGCTTGGACCAGGGGTAGGGTTCTGGAACATCCTTCTTTTCATTTTTCTTCTTTCTTACCTACTTCAAGCAATATATTCGTTGAAGTTTTCTCACAACCAAGTCTGAGCATTACACTGGGTACTGACCTAGATGGCTGCTTCATATGGCACTCAGGTCAGGTGCTCCACAGTTGCCCTGTCTCTTTTGAGTCTCCAACCTCTGTTCCACTTATGCTTATGAAAGAGAAACTAGCAGGACAGAGCCAGAATCAGGGAATACTCCAGGAGTTTGGAGCACTGAGACTGTGGACAGATGTAATGGCGGAAAAGGTTGGGGAAGGAAGATGAGGGACAGGTGTACCCATAGTGGACACAGAGAGATCGGGCATAAGGGGCTGTGGAAGGGATTCAGGTGCAGGTGACATATGGTCTAAGAAAAAGGGGAAGGGTTAGACATGACCGAATCTTGAGATATTTCAGACATATTTATTGAAATAGATACCACCCATTGGTCTGAGAATAGTTGAAGCCCTAAGAAGTGAGTTAGGGCTAATACCAGATCTGTAGGTCAGAATGATTTATAAAATCAGGAAGAGGCAAGATAGGCTCAAGTACTATTCCAAGAGCCTGCAGCCTTGGTATCCCCACTATGGAGTAGAAGACCTGATCCTAATAGAGTAAACCAAAGGGCATCCCTGTTATATACTCGGAGTGAATTCCTGGCATAGATGACTCTTGAGAGTCTGAGGCTAATTGGAGGAAGTGGGTCCAGAAGGGTCAGTGCCACCCACTCCTTTTATTCACATGCACTGTGGATCCAGGTATGCTAAGGCCAGGAGGGTGCTGAGCTGGAGAGACAGCTGAGCTGCAGAGATAGCTAAGTCTTTCTTTGTTCTCAAGTATCTTATAGTCTAGTGGAAGAGACAGTCAACCTCTCTGGCTGACAGTTGTATAAAAGTCTTTCTGGTGCTCTATCGATCATTAGGCTCTTTGACAGTGACATCAGAAAGGACACCAGTTTTCAGAGCTAGGGATTCCTGAGATTGTTGGATCCCAGGACCCTATGTCCTTGGTTACCTTCCTCAAGATGTCAAATGTGATGGGACTGGGAAGTCATTTAAGTCCACAAAAATTACTCATCATGAAAGAGTGAAAACCCAAGTTTGATCCCCAGAACATATATTAAAAAGCTGGGTATGTTGGCATTTGTAATCCCAGCACTAGGAAAGCAGAAACAGATTTCTGAGGCTTGCTAGCCAACCAGCCCAGCTTAAATTGGTAAGCTCCAGGTTTAGTGAGAGACCCCGACTCAAAAAAAACAAGGTGGACACATCCTGGGAAATGACACTCAAGGTTGCTTTTAGCCTAACATGTACACACACACACACACACACACACACACACACACACACACACACACCAAAACAAAACTATCTGTGACCCATTCAAAGGAATGGTCCCCAAAGTGTATAGTAGCCAACAATGAAAGAACCTACACTGGCAATCAGGAAATGTTGAGTGTGTATTGTAGCCTTGGACAAGTGGATAAGTTAACAGCACTACTAGAGTGTTTCATTTGGAAATCAGGGGAGATAACATCTACCCAATCTATCTAATAGGCCATCTGGGGATAGGAGAGAAATAGTTATAAGTGGGTAGAAGGTATGTTGACATGTCAACAGTGAGGGCTATACACATGTAAAACATGCAAACTGGGAGAACTAGCCAGGCAATAGTGGCTTATGCCTTTAATCCCAGCACTTAGGAGGCAGAGGCAGGTGGATTTCTGAGTTCAAGGCCAGCCTGGTCTACAGAGTGAGTTCCAGGACAACTAGGGCTACACAGAGAAACCCTGTCTCAAAACAAAGCAAAGCAAAGCAAAACAAAACAAAACAAAACCTGTGAGAGCTATACACAAGTAAGGTGGTCTCACTGTCCCTAGAAGCACTTGGGTGTAGGAAAGGAGATTTGTATTTAGGATCCAGATTCCAACTTCTAACCCTTTGACAAGGACTCATGGGTAAGCTTGTTTGTATCTAGTTTGTATCCAGAGCATATTGGTTTGTATCTTCAGTGGTAGAACAAGGCAAGTAGATATTGTCCTTTTTTTTGACCATTCTCTCCCTTTAAAAATTTTCCCTATGTGATTGCTTGTTGGTTAGCTCAGCTTGTTGCTCTCCATCTTCCTAGTCCCTGTCCTGGCTCCTCTTCAGTTTAGAGGTCTGTACCTCTTCTCTCTGAACAGCAGCACCCAGGGATGAAGCTGATGTGGATTCTTTTTGTTTGTTTGTTGAGACAGGGTTTCTCTGTGTAGCCCTGGCTGTCCCAGAACTTGTTCTGTAGACCAGGCTTGCCTCAAATTCAGAGATCCACCTTCTCCTGTCTCTCAAGTGTTGGGATTAAAGTTTTGCCCCCACCCGCCCCCACCACCCAGCAGCTAAAGTGGATTCTTTTCTTTCTTGTTTTCTTTCCCTAGGGAAGCCTGGAGGCACCACTGCCAGGGCAGGGACCTCAGTGACTGGGTGGATGGCTGTGACTTCTAGGACCCTCTCTGGATGGATCAAACCACACACAGCTAGCTGGGAAGTGTGGACTTGTTTCTGACCCAGGCTTGGGAAAACAAGCCAAGTAATAAAAGTCTAATTTAACAGAAGCATGTTTTTTTTTTTTTTAGCTTTCTGTGGATCTACATGTACCCAGTAAAAGTCAGGCCTTCTCATCTCACTTGCTTGACTTCAGTAGACTTCAAGAAGCCTATCATGGAAGGCTTGTGGGGAAGCATCCTTGCCTGCCTTCCCCATATCTGGCAGAGTTTGGGTCTAGAGTTGCCAAATTTAACAAAAGCCAAGCCCAAACAAAAATAGGATACCCTGGTTAAATTTGAATTTCAGATAGACAACAAGTAACTTCAATGTATAGGTATGATTCAAATCTTGTAAGGGTCAAACTAATATTGAAGAACTTAGTTCTGTATCTGGAATTCAGATTTAACTGGGAGCCAATGCAGTTTTACCTGGTGACCTTAGATAACCCTTGGTGTAGCTGGAAAGGTCCCGGGGATGCTTGCTTTCTGCAGCTCTGGTTGCAGATGGCAGCCACTATGACATAACTCTCATTCAGGTGTCCCCTAACATCCTGTGGTCAGGAGGTGGTGCAAAGAGACTGCAGGGGAGGGACCACAGGGTTTCCTCCAGTTTTATTGGCCACCTTGTTCTTTAGTCCTCTCTAGAAGTGAGGTATTCAAGCATCACTGACATTAATAGCTGGTCACTTCTTGGAAGGGGAAGTTACCACATACTACCTTCCTTTAAGAAGCTGAAAAATGAAACAGATACAGGACATGTGATTCATCTACACAATAGAATACTATTCAGCTATTAAAAAACAAGGTCATCACAGTGCCCGACTAATACAGAAGTAGAGGCTCACAGCCATCCATTGGACTGAGCACAGGGTCCTCAATGAAGGAGCTAGAGAAAGGACCCAAGGAGCTGAAGGGTTTGCAGCCCCTTAGGACGAACAACAATATGAACTAACTAGTACTCTCAGAGCTCCCAGGGACTAAAACTCCAACCAAAGAGTACACATGGAGGGACTCATGGCTTCAGCAGCATGTGTATAGCAGAGGATGGCCAAGTTGGTCATCAGTGGGAGGAGAGGACCTTGGCCCTGTGAAGGTTCTATGCCCCAGTGTAGGGGAATGCCAGGGCCAGTAAGCAGGAGAGGGTGGAATGGTGAGCAGGGGGAGGGGGGAAGGAACAGAGGATTGTTTTAGTTTTTGGTTTTTTTCTTTTCTTTTTTTTTCTCCTTTTTCTTTTTCTTTTTTGGAGGGGAACCTGGGAAAAAAGATATTGTAAATAAAGAAAATATCTAGGGGCTGGTGAGATGGCTCAGTGGGTAAGAGCACCGATTGCTCTTCCGAAGGTCCTGAGTTCAAATCCCAGCAACCACATGGTGGCTCACAACCACCCATAATGAGGTCTGACGCCCTCTTCTGGTGCGTCTGAAGACAGCTACAGTGTACCTATTTCCGGAGCAAGCGGGGCTGACTGGAGCAAACAGGGTTGACTGGAGCAAGCAGAGGTCCTAAAGTCAATTTCCAACAACCAGATGAAGACTCACAACTATCTGTACAGCTACAGTGTGTACTCATATACATAAAATAAATAAATAAATCTTTAAAAAAATCTAATAAAAAAGAGTGTGCTAATAAAAAAAATAAGGTCATCATGAGTTTTATAGGCAAATGGGTAAACTAGAAATATCTGGAGGTAATCCAGAACCAAAAGGACATGCATGGGATATACTCATTTATAAGTGGATATTAGCCATAAACTACAGGATACCCAAGATTCACCCATAGATCCAAAGAAGCTAAACAAGAAGGAAGACCCAAGTGAGAATGCTTGAATCTCACTTAGAAGGGGGAATAAAACAGTCACAGGAGGCAGGTGGAAGGAGGGTACTGGGTAGGAGAGGGAATAGGGAGGGAAATGGGGGGGGGTTCGGGATCAGTTGTGAGGAGAGACAGGAAAGAGAGGGCCAGAGGGCTGAGAGAATGAATGGAAATTAGTTGTTGTGGAGGGTGAGGGTGGAGGGCATCCCTAGGACCTGCCGGAGACCTGGGAACGGGAGGCTTCTAGGAGTCTATGGGGGTGACTTTAGCTGAGACTCCTAGCAGGGGGGGATATAGAACCTAAAGTGGCTGCTTCGTGTAGCCAGGCAGGACTCCCCAGTGGAGGGATAAGGACACCAACCCATCCACAAAACTTTTGACCTAAAATTTATCCTGTCTATAAGAAATGCGGGGACAAAGATGGAACAGAGACTGAGGGTATGACCAACCAATAACTGGCCCAGCTTGAGACCTATCCCATGGCCAAGTACCAGTCCCTGACAATATTAACGATATTCTGTTATGCTTGTAGACAGGAGCCTAGCATAACGGTCCTCTGAGAGGCTCTACCTAGAAGCTAACTGAAATAGATGCAGGGACGTACACCTAAATATTGGACGGAGCGTGGGGAATCTTATGGAAGAGTTGGGGGAAGGATTGAGAGGGACCTGAAGGGGCCAGGGACTCCACAGGAAGACCACAGAGTCAACTAATAAGTGCCCTTGTGGGCTTCCATAGACTGAACCGCCAACCAAAGAACATACATGTGCTGGACCTAGGCTCCCTGCACATATGTAGCAGAAGTGCAGCTTGGTCTTCATCTGGGTCCCCCAACAACTGGAGCAAGGGCGGTCTCTAAATCTGTTGCCTGCCTATGGATGGATCCTGTTCCTCTAACTGGGCTGCTTTGCCTGGCCTCAGTGGGAGAGGATTTGCCTAGCCCTGCAGACACTTGATTTGTCAAGGTAGGCTGGTACCCAGATGGGGATTTCGTCTTCTCAGAGGGGAAAGGGTAGGGGGTTGGGGGTGGGACTGTGTGAGGAGGGGGGTCAGAGAGAAGGGGGCATCGATCAGGATATAAAGTGAATAAAATAAATTAATGGAAAAAATACAACAGAACAACATGTAAGGAAAAAAAAAGCTAGAAGATGGGGTAAGGCTTGCCAGTGGGTTTAAGGTAGAAAACTGCAGAGCGCCCTTCCCAGTATGTGGGAAGGACTGTGAAAGGCAGACACTGCTCCTCTGATAGGGAGCTCGGACTCAGTTACCAGATACATATGTATTTAAAGGAGCAAGGTAGGCAGGGGCTCGAAATGGCTAGAATAGCAGTTGTCTTAGTTAGGGTTACTATTGCTGTGATCAAACACCGTTACCAAAAGCAACTTGGGGAGAAAAGAGTATTAGGCCTAGACATTTCATCACCGAAGGGAGTCAGGGTAGGAACTCAGACAGGGTAGGAGCTATGCAAAGGCCATGGAAGAGTGCTAGTCACTGGCTTGTTCCGCGTGGCTTGCTGAGCCTGCTTTCTTCTAGAACCCAGGACTACCAGCCCAGGGATGATCCCAATCACAATGGGCTGAGCCTTCCGACATCAATCAAAATGCTCTTCCAACGACATGGAGGCATTTTCTCGGTTGGGCTCTCTCTTCTCAGATGGCTCTAGCCTGTGTCAAGCTGACATAAAATTAGCGCAGCAGTAGAAATGATGGGAGATAGGTGAGAAGAATGAACGTTGACTTCAGATTGTAGCATCCTCCAGAAGGGCTTTCACTGAAGCCTGTGTGTGTCCTCAACTGTAAGCTGAGGCATGGTTGGTGGCTCCTGGGGGATGCCATTCAGTGTCACTCAATGTTTACTTCCCCCAAACTGCCGACAAATACTACAGGGGTAACAGACCATCTACGATTGAGGAAATGCACTGGTTTCCACCTATGGCTGGATTGGCCAATGGGTGATAAAAATGGGAGCTGTTTATCCAAGAGGACAGTGATAAAAACATCTTGCTAAGAGGTGACATTGATGACTAATGGATCTATTAAATCACACAAAGCCCATGGGCTGACCATGCGGCATGCATTATCTGATTTGTACTCTGGGACAATAATAATAATAATAATGTGGGTAGCACACTATCCATTCTGTAGATAAGGACACAGATTCAAGGAAGGGCAATTTGTACACAAGTCAATCTGACTGCCTGAGTGTATACAGTCATCGTACATGGATAAAAGGTCAGAGACCCAGGTCTCATCTATCTTGGATGCTCTAACTTCAAATGTCTGTGCCTGTATTGCCTGATTGCTCCAGTGGACCTCATTCAGTTAGTCTGAGAAAGGAGCCCAAGAATTGGCAGAATGAGGCTCTTGAAACCAAGGGGGCAGTTGTTAAAAGGATATGGAGGCTGTGATCATGGCCTCAGTCCTCTTCAAGGTGTGGCTGAGCAGTGTCAGGTCTGGATAAGAGGACCTTGGAGGCTTGGGCTAGGGGGTTGACTGGGAACAGGGAGAGATGGAGAAGGAGGAACCGGGAGAGAGTGCTCTGGTCAGAGTTACGAAGACCGGGCGTATGGTGATGCTTGACAGTGTGCAAGCTCACCTAGGAGTGGAATCTAGAGGAGCACTGAGTCCCACACTTGTAACTGAGAGAAATGCTCAGCTATGTTAGGTCCTCAGGGTAAACCTTGGTGTCCTTGCCCCTCATTTCCCCATCACGCCTGAAATCTCCTGCTCTCGGAGTCTTGCCTACTTGACTTGTTCTGGCTGTATGTGTGCCCCTCCCCTCTCTCTGTGTGCAGGCACATGTGGAGGTCAGAGGTTAACCTTGGTGGTGTTCCTCAGGTACTGCTCACCTTGGTGTTTTGTTTGTTAGGTTGTTGCTTTTGTTATTTATTTATTTATTTATTTATTTTTGTGACGGGGTCTTTTACTGGTTTGGACCTCATTGATCAGGCAGGTGGCTGACCACTGGGCTTTAGAGATCTTCCTGTCTCTGATTCTCCAGCATTGGGATCACAAATACGTACCTCCATGGCTGACCTTTTTTTCTTTCTTTTTTTTTTTTTTTTTTTTTTTTTTTTTTTTTTTTTTTTTTGGTTTTTTGAGACAGGGTCTCTCTGTGCAGCCCTGGCTGTTCTGGAACTCACTCTGTAGACCAGGCTGGCCTCGAACTCAGAAATCCGCCTGCCTCTGCCTCCCGAGTGCTGGGATTAAAGGCATGCGCCACCATTGCCCGGCTCATGGCCGACTTCTTAAAAACTCAGGTCCTTATGCTAGTGTGACAAACCCTTCTTAGTCTCTGGTTCTAACAGCTGTGGAAACTACCCTGCCTTCTACTTTCACTCGGTTACATTAAATTAAGCCCTTCTCTCTCTTCCCTGAGACAATCACAATGGCTTCCTAAGAGGGTCTGCCTCTTACCTTGTGCCACTGGCACACCTCCTTCAACCTTGTCTTGCGTTCTGACCACAGTGTCTTCTCACCTTCAGCTCCAACACTCAAGTTTGCTCATGATATAGGAGGGCTCAGCTGACTAGAGTTGTCTCTCAACTTTTCTGAGCTTCTTGCTCTAGCGGCTGTGTCCTGGAAGCTAGCTCGCTGAGATCAGCACGCTTTCATACCTTTCTCAGTCATGTACTAGACTTTCGTTCACTAGCTCTGGGCTTTGGATGCAACAAGCATCAGGGCCATTGTAGCTCCCAGGAAGGTCATTTCGCCAGATTTTTTAGTGATTATTCCTTTCTTCAGTTAGGACTTACCTCACTTTCACCTCCTCAAAGTGAGTCTCTGACAACCAGAGCTGAAGGAGGCACCTCAATATTCCTTGTCACTACCTTACCAGGTCCCACCATCAGCCATGATTTCCTGCACATCTGAAAACACACGCACACAGACACACAAATACACACACAGACACATACACACAAACACATACACACAAACACACAGACATACAAACACACAGACACACAAGACACATATACACACACAGACACACAAACACACAGACACACAAACATACAGACACACACAGACACATACACACACAGACACACAAACACACAGACACACACAGACACATACACATACAGAAACACAAACACACAGACACACACACAGAGACACACACACAGACACACACACAGAGACACACACACAGACACACACACAGACACACACAGATACATACACACACAGACACACATACACACAGAGACACACAGACATACACACACACCCACACCCACATCCATCCAGTCTCTTCTACTAGACTGTAACCAGCCAGAGAGCAGGAACTTTTGTTTCTTTGTCTCCAGCATGTAGAATAGCTGAGCAGAGTACACAACAAATGGGTGAACCTGCTGAAGGCCCAACTGCTGTGTGAATGAATGCCAGCTAGGCACTCAGTTTGTTGAGTGAGAGGACAACGGGTGGGCCCTGATACCTTTAATAAAGCCATGATTCAGTCAATGGTATTGTTAAGGACAACCTATGTGCCAGGCCTCTGCTTCCCTCCAAGTGAATACATTGCTTCTCCTGAGCTCTCTTGGGGAGATTTCCTGCCTCTCGAGATCACCCAAGCTGCTCTTTATCTGTCTGCCTGCTAAGTCGTATCTGTCAGGTGATGGGACCCAGCATGATCTGATTACAGAGCTGGAGCAATGGTGTTTTCTCTCTAACCCTGGCAATCTGACCTTGGGAAAGTCATGTCCAGGAGTTCAGCCTTCCTTTCGGGCAAGAAGAGCTATAAAAGTTCACCCTGAATATTATAGGCCGGAAAGCAACACACACTCAGGCTCAAGAAGCGCTCCTAGTGTGTTTTCCTGAGCTCTGGGTGTCCAGAAAGAACCGGCATGGCCTCAGAGACCAGTGGGCGCCCTCAGGCTCCGCCTATCTGAAGACCTGCCCTGTGTCCTATTTCAATATTTGGAGGGAGAGGAGAGGGCGTGAAGGGAGGGAGGAGAACGAGTTTGGATAAAGTGGCAGAGGTTTCTCTGGAGTGTGGAAGAGTTTGGTAGGTGGTCTCATTCCAGACTAGAATCGCTCTAGGAGACAGATTTGAAGCAGAATTTTCTTTGTCATTAGCCAAACGACAGAGCAATGCTCTGGGGATGACTGGCTAACTATCCGCATCCTGATGCGCAGGTCAGAAGTCTGCGCCCCCTGGTGGCTCTGGTAGACATTGCTGTTGCCCTTCTTCGGCTGAGGTCTTGGCATTCTGTGTGTAATTTGTGCCCTCTGAACACTCTGGATGGCCTCTACTCAGCGTTCTTGAGATCCATGAGTGGCATGGCATGGGTGCTGCTTCCCTTTTCCTGGCCAGATACGGAAGTTGGAACATCCTTTTTCTTTGTTTCTTTGTTTCTTTCTTTCTTTCTTTCTTTCTTTCTTTCTTTCTTTCTTTCTTTCTTTCTTTCTTCCTCCCTTCCTTCCTTCCTCTCTCTCTCTCTCTCTCTCTCTCTCTCTCTCTCTCTCTCTCTCTCTTTCTTAAATATTTTTTAAGTACACTGTAGCTGTTTTCAGACACACCAGAAGAAGGCGTCAGGTCTCATTACAGATGGTTGTGAGCCAACATCTGGTTTCTGGGAATTGAACTCAGGACCTTCAGAAGAACAGTCAGTACTCTTAACCACTGAGCCATCTCTCCAGCCCCAGAACATCCTCTTTTTTATGAGCTAGAGTGTGGTCGAGAATCCCTTTGCCATGCCAGTAACCATCAATCTTGATGGAGTCTGTGTGTGGGATGGGATGTCTTTGTCTTTTCTGTTTTAAAGAGATTAGGCACCCCAGGGTCATTTTCCAGAGTTTGCCTTAGAACCTTCCCAGTCAACAGAGGAGGAGGGGGTCATTCTCATTTTCAGAGGAAACTCTACCCTTAGAGAGGTCTAAGCTGCCATGATATGGCTCATGTGATTGAAAATAAGCTGGAGAGCTCAGGATACAAAGGCCACTGTTCATTCTCAGACCATTCCGGCCTCCGACACTGGACCAGCATTTGGACTACCAGTAGGCCGGAACCCAGAGTAGGGAGATGCAGCCTGGGGAGAAAGTGGAAATTCAGCACTCTCCTACCAAGCAGGGACTTCGCATTCTTCCAATCCTCTAGGCTTTCTGCTGGTTGCAAACCTTCACTTGGTATGTCTTCTGCATGCTTGTGCCCATATGTTCCATTCCTTTCTCAGAGCTTCAGTCAGCACCCGCTCTACCTCAGCCAGCCTCCTGTGTCTGAGTACTTATTCTCAGTGAACAATGTGACCCATGCATCTTGTCCCTCTTGCTGTTCGGGTGTCTGTGTGCATAACTGCCACCTAGCTTTGCCTAGCTAGATTTTGAGATTCCTGAAGATAAGACATGTTTTTTTTTTCCCTGTATAAGTTCAAACCAGTCAAATCCCAGCACAGAGAAGGGAAAGTAGATGCAAAGTCGAACTCCTAACAGAGAAGCTAGGAAAGGTAACGCCAGTTTTCTTCAATGGCGAGACACTGGGTGTATCAGCCGCATGCCAGGGCAGGCCTCATGCTCAGGAGGAGTTGGTCTATACAAAATAGACTCCATGGTTTTTACTGTATGTGTATGTTTAAGAGAACCAAAGAACATGAAGATAGGTTCATAGGGATGCTCTGAGAGTAGTTGGAAGAGGGAAAGAACATAATTAAAATATATTGTATAAAAAGTTTTAAAAAGAATGTTTTTCTACTATAGGAAACTCTCAGGACTTGGCACAGTACCTGGCACATAGTGGGCCCCCAGTAATGCTTATGAAATGATGAACTTGGAGTAGAGTGGCTAGTTGCCTTCTCACTGTCTTGAGAGGAATCGAGCTGGGTATGAGTTGGTGCCCAGCAATGATTCTCTATCAGGTTTGTTTTAAGTTGGGTGTAATTCCCTTGAAAAGAAACCATGAAAGCCAGATTTATTTTAAAGACAAATGGCCCACAGTAATGGTAAGTTGGGCAAATGAATATGGCTCAGAGAAGCTCTTCAAGGAGTGTAGACATCTAAACCCCACCTCCCAACACCATTCCAGGCATCTATTCTCAGGATGTGGAATTGTCTTTGATCAAGCAATCTTTGCATTTGTGCTGGCTACTTCTGTGTCAACCTGACATAAGTTAGAGTCATCTGAAAAGAAGGAACCACAATTGAGAAAATGCATCCATAAAATTGGCTTTTAGGCAAGTCTGTGAGGGTCTTGATTAATGACTGATGTAGTAGGGCGGGCCCTACAGGAGGCTGTGCCACCCCTGGACTAGTGGTCCTGGGTTCTATAAGAAAGCAGGCAGAACAAGCCATGGAGGGCAAGCCAGTAAGCAACACTCCTCCATGGCCTTTGCATCAGCTCCTGCCTCCAGGTTCCTGCCCTGCCTTCCTTTATGGAGGATTGGGATTGGGACATGGCAGGTGAAGTAAATTCTTTCCTCCCATGTTGCTTTGGGTTGTGATATCTCATCACAGAGACAGCATACGTACTAAAAAAAAACAATTGAAGCCTGGCTGTGGTGGCTCAAGCACAAGCACACACACACACACACACACACATCACACACACACACACACACACACACACACACACATTAGGACTAGGGAGGCAGAGGCAGGCTGATCTTTGAGTTTGAGGCCAGCCTGGTCTATAGAGAAAGCAGGTTCTAGGGCAGCCAGGGCTACACAGAGAAACTTTACCTAAAACAAAAACAAAGACAAAAACAAACAAACAAAAAAAAACCCAAAACCAAACCAAAAAAGCCAGGAGGCTCAATGGCCACCCAGAATATCATGTACAGATTTCTCTCACTTAGCAACCAGGCCATGAGCAGGTGTAAAACAGGTGCTCTCGTTGCTATTCAGGTATGCAGGTCTTTGCAACCCTCAGAATCTCCACAAGTGTAAAATAATCTTATGTGCCTGAGTTTTCTTGTATATATTCATTTTCTG
Source organism: Mastomys coucha (assembly GCF_008632895.1). NCBI lineage: Eukaryota > Metazoa > Chordata > Mammalia > Rodentia > Muridae > Mastomys > Mastomys coucha. The sequence continues at coordinate 76,661,949 of NW_022196911.1, forward strand.
CTCACTCATTCCATCTGCCATCCTTGAGAGCATGCTCACCCACTCGCACACCGAAGCAGGTGTCAAAGGTTTAAAAAAAAATTAAGGAGAAAAAAATGGGAATTGATCAAATCCTATCTTTTTCTTCCTTCTGCAAATTGAAAAAATGACAGTCATTATGCCATTTAGGGAGAAGACACATCAGTCGCTCTTTGTGTGCAGGCATGGGCTCTTTAGGAGGCCAGTCAGCACTTTCTAGGGCCTGGCCAGCATCAGGGGACCCATGGAGGGTCACTGATGGGCTCCGGAGCTTCAGAAGTCTTCTATAATTATATGTAAAACCTTGTTCTTAATCCTCATGGTCATGAACAGCATTCCACTTTATTCTAAAACAAGTTAGTGATCGAAACAAGATTAATAATAATGTCATGGGAAACAAAAAGTAATGAAGAAGCCTTGGAAAAAGTCTCTTATGGACCTTTGTACCTCTCCCCTCTCTCTCTCTCTCTCTCTCTCTCTCTCTCTGTGTGTGTGTGTGTGTGTGTGTGTGACTATGTGTGTGTGTATATATATATATGTGTGTGCATGTGTGTATGTATGTATATGTATCTATGTGTGTATATATGTATATGTGTGTATGTGTGTGTATACATGACTTCATTTCCCTCTTTAATGTCTTTACTTGGGTTCCCTTAACCCTTGTCCAGTCCCCTAAACTCTGCCTATTCTAACCTCCTGGACCTGGCTTACACCTCTTTTCACGCCCCTTCAACTGGGACCCCAATCCATCTGTATATTCGTTTAGTATTTCCATTCAGATTGTAAACTTTGCGTGAGGGCAAATGCCTGGCACACAGCAGTTGAGGGAATGAATGGCGGACCGCGTTCTTCATCTTTTGGCTATTTGCTTTTTGTTTTTCTCCTGTTCCCTTCTCCACCTCTGCTAGGAAGCTCTTCCCATGCAATATGGGGACCGTCCCACTGTATGTAGATCACAACTGGCGGAACTCTCCTACAGACAGAATTCTTTGGCCTCTCTGAACCCTCTTTCTCCTCTGTAACTGGGGAATTCAGTCACTGGGGCCCCTTGGCTGCACAGTTCCAGGAGTGGAAGACTCTGAGTCTGTGAAGGGAGAGGCCTTCAGGCTTCCTTCTCCTTGGGTCCCTCTGTTCAAGTGGGCTGAGCCAGGCTTCCTGGAAGGGGCATGTCACCTGGCAAGCTCACACCTATGGGTTGTAGGCTTCCATTGCCACCGACAGCTTACTAAGAGCCAGACTCATGAGGCCTTCTAGTTCCATCAGTGCTCGTGGTGCTAGAAGCTACTCTCTAGGCATGTTCACAGCTAAAACATTCACAAAACGAGTCTCAAGCTGGAGAGAGGGAAATAAAATAACTCCGGCATCTTTGCCAAAAACAGCAAAGCAACAGCCTGTGCGCAGCCGGCTCGGTCGCTGGCAGAGCTCGGATGCTCACAGAAGGACTTGGGCCTTTCGCTCCACTGACCACAGCAGCCTGCTGGACTCTGTCTGTGAGGCCCGGGGCCACTCATCAATCAGTTTATCCCAGCCTTCAAGGCCACTGAGCATCACCTTGAGGTACGGCCATGTGACTGCTCTCAACTCTAAGTCTATGTGCCGTCTTCAGTGATCGTTTAGATTGTGACACATGCCCGAGTGACCTCTGCACCCATGACCCCTCCTGATCACCACTCTGAAAACATCTGCAAGAATACTTATTTGAAATGACAGCAAGAAAAACGGCCTGCCACTCTCTGGAAGTTAGACTGACTATCTTTTGTTAACCAGGGACTAATTGATACTGGTTTATTGGTTTATTCTTTGTGTGTGTGTGTGTGTGTGTGTATGTGAACATTTAAACAGGCTAAGTACATAGGCTTACCCTAAGCTGAACAAAGCTGGAATCCCCAAATAGGAAGAAATACATATAGATGTGTGAGGCCCAAAGCTATACAAAAATGTGTCTAAACACTCTTTGGCCCATCACAAAAATGACTCCTTTTCCTAATTTATCGTTCTTGGAAGGAAGCTAGAAATCCACTGAAGCAGTTCAAATATCATCTTCAGTTATCAATTTTTAAAAATGTCTGAAGTTGTTAAATCGGAAGAAAGCAGAAGCATCAGACAGGATCCTACACATACAAATAGACCCTTCCCTTTGTCTCTGTCCCCGATAGGAGTGAGTCTGAGGACAGCCTTCAGACCCCCATCCTTCCACATCTGATGGTTTTGCCACCAGTGGGACACTTTCAGTTGGCTGAAGTGACTAGAGAGTTTATCTCATATGACTATGGCCTGGCCAAGTCTTGGGAGAAAGATCCCTTTGGCTCGTCTTGCTTTAAATGGGTCAACGTTACAGATCTAAGACTAGAGCTGTGAGCCCAGCAGCTAAGGAGTACCTCTTAGCACAGTCATTCGTTCTGTGGGTGACCCCAGGTCAGTCTCTCCCCCCACCCTCCTCCCGAGTTGGGTCTGTTCATTTGGAAACAAGGACATTAGGCCATGAGGTCCAGTAGGTGGAATAATTGCCCATGAAAAGCTTATTACACCCTGATCGCTCTGTGACTCTCCGTAGGGAAAGAGGCTTTGCAGATGTGCTGGAGGGGATAACCTTGTAATGGAGCAGATTGTCTGGACAGCCTGGTGGGCCCAGAGGAGCCTTTAAAGGGGGGAGAGTAGGGGAGGTCATGGATGGAGAGAGATGTGGAATCTATGGAAGATTATGTAATATGAGAAGACTTAATAGTCCCAGCTATCTTGAAAGAAGTGGGAAGGGGTTACGAGTCAGGGAACAATGGTGGGCCTATAGTGGCTGGACAAGATAAGGATATGTGTCCTCCCCTGGAGCTTCCAGAGGAATATGCAATCCTGCTGTTACCTTAGTGCAGTGAAGCCCATGCGAGACCTTATAGAACAGTGAGAGAATTAATACAGTGTCTTTTTTTGTGTGTGTGTGAGACAGGATTTCTCTGTATAGCCCTGGCTGTCCTGGAACTCACTCTGTAGACCAGGCTGGCCTCGAACTCAGAAATCTGCCTGCCTCTGCCTCCTAAGTGCTGGGATTAAAGGCATGTGCCACCACTGCCTGGCTATAATACAGTGTCTTAAACAACATTATACTACTAATGATTACAGCCACTACAATAGAAAATAAATACCAGAAACCTACCAGCTAAGCCATTCAGCATTCTTAAGAATTGTGAACAGTTTGGGCAGTCCCTGTAGAGAGTTTGGCTGTATGTGAGCGTGAGGGTGGGCATTGGCAGTAGACTCTTTCCCAGCTGTCTTTGCAAGTTTTCATCACCTCCATCTTTCAGCCATGCTTATGTATGTGACAGGTGTGTGTACAGAGCTTGCTTTATCTGGAGGATAGTACAACCTTGGGCCTTGGAATCTGAAGAGATCTTACATTACCTGGCCCTGCACCTTCTCTTCACACAGGTAAGTTCTGATCATCCTCAAATCAAGGGAATGAGCCCAGAGAGGGTCAGAGAGTCACCACAATCAGCTACTCAGAGGGGCATGGGCCACAGTTGCAAACTCCTAGCTAGGAGATTCTTCAGTTCAGCACATGGGGAAGTCCCAGTGTGGAGAGGGGTAGGGGAGAGAATGAGACAGAGTAGAGACTAGAACCCTGAACCCCTGTTCTGGCCTGTTCTCTCTATGCATTTGCTCATGGGGGCATAGGCCACACCAGACCTGTCTCTGCAGCTGGGGCAGAGTCAGGGTTAGGAGTCGGAGGGATTTGTGGTCGGGAGTGAAGCCCTAGCCTAGAGCGACTGTCAGTCAGCCCGGAAGCGGAGAAGTTCTCACGTCCCATCCAGAGGCTTCCAAAGGGCACGCGGCTGTGATTAGCAGAAGCACCTCGTGTCCCATGTAGACGTCCTCTCAGGAGCCACAGAGAGCAAAGTGCTGCCCACGTGACCCTGGAGAGACATGGTAGGGCAGTTTCATGTGGGTAGAACCCTGCGCTTGAGAGAGGCTCAGATGGTGGTGAGAGGCCACCCTAGGTTTACGTCTGGCCTGAACTTGCAGACAGGGTTAGAGGAACCCAGGGTAGCAGACAGAGTGTGGGCACCCAGAAAGGTCTCTGTTAAGGTTTTCTGTCCTGGGTAGCCTTCCCTATTTCTCCCTGTTTTTTTTTTTTTGTTTGTTTGTTTGTTTTGTTTTTTTTGTTTTTTTTTTCGAGACAGGGTTTCTCTGTGTAGCCTTGGCTGTCCTGGAACTCACTCTGTAGACCAGGCTGGCCTCAAACTCAGAAATCCTCCTGTTTCTGCCTCCCAAGTGCTGGGATTAAAGGTCTGCACCACCACCGCCCGACAAAAGTCCATGTTTATTTTTTTGTTTTTTTTTGTTTTTTGTTGTTGTTTTGTTTTGCTTTGCTTTTTTGGTATTTCGAGACAGGGTTTTTCGAGACAGGGTTTTTCTGTGTAGCCCTGGCTGTCCTGGTACTCACTCTGTAGACCAGGCTGGCCTTGAACACAGAAATCTGCCTGCCTCTGCCTCCTAAGTGCTGGGATTAAAGGTGTGCACCACCACCGGCTGGCCTCACTGTTTTATAACACTTACATTGGGTGGTGTTTTGCAGCACACAGGTTTTGACCTGTTTAGTGGATCATGCCATCAATGTACAAAAGTGGTGATTTGGGGTAAAATACACAGTGCATACGTCTTACAAAGGTAAGCACTGTTTGTAAAACAGTGAAACTTTGTAAACCCTCTCCATGTTTTTTTGGCTGGTGGGTCCGAGGCTTCCCTTAGCCCTCAGAGACAGAAACCTAGATGCAGAGAAAAGGCAGGATGATGTGGCCACTTCCACAAGACCAGCTTTTAATATGACTGTGGTTCGAAGCACGAATAAATAAACTCCAAAAAAAAAAAAAATGGAAAACCCAAACCGAACCTTAGAACATCAAAACCGAAGGCAGTAAGACGAAGCGAAACAAAACAAACCTTCCACAGACAAACAGAAACAGCCCCCACCCCAAACAAAACAAAACAAAACAAAACAAAAATCAGACTCTACAGCTGTGTCACAGGGAGAGAACAGTGTAGCTCCATGGACAGATACTGGGGTCACCCAGGCCACCGTACTTCCTCCACAGGTGCTGGGAAAAGAAGGAGGTGGGTACTGGTCACCTTTAGTGCAGGAGCCCCATGGGGCAGTGTGGGGGACAAGGCTAAGAACCTTCACAAACAACACAAGGATCAAACGTTGTAGAGAGTTCTGTGGTTTCCCTCTTGACTGCAGTTTCAATTCCAGAGCTGGGCTCAGGGTGACTTTGGGGCTGGAAACTGGTCCCACTGCCTGGGCAGCAGAGTGGGCTCCGGAAACCACACGGAGAAAATATCATGTACACGACGGAAGTGGAGGCGGTGCTGTAAGAAGTCTGAGCATGCAGGTGCTTTGTACATCTGGCAGTGAGATGTGATGGCAGGTTAGTTCTTGGACAGGTCCGGAGCGTGACTCATCGGTCCTGTGAGGGACACGAGGCAGGGCCCAGGACGGTTCATGTCAGATGTGGCCAGGTGAGGTTTGGCAGAAGTTCGCAATGTGTGCATATGGGGGGAGCTCTTGCTTCTTTCTGTCATCAGGGGCTATCCCACCTGAGCTTGCTGTCCCCTGTCCTGGGTTTTGGGCCTTTAAGGTCTGTTTGGAGGTGCTGGGTTGCCTGAAAGGTGTCAGCAGGCAATCTCCTCCAGGTTGCCCAAAGCTGTCTGCAGGGGCACATTCACAGTGTGGCTGATGGTTTCGGAGTGGTTTGGCATTGTGTCACAGGTGCTCTGTAGAGAAAAGAAAGGGGGCACTCGTCATTCGTTCAGAAAAATCCACTGCAAAGTCCCGTGAGGCACAGTGGGAGCCTCTTAAACACTCCAGTGGGTACAAGGTAACACAGCGGCTGACTTGGTTGACCGTGATGGTTTGGGGGGGGGGGGGGGGGGGGGGGAAGGGCTAGACTTGGAATGTACGCTTGATTTTTCTAGAGCAGTGGTTTTCAACCTTCCCAATGCTACGACCCTTTAATACAGTTCCTCTTGTGGTGACCCCAACTATAAAATTATTTTGTTGCTCCGTCATCACAGTAATTTTGCTACTGGTACGAATCGTAATGTAAATATCCGATACGCAGGGTGTCTGGTATTGCCTCTAAGAGCTAGTCCCCGGAGAGCTGGTCTTACCATGTTCTCATCATGGCTCCCTTCCTCTTCTTCTTTGCCAAGCAGGTCTAATAGCTTCTCTTTGATCAGCTGTAAGAAAGACAGGACATAGACCATCAGGCTGAGAGGATGCTGCAAAGGCCAAAGGCCAAAGCTCTTTCCTTGGAGTTGAGCCAGGGAGTCATATAGGCAGTGACAGTGTGGGCCGTGGCTGTACGGACAATGCCAAGAACTCTGCCTGGTGGACAGCTCTAGGGACCTCATTTTTCTCAAGCTTGCCTTTTGGACTCCATGTGATTTTGTTGCTCCAAACAGATCTTGGAGGAGGATGGGGATGGCTCTGCCTTGCTGTGTGGACTGCCTTCCCCGGTACATAAGCTAAAAGAGCTGGTGTGCTCAGATCCCCCATGGATCCTGGGGAGCACCCTGGGACTGGTAGCTCAAGTTGGCCTCACATTCATCATTCTCCTGCCCCAGTCTTCCCACCGCTGAGATTCCAGGTATATGCCACCACCCCAGCTTTGTTATTCACTTTCAAGGGCTAATAGCTCCACAAGATGAGTGCATGCCCAAGGTTAGAACACTTTATTCGTAGCAATGAAGGGTAGTTCTAAAATATGCTATCTAATGTGGTTCAATTTGCCATTCACTTTGTACTGCTTTTCACAAAAATTAATAAATCGAGCTGAACAAGAATCTGGCTTTATTTGGGTTGTAGTCGTCATGCTGAGGGACAAGGGGCTCTACCGAAATCATTGCTAGGGGTATTTTTTTTTCTTTCTTTCTTTGGGAAGCACAGTGAGGAGGCTGAGAGTCAGAGTCCCAAGCGACTGTGCATGTGGGAGTGTTGTAGGACCTCTGGAACCACCACCGGTCTCAGGGAGGCACACCTGGCCTGGTGTGCATTGCCCATCTGTGGCTAGGGACATGGAAGTCTCCAAGTAATCACTGGGGCAGAGCAGAGCTGGCATGGACCTATTCATAGGTAGGTTAGCCTACTGACTCAGCTGCTCTCCAGACAGCTGGCCCAGTCTGGCTTTCTGCCCAGATTACTCCAGGCACAGTAGTCCTGGGCAGGCTTACTCTTGCCTGAGTTAGAAAGTTGGAAGAGCTAGCATGCTCCTGGGCCTCTTGTCTGAGAATCTTTGAGACACATGGCCCCAGATGTCTCTAAGGGTTATATCTGCCCAGACTGTGAGTGGCAGAAGAGGCTGGTAGGCCCTGTAGTCTGCTCTCTGGGGATTGATGGGTTTTCCTGGGGCATGCCTCCTCCTGAGGGCTGGCTAGGCTCTGGAAGACAGTTCATAGAAGACAGGCATCTCGGAGGACAGACTTGTGAGTGGTGTGTCCTCCTGAGTGTGCTGTGTGTGGTATGCAGATCTGTGAATGTGGTCTGAATGTGTGTGTGTGTGTGTGTGTGTGCGTGCACACAAGTGTGTGTTGTATGAATGCATGTGATACTGTATGCTTAAGTGTGATATGTGTGTGATGCACATGCATGTAATATGTTGGGTATGTGACCTGTTGTATATAGATGTGGACTCACCTAGGATATGAAACCCTGCCCTAGTCCTACTGTGGAAGGGACTCAGGGCTGTCGTTGCACAGCCTGGCCTCTTCTCCTCCCTCTACTCCCTCTTTGTGATGTAGGACAGGTCCAAAGAGAGGAGGGTGGCCATTTCTTTCACATCCACTTCTCCTTCAGACTCCTGCCCCATGCTTAGGAGAAGCGTCTTTGTGCGGGTAGAATGAAGCTCCTGCCTCAGCCATGCTTGGTTCTGAGTCTGGGTATCCTGGCATTTTATCGTTCCCCCCCAGGGTAACCCCAAATCTTACCTCATAAATATAATCAAAGAGCTCTAGTATTGTAAGGATACTAGCACCAATGAACAATCCCATTTGACCACCAATGTCACCTGCAGAGGAAAGGGAGAGACCAGAGATTGGTTTTTACACACAGATCCAGAAATGGGTGAAGAGATGAAGCTGGAGCTCTTGAGTGTGCCCCTTCCAAGGTTAGCCTGGGTCTGGCCATGGGAGAGTCAGCCCTTTGCCAGGCCCACTTTCACTTCGATTGACACTGAGAGCCAAGTATGTCACTAACCAGCAGGGTTGGAGCTGGCCACTCACGGATGAGGTCCATGGGCCTACATAGGAGTGAAGTCCTGAGTCCTGAGTGGATATATATCATTGACACGGACACTGCCCTCTTGAGGACCCCAATGCTGATACGTCATGGCAGAGACAACACCTTTCCCGGGTGAGGCTCAGATGGATGGAAAAACCTGCTTCAGGTCTGTGTGTGAATGTAGATAGTGTGTGCAGAAAATGTCCACTATGGACATCCCTTCCAGATGTTTACAGCCTGAAGACTGGTCCTACTAAGATCAGCAGAGCCTGACTCCTTGTTCAGCTGTATATAATAACCCCCCCTCCTTATTCAGTGGTATGTAATAACCCTGCTTATTTGTGCAGCTATATGTGATAACCCTACCTACCTAGGCTCAAGATGGCTTCCTTTTGTTCCCGTCCATTCCCTTTGCTCCAATGCAAGCTTACTGGGTAGTGCTTACATCTGTATGAGCATGTCAGGTTGAGAGGTGCATTTGCATTAGTGTACAGCACATCTGGAATGCAGTTAGTATAGACAGACTACAGAATGTGGGTAGGCAGCATGTCTAATCATCGCTTTATGTGAGTGCATATCTCTTTCTAGGCACACAGTGTGTGTGTGTGTGTGTGTGTGTGTGTGTGTGTGTGTGTGTGAGATAGATATGGCTGGAGTATGCCTGAGTGTGTATAGCATGTGTGAGCATTATGTAGGTGTGAGTCTGTTCCTGTGTGTGCTACAAAGGTGTATGTAATGAGTATGTGGGCATATAGGCATGAAGAGTACCTGCATAGGTTTGCTGTGTGCATGGATGTACCTCTGAAGCAGTGCAGTGGGACACGGGACCGTGCAGTTGTGTGTGTGTGTGTTGGTTCTGGAGCATCATGGGTATATGGACCTATAGGTTGGCTTCAGTTTCAGCGTGCATGTGGTGGGTATAACACGGAAGTGTTGAGTGGTGTGCATATAGGGCAGTGGTGTGAAAAGGCTAAGCCGGGCCTGATGGCTGAAGGTTTGTATGTGGCACATGCTTCCCTTACAGGAGCACAGATGGTGGCACCATTTCTTCGTGGGCTATTCTGGGCAGGAACAAGATGCTGGGAACAAGTTCATCCTTATATCAGATGCAGACATGACGGATTCAAAGCCTGGACACTCCTCTCTCTCTCTCTCTCTCTCTCTCTCTCTCTCTCTCTTCCTCTCTCTCTCTCTCTGTGGTTGTGTGTGTGAGTGAGAGAGAGGAGAGAGAGAGAGAGAGAGAAAGGAGGAGAGAGAGAAAGGAGGAGAGAGAGAGAAAGGAGGAGAAAGAGAGAAAGGAGGAGGGGGGAGCGAGCATGAGTGAGTAAGGGTGATACCTGGTGCATGCTTGATCCTCTTAGGGAAGGGGGAAGTAACAGTCAGACCTCCAGGGGTGAGTGAGGGGTGTGGCCTGTGCTCAGGGCCTTTAACCACAATAACCTAGGAGCCTAAGTGAAAGCTATCTCCAGACAGCTGACACTAAACAAAGGGTTGCCCCTACCCTTCTTGATGGAATATAGAAATGCTCACTTGGCTCTGCTCATCCAGATAGGGCTGGGGTTCTGATGTGGTGACTCTCTAGGTGCCGCAGCTGCTATTGGTGGACTTTATCTGAGCTAACTACTGCAGTGACCTAGGTGTGATGGTTCATCTCCATCGTCAACTTGGCTAGATTGAGAAGCATCTTCAAGATTGGTAAGGCATACCTGTGGGTGGGTTTTTAAGGACATTTCTAAGATGATTAACAACTCTAAATATGGGAGGAACAATTCTAAATATGGGAGGCACCGTCCAACGGGCTGTGGGCCTGGGTGGAGTAGACAGGGAAAAGGGAAAAGGAAAAAGGAAAAAGGAAAAAAGAAAAAGGAAAAAGGAAGAAGGAAAAGGGAGAGAGTCTGCTGGCACAGGCATATTTCCTCCTTCCTCCCCCCTCCCTTTCTCCTCCCTTCCCCTCCCTCCCCCTTCCTCTCTCCATCCCCCTTCTATTCTCTGTCTTCTGGTTGCCATGTTCTGGCTGCTCTATCAATCATACTAGAACACTGAACTGAAAACCCTGAAATCCTGAGCCCAAACAAGCTCTTCCCCTCTTTAAGTTGTTTCAGTCAAGAAAAGTCAGACTGACAGGGTAGGTGACAGGAAGCCTGTTTTACAGAAACCCGAGGTTCAGCAAGGGGAAGCCCCTTGTCAGGATCCTCACAGCCACCCTTCAGAAAGGTAGTTCAAAGCCCGTTCTTCCTTCTATCCTTCCAGGTATAGCCTGCCCCTCCCAGGATGCTACTATCACTTAATTTGCACTGTGTCCTTTCTTTAGAGTGGGTAGGAGGTGGCACAGGTTGAGGGGCAGGGCCCTTGAACAGAATGGGAATGGCCAAATGGGTAGGGTAGGATAGGGTTGAACTCAATTCCTTGTGGACATTATTTCCTATCAGGACCAGGGCAGCCTGGTGTGGGAGTGGCAGTCAGGGTTGGTGGCCCTCTGGAACGATCGTCTTTTCCTGTTTGAGAAAGGGCTCTGGGTCCAGGGGGCAACACTCAGCTTCTCAGTACATTGCTATCTAGGCTCCATCAGGGTCCCTGAGAGTTTGGAAGCTTGGGGACCACCCAAGTTAAACATCCCCTCCTCCAATGCTCCTACCAGCACGCAAACCCTGGGATGCTAATGCCAACCTGGACACAGAGACTACGGAATCCAAGAGGGCAGGCCCAGAGAGGCCCTGAGAGACCTTTGTGTTCATTCCTCTCCACACAGAGGAAGCTAAAACGTAAGCTAAAGGTTAAACTGGGTCTATAGCCTTTACCACAGCAACCGTAAAAGAGTAACTAGTACATTAAAAAGTTTGCCTCCTTGGGAGTCTTGCCAGGTCTGCCTGCCTGTCTCCCGCCCACCTCCCCAACCACATCTCTCCTAAGAGATGTGGAAACTTATGTGGCAGACATTACAACTCACCAAGTAAGGCAGCAACTTCATACGCCTTCTTCTGTTCAATTGTCTCGTAATTGAGCGCCTCAAAAAATATATCCAGGACAAGAATGTTCTCTCTGCAGAGGGAGAATTACGCAGCACACACTGTTAGAACCCTTGGCATTCAAGGGACCAGCTAATCCAGCTTTCCTGTGTATGGATGCGGGAGGGAGGTCCAGGGAGCTGTCCAAAGGTAGAATTCTAGAAGCAGAGCTCCTATCAGCTGTGTCATTGTTTGTCCTCACCTCTACCCCCATCTCTCTCTCGGTATTCTTTCTGCAAGTCTAGGCTGGACCCACGAGTCTTCCAGGGCCTGCTTGGTTCTTAGCATGCAAATTAGTCCAGCCATTTCCTGACTAGATTGGCCTCAGTTTGAGTACTTACCTCAGCTGAACACCTAAGCCTTTATGGTCCATTCCCAAGAGTGCCTATTTTCCCCCTGAGATCCCTAATAAGCCTTTTAGGGTGGGATGCCCTGACCTGGCATTGCTCAGTCTTTTGCCAGAGTTGGGGAGAATTATGAGGAGCAAGCCTGTGGCAGCTCGGGGCTTCCTGGCAGAAGTCCTGGGCTCCTTCTATGCTTCTCCCGCAGGCAGGTGTGATAATGAGACACATCTTGGCAGGGAAACTCATTCCTAACTTGCGGAATGTCTGCTAAGCAGCAGTGCCTGGTGTTTCCTACATCCTGTCTTCTTTCTGAGGGGGCTTGGCATGCCTTCTCTCTATGTCTCTTGTTTTAAACCTGTTGATCAGAGGTCATCTCAGGAAGGGGCCTGGTGACTGTGGAATGGGAGAGTGGCCAGGAGGGAAAGGCGTAAGTGTGTTTCTACACTGTGGAACTTTACAGCGATGAGTAGGTTCCCTTTCCCCCATCTGGCTTCCACCCGGAGGGTCTTTCTGAAACTGTGATGTTGGTTCCAGTTAAAGATGATCACAACTCAGCTTCATGGTCGTGCACACTGCACTGCAGATGCTCTACCGCCATATGCCTGGCCAGCGGTTCCCACATTAGACGCCTCGGCTATAGAGTCTATCATTCCAGAATGTTCTGCTGGGCAGCGGCGTTCAAGACTACAAATTTGACACAGGCTACTGTCACCGCTCTTGGTTGCCCACCCAAACTAGGTAGTAAGTAAGACTTAATGGTACATTAAGACATTGCACATATTTTGGTGGCAGGGCATAGAGAACCAGGCAGGAATGGAGCTGGACACTTCCTCCCTGTTGGTCAGCTTTCAAGGTGCTGGGCAGGTGCTGAGATAGAAAAGTCAGCCATGAGCTGTGAGATACAAGACTAACCAGCCGGGGAAGATGAAGACATGGTGCAGGGTGGCGTGGAGGTTATGGGAGTAACTGACTGCTTTCTGATTACATTTGAGGCTTGCTCCACAAGAGGGTATCTACATTTGCTACTGTAAACCTCATGAGCCCATGGCTGGGGAGATCATAGTCTTCCCCATCCCAGGGGGAGGGGAGAATCTAGTACTGTTGCTTTGATAAAAGGACACGAGTCAAAACTTTCTTCTTCTAAATATATTTATAACCTATACTCACCGTTAGCTCATCCTATATGGCCTGTGGCATGTCCTTCTTTCCCTTTGTCTCTAATGTATCTTGTGCCAACTCTGTCCTAAGCCCCTACCATAACACTGTCTCTTGCTCATTTACCCTGTGAAAAGGGATTTGTTTT